>NC_133354.1:30001537-30352787 GCF_030506205.2 Paramisgurnus dabryanus
TGAACGATTCAAAGTAAACATGGCGATTTTGCTGTTCATGTTGACTTTTAGAACAGAAAATATAAAGACGCAAATTCCTACCTAATCTTCTCTCTGGGTCATATTCGATAAGCTTGCTCTCGTAGATGGTCCGCACTCGGAGCTGACGTTTGACGGCAGCGATGAGAGGAGGTCTCTGGAACAGAGCTCCCGTTAAACACTCGAGACCCTGTGGAAGAAACAAAACGTGATGAAGCATCGGATCTGAAATAACAAGCGTGTCTATCTTCACACGGTTCACGTGAATGTTTTCAGATATGTTCGCTCATCTTTGGTGAAACCAGACCTTCCAAACAGCCCGGACCTCCGAGATCAGCGGCTACAGTAAAACACTGCAGCAGAGATCAGAGGAGACCAGGAGCCCTGACGCTCGGCGTCAAAGAGAGAAAGAGTCGGGAGACACTCAGAGAATGGATGAACACTTTCATCATAATCACACATAGTAGTGAACCGTCAAAACAGCACCTCATACATTGGTGATAAGTTTGTGAAAGAAATTTTTGCATAAATGAGATTGATTCTTAAGTAAACAGTTGGAGAACACCAACTTTAATTTGAGATTTTAGCACCTGGTGTTATTTTTACTCCTATTCAAATGGAATTAAATTTAAACTTCTTGTAAAACCACATAACAGACACAATGTCAAGTCACCAATGCGCACTACAGAACACAAACTTACCCTGGCGAGCTCATGCTCGTTCTCTAAAGCATTGTGCAGCCGTACGATTCCCACATACTCTTTGCCTGAAAGACACGGCAGAAGAGGAGTAAGAGGAGGCTGCTGGTTTTTACTGTGAGGTCTAAAGCTCGACCATAAGCGACACGGTGGACGTACCTGCACTCTGTTGGGATTTAACCAGGCGTGTGGCGCGCTCCACACAGACGATCAGACAGCCCGTGACTTTAGGGTCCAGGGTGCCGCTGTGACCCGTCTTTTCAACACGAAGGATTCTCTTGATCCAGGCAACAACCTCGTGAGAGGACGGGTTAGCAGGCTTGTCCAGATTAATGAAACCAGTCCTGATGAAACAACAAATACAAGCTACTTAAAAAGAAAACTAAACGTATATAATAAAAATAATGTTTTTGTGCGAAGCCATCAGTCTTGGGTGATAGATAACAGGTCATCTTTGCACAGAGTGCTAATGAAATCTATATCACATCATGTGGCCTCTTCAAGTCAACAAGAAATTTTACTTTCATAATTTCATTTTTATGACATTCTCATCCATACTGGATATAAACTACGGGTCAGTCTCGTTTGTAAACTATACCTGACGTAATCATGTATGGTTCTCTTAAGTGGATTGGAGCCATGTGGCAAAGGTGTGTAGTGAGCCGTCCTGATGTTCAGCTTATCAAAATTCTGTGGAGAAAAAGCAACTTCATAAGTCGACAGAAACACAAGAACAGATCATGTGAGGTTAATATGCAAGCGTGAGATCAGAAGTGTCTGTTCGTCTTTGACAGGACCGCTCGGACCTCCGGCACCGGCACATTCCACCCCGCAGCAGCCGACCCAGTAGAACACGAAGTCGGATGAGCGGAAGCAGACGGCCGAGACACGCGGGCCAAAACGGACCGCAGAGCCGCCGGAGGACACGATAGGCAACACCGCTCAGCGAATGGATAAACACGTTCATCATGTCACACACATCTCATTCATCCATTAAACACATCTGAAACATCTACCTTTAGCAGTAATGGCCATTGAGACGTGTCCAAACTGGCAACCTTAGACTCCGGCTTGATGAGGAAGTCACCGCTCTCTTGAATATCCTAAAAGTAATAAATCAATAACTTTAGCAAACAAACTACAAAATAACATAACAACTGATTGTTAAACAATTATTCAGTGATTGTTCTATTATCCTTGCTATACAAGAGCAGTTGATTTGATTTATAATTCATGTATATGCATATAAAAAAACATTACCCCAACTTCTTCTTCAGAAATCTTCTTCATCTTCTTTTTCTTCTCTTTCTTTGCCGAACCAACTAAAAAAAGAACACACAAAGATTAACATGAGGAAAGTTTCAGACATCCGTGAAGAAAGTCTCGAGCACGTGGCATGGAGTCACCACGTGGGATCTAAAATCTAACAATTTAACACAGAAAACTTTTCTTTAATTTAACCGCTGTAACTACATAACATCAGATTTCTTTGCGTTATTTGAACACCTTAACTACATTATCTAAACTGATACTTACTGAGCCAGAATTTTAACGTTACACAAACGTTTGCATTTACATGAGTAACTTTAAAAGACTTTTCATCAAATAATCCGCATCAATATTAGCTAATACTACAGTTATCCCTTGATAAGCAAAGTTTTAAATCAACGATAATATTATTTTTGTATTCAGATAGAACGTTAGCTAACGTTACACATTCAGCATGAACACGAGGTATAAGTTTAGCTTAGCGTTCATTTCAAATTCCGTAAATTACTAAAGAATACAATGCATAAATTAAAAACATATCATATACTGCATTGCAGAGATTGTGATTAATAAAAATAAAGGGAAAAGGCGTTAAAAAATCTCCTTACTTTCTGGGTCCGCCATCTTCACTGCGCGCTTCTGTGGCAGTGCACAGGAACACGTGTGATGGTCAGCGCATGCGCATTTCATCATGCGTCAAAGTCTCAAACAGTGTTGCCAACTCTCGCGAGAAAAATACGTAACCATAGCTTAAAAACAACTCGAAACTAATAGTATTAATTATTTACATCAATGTTTTTCATTATAAATTATTTCTCATCAGTACATGTGTTAGATCTGATACATAACAATGACGACTAAAAACAGGTGCGCACACAGACACCCCATAAGGCTAAAAAACAAAATTCTCTGGCTAAAAATATGCTACATTTTCTAGAAAGTAAAGGTTAATAATGTATTTTATATATTTTGAAAATATATTTAGATTTAACTTTCATATTTCAACATTTCAAGAAGTATTTCGGGGAAACAAATACATTTCTAATTTTACAACCCATACAGTATGAAAAAATATATTTTTCCTGGCAAAAATATATTTTAAACATATGCTAAATTGATTTTATTAACAGTGAAGTTAATAAGTATATTTTTGGATTTATGGAAATATAATTTATACTTTGTTGTGTTCACGGGTCTGGTCACCTCCCCCTGGTGGAGAAAAGACAAAGAACACCCCCCCCCCCGTCACCATCAATGAGGCACCGGTGGAGAGAAAAAAATAAGATTCCAATTTGCAATTAAAAAACAGATAAAAAAACTTTGATGATCAAGCCTGTTTCATAATTATGCTTGGTTGGCTGCTGTGTATATTCTTATGAGACATAGTCAGAGATTATGTTAGGCTGAGCTACTCAGAGCCCATATGTATAAAACATCTCAGAAATGCTCTTAAGAATAGTTTTAAGCTATGACTTAAGTGTAAAAAAATTCTTAGTAAGGAGTAGGACCAGTCAAAGAAGCTGAAAGCAACTTTCAGTAAAAAAAAAACTCAGTAAAGTGTAAGACTCATTCTAAGTGCTGACTTAAGTGCTGCAAACTGAGGACTACAATGATTTGTAGAAATGTTAAACAATATAATAAATAAGTACATGCATTTATTTTACAAAATTTTGCAACATTTTTTATAAAAAATTGGATGATCAAGCCTGAACAAGATTATCATGTTAAGTTGGATTTCTTGCTATTGATTTACTCCCCTTAAACACAAATGTAATTTTTGCCATATTTGTTACTGTTGCCTTTGGCTTGCTCACTGCTAACATTGCTTCTGTAACATTATGTTTGGGTCAGGGTTTTATACTCTATTAATATCACTTTTCATGGAATAGTGTGACTGCAATCTTGTAGATACCTCACAAATTGTTTTGGTTAATAATGCTATTGTACATATAATTGACATTTTGTGGTATTTTATTTACCTGTCACTGTAAAACGTAAAATCGTCTCTACTTAAAACTTTTACTTTAGTTGGTATAACACCTACAATTTTAATTATTTCAATTAAACTGAGAAAATGCAAGTTATAAAAACCTCAAATTTTTAGGCATTACCAATATTTTTTAAGCTGATCCAACTTTAACTTTTTACAGTCTGTATTGTGCTTATTTTATATACCATTAAAGTATGCTGTCTTGATACATTGTGTGCTCATAAAAATACTGTTTAAGCACTTGAATAAGTTTCACTAACATCTTATCCATTTTATACAGTATTCTATATTTTGTAATATAATATACATTGTATAAAAACCCTATACTCTTTATATTTCATGTTATATTAATTCATATCTACTGTCTATATACTATATTTACTGTAAATTGCTGCTTTGCAACAATGCAACAAGAAATTTTGCTATAGAAATACATTTGAATTAAAGTAATTCTAACACATTATTTGTTGTAAAGTGCATGATCTCCACCTCTCTGCTGCCCTCTTGTTACTCTTAACTAGGTTAGGAGACCTCTCCAGCTCTCTTAAATAATTTAGGAGCTGAGACCTAGTCTTAACACTTAGGAGGCTTTATAAATCAAACTCATTCTTAAGTCTAGGAATAAGAGTAAAATTAACTTCATTCTTAGAATTTTGACACACTTAAGACTAAAATGTTACTCTGAGTATGTAAATGTTTATACATACAGGCCCAGGCGGGCCTAGGCCTCAAACAGACCAAACTTGGGCAGTCCGAGAAGATCTGCAAAATGTTATGGCTTTTCAGGGCTTTCGTACTTCTTTGAGTGGATGGTTAAAAACGCCTAATTCCAGTCTTAAAAAAAACCCAAAATCGTGAAACGCCCCTTTTTGTTCTGCGGAGACCTATACTTGAGGGCCCATTGAAAGACTTTCATGGCTTCATTTTAGAATTCTGCAATATTTTTGATAAGAAATGGGTTTTCGATGCACAGCAATTGTTTTCCCAGAGGGAAATCTTCAAAGCGAAATTTTTAATTTGCTTGTCCAGGAATTCTGCATAATTGTGATAGTGGGGCTTTCCTGCAGTCTTGGGAAGTGAAGCAGGTCCTGCTGTAAGTCACACCCAAACACCTTCAGCTTCCTCTGGAAAGCATGAGCAGCTGACACATAAGGCCACACACTGTGCTGTTTTGGCACTGGAGCTTTATATTAAGGTCACTGAGGTCAGTTAGAAAAGTAATTTCCATTTCCTCTTCATTCTCCATGAAATCCACAAACAGTTTGGCTTTGGCACTCTTCTGATCCAACAGAAATGTCTCCAGCGCTTTCTGCAGGGCCCAAAACTGCTCCAGTACCATGCCTTTACTAAGCTACAGGACATGGTTGTGAAGGAGCAAATCATTAAATGTTGCATTCATCTTTGTTAGAAATGACGCTTTGCATTGTGCCACATTACTGCCTTGGCTGTGCATTATCTTTGAATAATTCAATGGCCCGTCGTCAATTATTCCTTACATAATTATTACAAAATTATTCCTGAATAAAAACCACAAAATTATTGAATACCCTCCTCCACATTGTGCAAGCCCAGTCCGGTTGCCCCAAACGCACCCTCTGCCAGATTATACAAGTACATCCAGTTACCCAAAACCCTTTTCTAACATTACATAAATGTATAGTTCACCCTAAAGTCATTTCTAAAGTCCAGTTAGTAAGTTACAGAGTGCTGCTCCCAAAGCAAAGCTCTGTCAAAGCTCTGACCGCCTCACTAAACTCAGCACCTTGGGTCATTAACATATTCGCCTACTTGCATTTCATGGTTGTCAAGCTTTGTTGCATTACATTTACTTCACCAGCAGATGGTACTGTGTATTTTCTTTATAAATGAAGCTTCAAGTAATGAACCATTTTCAACACTGCATCGGAAAGGTATATGCTTCAGAGTGCTTCATTTGCCCATCACGCTCAACACCAGGGCTATACTCAACAAGGAAACAAGAAACACCTGGAAAAAATCACACCATGACCAATGAAACAAAAGATGGCAGACAGAGACATAAGTTACAGGACCGGGGAAACACAGAAGATCCAGATCGTACTGTATAAGAACCAGAGTCAAAAGAGTCTGTTTACACCTGTACAAAAGAGATTAATTAAAAGGTTTAAAGGTGAATGTGTCTTTTTCAACACTTGTGCATCCTAATACCAGGTGGAAACAGCTTCAAAGGGTGTTTCATTTTATGGGGCAGACTGATTGGCGTATGACATCAGAGTACCACGTATGTCACATTGTTATAAATGTTCTGCCTTTATCCTTGCTCTAGCTGTACTCTGATGTCATACGCTGATAAGTATGCGCAGCACCATATATAGTCGATGACAGGTCTGGATGAAAAGCAGGCCTTTCCGGTATCTCCATCTGCTGATTTTAGCGCCAGTCATTGACAAGTAGACCCTGCGTGTGTGTGTGTGTGTTTGTCAGCAGTAGAAGCCTAAGGCCCTGTCTCAAATGGCACACTCCAGACTTGTGGAGTCCACACTTTGATGACATCATGTAGTGCAGACCTCAGGGACCCTTGAAGTGAGTCCAATGCCGCATTCCAGGCAACCTGTAACCCGTGTATTTCCAACCTTCTACCCATGAAAGTGCACTGGATCGGCAGTCAACCCCGTGACTTCCCACCCATGAACTTGTACTAGATCGATGTGCTTCCAGTTCCCGAGCTCTGATGTCACATAGCCCGCAAAACCATACAAAACAACAAGGGCGGCCCCCCACGGATGCAGACTTTAGGAGAATATAACGTTGGAGTCAAATGAATAATAATATAATAATAATAGTAAATAATACACACGATTATGTATTACAATGTTATGTGTCTAAAACAATAAGTAAGTCGTGAAAGTATATCACTGCATGGACATGTTAAGGTTACGTAAATTCCTTGCGCTCAGGTAGTTTGGTGTGACTTGCCTGGGACACTACAAAGTCGTGAATCGTGGTTTGAAGTCGTAATTTACAGGCTCACAAACCTGCCTGAAACGCAGCACAAGAGGGCGCACCGGTGTTATATTTTGGGACAGACTCGAGCGTAACGCCAGAAATAGGAAGATAAGTTGCCCATCAGGGTGAACTCCGCCCCTTCGTCGTATGATTGCCCTTTAATAGAAGGAGGTAATAGAATGAGATGAAATAATAGACTATAAGCTCAACATTTCTGCATACTTTTCCAACAATTAAACACACAAATAGCAAATCCACGTTTATTAAATAAGTTGTTTGGCAAAAGGTTACTTTGAGTAAGGAACTCATTTAATAAACAAGGTAAACAATGTAGTGAAGGGGTGGGCATTGCTGGTCCTGAATGGCCACTGTCCTCCAAAGTTTAGCTTTAACCCTAAACAAACACACCTGGGAAATCTTATCAAAGGCTGCAGGATGTCTTGTAAATGACTCTCAGGTGTGTTTGATTAGGATTAGAGCCAATCTTTGCAGGACAGTGGCCCTCCAGGACCAGAAATTCCCAGGCCAGCTGTAGTGTGATAATGGTGTGCGGTGAGGATGATTTGGGGTGAAACACTTAACCTCTTAGCAGTGTCATGATCTACATGTCATTCTTGTCTATTTTTCTTCGTTTTGGGAAAATGGATATGTGTGAATGTCCTTCAGATCAATTTAATCATGAATATAAAAACACTTTAAGTAACTGTAACTATAATGTGAAGCAACTGAGAGAAACAAATCCATTTGTAATCATAGTTTAAATGTGATTTTAAACTAGTGCACCACATCAAACACTGAGATGATGTTTCAGGTCAAACTACAAACATGCTTTATGTATAGATCACATGCAGAAATGTTCACCTTCAAGGAATATAGTCCTCCATGTATTATAAAGTAAATGTTTTTATGTGTCACTCCAACACTCCATACTGCAGGGAATGTGCAGAATATTAAACAGGATCTGCTTTTGATTATGAATGTGATCCCTGCATCCGGACTCAAGCTTGACCTTGACAGCTGTCCCGAAAACACAAACCCCTCTCATTGTTTAAACCGCTTAACTGTCACTGTTCCTGTAGAGGAACACCTATAGGTTTACTTCAATATTTTGAAAGTAAATGTTTATTGAATCATGAGAAACTATATATTTTTGGAAAGGTCTAAGCCTCTAGAATAGGGATGCACCGATACCACTTTTTTGGAATACGAGTACGAGTACGAGTACTTGCATTTCAGTACTTGCCGATACCGAGTACTTAATAAAAAACATGATTTAAATTTACAGGTAACAGCTTTAGTCATATAATTTTACAAAAAAACAAGGGACTAGTTTTCCAGTTTGTTGTAAACTCTGCCTCTTTGGACAACACGAGGCATTAACCCCTTACACGCCGCTCAAACATAGACATTTCTCAGACCGTGGTATCGATCCCTGGTATCGGGGGACTTTTAACGAGTACGAGTACTTTAGAAAATGTGGTATCGAGGCCGATACCCAAATCGGTATCGGTGCATCCCTACTTTAGAATACATATTTCAGCAGTGTTTTATAAAATAAGTTATGTAGGGAGAGTAATTGATTAATTTATGAAGAGAGTGTGCTTAATTTATGTCCTGCTAAATGTCACTGTCCCACCGGTGGGATGCCTACAATTACTTCAGTGTTTTGCATATGAATTCTTATCCAATCATGACAAACTGTATATCAATGTAAAGCTCTAAGAGTGTAGTTTTCATTTGTCATCATCATTTTGGGAAAAGATTGACATAGTGAGAGCCATTTTCTAAAAGGTCACGGGCCCTTAAGCGGGCCCACATTGTTTTTACATATTTATAACACTAATACCCTATCCTAAACCTAAAAATCTTGACAAACTATATATCTTTGGAAAGCTCTAAGAGTGTAGTTTTCCTATTTCAAGGTCATCTGATGATTGAAATAATTTAGTGACAGTTTTTAGTTACATGACCCCACCCCCCATAGGAATGCATATTAATTTTATATATTCATAACACAATATCCTGGTATAAATCTACAGAAATGTTGACAAACTATATATCATTGGAAAGCTCTAAGAATGTAGTTTTCATATTTCAAAACGTTTTAGCAGTTATAATAATGTAGTGACAGTATTTTATTAATTTGTGAAAAGTGTATGTTGCAAACCGTTGACACCTAGTGGCCGTTGTTGGTAAAACCACTAAAAGTGTTACACAATCCTCATTTTTGTGATTTTAACTTAAAATTTGGATCACAACTGCTTGAGACATATGGCCTCATGTTTACATTATTACTTTAAATTTTAATTTTTATAATTTTATTTATCAAATTAATATGTTATTGCATTATTTTTAATTATTATAATAAATTTAAACTGCTATAACAATTTTTCTGTTAAATATTTTCACCTCCAGAAACATCAGTGAAAAACCTTACATTGTCGTCTTCAAGGGGTGGTGTGACGGGTAAGTGGTTGTAATGAAAACTCTGCATTGTTTTTTTTAGAGATGAGTGAAACTTTACTCATTATTTGCTCAACCATGAAAGAACGAGGCAATTATAGTGAAAGTAGAAGATTTTAATGTTAAAAAGACACTCATGTATTAACAAAATCAAATAATAATTTGAGAACCGCTTGCTGCTTTTCTTTATATGATGACTGCACTCATCACATGTGTATCCTAAAGGAACAGTTCAGCCAAAAATAATCATTCTGTCATTATTTGCTCACCCTTTTTTGTATGACATTTGTCCTTTTGTAATTTAGCTCAACATTGATGCTGAAGATTTTCAAAAGCAATGCCTATCTGAGCCTATTTAAACTTTTCATTATATTCTGAATCCCCTAAAGAGGTCAACTTCATTATTAGGATTTGAGAGCTACTGTGGCGTTTACATTGTGACCTTAATAATTCTGCCCTGTTCCTCACACAGAGTAAATATGTGAGTCAGTTATATGGACTACTTTAAATCATGTTGTTATTTTTGGAGCCCATGGTTTCTATTAAGTTTCAATAGTCCTTTTCACACATACAGTCTTTACTGGTAATTTACTGGTAAATTGCAGTTAACAGGTCATGTGTGAACAGAACATTTACGCTAAATCAGTGCTGCCAATTTACCAGAAAGAGTGGTTGGAGGATTACCAGCAATTTACTGCTAAGCGCTATGTGTGAACAACACAAAAATAGATTACCTGCATTTAAAACGGACGAAGTCAGACCGCGCTGACAGCTTCGGGCCAATTATAATGTTTTAATACAGATGACGCGTTTACCCCCGCACTGTTTATGGACGTTTCCAAACACGCGCTGCTTGAAAGTCGAGCACACCTGAAGTTTACGTCCACATTTCTTCACCAAGTTGTTTTAAAACAGCTTACCATCTATTTGCCGAATCGCCGATGTCCTTAGCATGCCCTCTGTGAAGCCTAATGTGCAAACAGTATACTGTTGTTTTAAACGCATTTTCGGTTTGACGTCCCCTAATGCAATGTTGTTTGGTCACGAGCAATTTCGCGTCAGCGTTTACCACAGACGTGAAAACAACAAAATGCAGGGCGTGGATATGAACGACGTGGACTGTTACAAATACAAGACTGAACTCGCCGCGCGCCACAGGTAACTTCCGCTTTCTCAACAAATTTCCCGGTATTTTTGGTACTGATGTGTGTATGAAGGTGAAAAGACGGAATGTCACAGCGTGTGTGAACAGCACATTTTTGTATTTACTGGTTACTTCCGGTAAATTCAGGGTAAATTACCAGAATTACTGTGTGAAAGAGGCTAATCTCCTTCTTAAAACGACAGTTTGTGGTCAATAACAAATAATCCAGGTTTGGAATACAGGCAAACAAACGATGACACAGTTTTAATTTTGGGGGGCTGTTCCTATAACAATTATAGTAAAACTCCTGCATATAAGAAAAATAAAATCATTTCTGTCATGTGTTCGTTGTTTAATTCCTTGTCAGTTTGTTAAATGATGATGTGTTAGCATTCAAACTTTTTACAGGTATCACAAGGAAGCATAACTTTGATGTATTGCAAGTTAAAAATAACACAATCCAATAAATCATTCATAAGAAGCAATCATTTGTCATCTCTTTACACAATTTACAAGAGTATTACCACTTAGGTGTCGGCAGCAAAGAAAAGGCAAAATAAAAGAGATTGAAGGTATGCTTTCTGTAGTTTATAATGATTCATCTGTTTATGGAGCCATACATAAATCTAATGGGGTATTCCGTGGAGAGATATAAAAGGCTGAAACAAGAAAACAGTCAACCTGTTATAGCACGAAAATGCAGCTGTAAATATCAAATTGCATTTGGACACATTTCAGAATTATGTGTAAAAATCTGCATCAAGTTTCTTACGTTACAAAGTGTTTGTATTCCTGTAAACATGGGGGTGGTTTCCTGGACAGGGATTCGACTAGTCCTAGACTAAAATAAATGTAAGAGCTGTCCAAACTGAAAACAACTTTCACTGACATATCTTAAATACATCAGTGCCCTTTGTTTTGCCTCAAAGTGCACACAGGTAATGTTTTTTGTTAGGCATGTTTGTTAAAACTAGTTATATTTCATAATTAAACTAAGGCCTAATCCTGGATTAAGCTAATCCTTGTCCGGGAAACCACCCGGAGTATATCTGGAGTCTGATTAAAGTCAATGTACACAGATGGATAACAGCATATCTGTTTCTGAAAAACATGAAGCTGCAGGGCTCAGCGCTAAGGATTGGTTAGGCCAGTGTTTAAATGTTTACTTGCCCTGCCCAAATTCCACAGTTAATAAGTAATAAATAAATAACATCAAAAGGGCTTGTTATTGTGTTTTTGTTTATAGGCACAGAAATAATTCAGGCAAAGTAATCAAATAAAAAAAAGTCCTCACTGTATGTATTACATAAAAAATATTTTTTATTAAAGCTTTAAAAAGTGAATGAGTCAAGAACAGTGAAAAAATGTGTTGTTGTTTTATTAACATTAAGAAGAACAGCAGCAGGTTTATTTGGTCGTATCTGTTCAAGCGCAAGAAGACACGAATGAGAACTCACTGGATTATATACACGCTGTCTAAGATGCGGCTTTCTTACAAATCTTCTTAAATGAAGAGCTATTAGCGCACTGATTTGTCTTTTCATGGCTTTAATGTTAACACTGGCAATACTGAAAACATGCAAATGATAAATTGTTGTGTGAATGCAGCACTGCTTCTGTCAGTTGTCCTCTGTCCACGGGCCATCGGTCACTCCTTTCTATTGAGAGCTTTGAGCTTGATTTGGGGATTGGCATCGGCAAAATTATGCACTTTTTGTCAAACATCAAGAGAGAATTTTCAGTCCGGCAGAACTTTCAGAGCATCAGTCTCTTGAGTGTTACTGGTATTTAGGTAGACAGATGTTTATCAAAGTATCTGGGTCATGGCTTTTTTCTTATATTGTTACCTTAGTTTGTTTATAAAGCAACACTACAATTGTTTTTTTTTTTTGTAGGAAAACCTCCTTCAGATCTATCAATGAAAACACAGCAGGGAGAAGTTGAGCAGAAAAAAATTTACTTCTCATCTTCAGGTGGAGGGCAGGATTTGGTTGATGATGTTGAATCCTCAATGGAAAGCGTTAGTGTGTGTTAATGTATGTGTTGGTATATGTGGTTTTTGGAGACTAGTGTATAATGACATGTTTATTATGCTATAAGCATGGTTTACGTGGACACATGAAGTAAACTGAACGTCTTAATAAACATACTTAATGGTAGTTTTTCAAAGAGTAAAGACTGCCAACAGGTTTTTGTGATGGTTGGGTTAGGGACTGGAATAGGTTAGGGGAATAAAATACAGCAATAATCCCCAAGAAGCAGTGGGTTACCAGTGCATTTTATAACAGCTAAGGGGCGTCGTTAGTAACGACGTGAAGCGGAGTGCCTAAAACCCCCTTAGCTGTTATAAAATGCACTGTAACCCCACTGCTTCGCGGGGCTTATTGCATTTATAAAACGGTTACTTCATATGCGTAACATTAGCGGGATTTTATAAAATAAGCTGTAACTATATTAGTACAAATATTACTCTTCCGCCAAACAAAGTAGTTCCTCAGAATCAAGTGTGACTGAAACAGAGCGCAGTTCCCAACACAGATGCAGCAAATACTCAATAAAAATATTGATTTAAGACTGTGGTGTATATTTTTATAAATCAACATTCATCTTATTTATACATTTATATCGTGCAACTGTTGAAGTGATGAACTAATATGCTGCTTTCCCCATCAGTGTTTTTTTTTTTAAGTTGCCACCCAGTTTTAGTTTAATGCCTTACAGAAAAATTATCTTCTTTAAATAAACATAAAATATCAAATGAAAGAATAGACCCTCCGCTTTCAAACAACAACAACAACAAAAAAACGTTTAATCCTACCTTCATTGGTTCTCTTATCACCTCTCAGATTTTCAGCTAAAAGCGGAGATAATTCCATTTTTGTGAAGAACTTTTGTAAGAGATCAGATTCAGAGCCTGATCAAAACACGCTGTTTTTTGGTGTTGAGTGAATGTGTCAGTGTTTAAGTTGGGTAAGATCGCCCCCCCCCAGTAGATAAAAGCGGAAATATGAATTTGAGGTATAAACTCCTCAGGGAAAGTTTTCTCTTCATTGACAAGATGACTCAACAATATTTATTGACATTTATCTGGATATCGCCATTAATTGTGCAATTGTAGACAAATTAAAAATATGATTAAAGACACTGTTGTTTATTTTCATAAATCAGTACGCAGCAACAGTGGCGCAGTGATACTTATGTAATGTGGTCTGAACCGTGGGTTTACCGGGGTATTTTATCACGGCTTAGAACGCGTTTCAACCAATCAGAACGAAGAACCAGAACTGCCCGTTTTATAATATACAGTTTGTACAGTATAAAATGCATTGCGTATAAATGGAATTGTCCCCGTAAACCACATATGCCAACATTAATGTGTTTGTGTGTTCAGACCAGTTCCACCTTAGAGTTGGGATACACAGCCACCACATCATAACCCTCGGGTGGCTGCACGCGTGCTTTAGCGTGGTTCTCACAATACAGATTGTCATCAATGAAGAAATATCCTCTCTGTTTCAGATTGAGCCCACAGTCATCACACATGAAACAGTCAGGATGGTAAAGTTTATCTCTGGCCTTCACGATGGTTCCCCTGTGGTAAGACATTGAAAACACTTTCATTGCTGGAATTTACTGTCACTTTATTAACATAATATAATTTTATAGATAAACTGATTGAAAAGATTGATTAAAACTGCTGAAACTGCACATCAGTATAAAAGTGAGCTCTTATTCCAGATATAAATATATGTGATTATATAATATATGCTGGTTAGACCCTACTCCTAATTGACTTCCTGTGCCAGTAGTCCCTCAAACAGGAACTTTGGATACTATGAAAAGGTTCCCGTGGTGCCAGTTTGGGTATCAGCATTTACACGTATTGCCCGTATCTCTGTTTGTCTGAGTCAAACCAATACAATACATTCACTGTTTCACTTTTCTGTAGAAAATGACATCATGTGTCATCAGTGTTTTATTTGCGGAAACTCTTGGGTCGTGTGGGAAAAATGACTTACAGTAATACTTGGATGAGTTGTGCACATGTTGCTGCAGGTCTCACTTTATTTGCCTGTTATGTCATACACTATGAATGTGGCACTAATATGAGTGTTCAGGGTTTTTTTGGGCTTTTGTGTCCTTATGAAGCTTAAAAAGCTACAGGCAACATACACTGGCATTGTAAAGACAAGAAACATCTCCATCTAATGAAAATGTTATCCAAAAAATGAGTTTTGCGTGGTTTATTCGAAATGAGGGTGAATCATGATACATGTGATATTAAAGAGATTTGACTCAAATGGAAATAATGGAGTACATGGGGCGTTTTCTCAGACAGGGATTAGACTAGTCCTGAACTAAAATAAATGTAAGAGTTGTCCAATGTAAGGTAAACCACCTGAAAATGTTTTATACTTGGTCCTGTCTCACAGTTTGTGGGTACACCACTCGATGAAAGTGACAGGCTTGTCAAGTATACAACCAATACTTGAAATGTGACCTCTGCATTTAACCCATCCCAGTGAGTAATGAACACACACACTGCAAGTCGTGAACAAACACAACCAGAGCAGTTAGAGCAATAAGGGTAAGGTGCCTTGCTCAAAGGCACCACAGTTGCAACCCACCGGCCGTGAGACTCAAACCGGCAACTCTCGGGTTACAAGCACGACTCGCTAACCACTAAACTACAACTGCTCCAGTATACATTCACATTGAACAATCTAGCTTGAGGTGACACAATGCAGTTTATTAACACCAAGAGATGTGTTGAAGAAAGAAATGAAGCACTCACACAATGCCATGTGAACAGCGGGTACACTGAGGCAGCTTCTGTAGACCGGGCAGAGACGTCAGAGGAGATGTGATGGGGCTGCTCATCTTCGGCACTGGAGATTTGACGGGTGAACACAAACCTCTTCCTCCGTGTCTGTCTACCGGTGAAATTCCTGAAAGTGAAACAATGACAAATCTCTATAGACATAAGAAACAGAATCTAAGATTGTGACGTCTGATGATATCCAGACAAACACTGTGCATTGATATTACTGTAGGGAGAGTCGGGCGAGTTTGAATCATTATATGGAAATAAGATACTGTATAGGTACGCACAAACCTCCTCAAACAAGGAAATCTTTCAAGACAAGAAACCTCCTTACTGCCTGAATGAATGAAGGCTCTTCAAACAGAAACTCATGGCTGTGTGTTAAATTCAGGGCTGAGGCATCAGGCCAAGGTTAAACCTCAGCTCTCCTCCTATCTCAAACTCTCAGAACAGTAACCATAAGCAAACATCCCACATTATCAACAACACATTTACGCCCCATTCAGACAGCCAGTGACCAGCAGTAGCAGAGTGACGCGATCTCATTAATTTCAATGGAAACCTGCCAAAAAGTGACCGTATTTGACCGTATGGGCGTGTCCAGCGACATGAGAAAGTTAAGAAAAGTTTAACTTTATGCAAATATTGAGCGAATTTCGGGAGCGACTGCCAATGAGAACGAAGCAATGGAGTTCACGTCATCCTTCTCTTGCCAGTTACTGGTGTGGATGGTACTCATTTGTTTATGACAAGCAGATTTAGAAACGCCTCATTGAAGGAGACGTGCGACACACAGGGATAACATTGCTGGCTGTCTGAATGCAGCTTTAAAGATAACTTCTGATTCAAACACATTTTTATTCTTTATAGTTATAATCTAAGGGAAATATCATATGCATATTCGATAAACTAGACAATTATTTTTTAATGATTTCTCATAATTCCATATATATTCGTAGTATTTTCTGTAAAACTACTTTGTAACCAGAGGAGGACTGAGACAATAATTCAGGCCGGGGATTCATTGGCATCATTTGTGCAAGCAGGGAATGCACAGTACAGTACATACTGAACACTTCAACACACCCTCCCTGAATCACTTAAAAACTGTTATTAATGATTAACATGATTTCAACACAACAAACTAACCTCCGTCCTCAGCCTCCAGGATTCCCTGCAGGTATTTGAAGGAACCTGATTGTTTGGGTGCTGAAATGGGTTCCTCGTGTTCCTGGAGCATCTTATAGACGTCTGACTGGGGATCAAATCCATTGCGGTTGCCCGATGAGTTCACGGGCGGCTCGGGGCTGAAACTGAGAGGAAAACACGCTCAGCTCATGTCATTCTGAGAGAGGAAGCCATGGATCATCACAGCTGTCATCTCCAGTTTCTGGCAGATGTACTCTTGGAAGAGCAGGGAAAGTTAACATGGTCCTATCGCGACTTATCACCGGACGTTATACCAAATAAAAACAACGTTTCTCATCACAATAGTTGATTTTGTGACTGAAATGTTCCTTTACTGCTGACATCGCCCCGCAAGCAAAAACCAAAAAGTGAAATGACGGCTAAATATAACCCTAAATAACCTTGAATATGGTTACATGCCGTTTTTGCCTAAATAACTTAGAGATGTACTATATTCTATCATCTAAGAAAGTTAACAGATGTTCAAGGTTCATTTCTTTTACATGTTCCAAGCCTTGCCTTGTTTTAGCCAAATTTGCTTGCTGGGCGCTTATCTCCCTCATGAGGATATTTTTTTATTAACTAATTGCAGATGCATAAAACTCATTTGGAAACCCCTATGGATACTGGTGGTCATCTCAAAGGGTCTGTGTGTGCGCACCGCACTAACATAATGGATGTGTGCATCTTGTATAAAATAACACACCTGTGCGGAGAGCCCAGACTGAGACCGGCCAACTGTTTCGGCAGGGCACCGTTGCCGCTGTTGTGTGAATACAGGCCGGCTGGGTTGTTGTACGTGGGTCTTGAGTTTCCGTTGTTGTAGGGCACGCCACAGGTAATGGGACTCTTGGGGGATGGACTCTTTGGAACGGGGCTATAACCACTGCTGATTGGTCGAAAGGTCTGTAAAACGATAGGAAATATATTTAAACATTCAAAGACTGCAACAACTCTCCAACAGCCTGAAGTGTGCAGTTAGGGATGCGTCTGACGCCTCTGTGAAACTTTTCCCTCCGGCAGGAGGCTGCGGCCCATCAGGAACGCCAGATAAACAGTTTCTACCCAACATCAACAACAAACCATGACACATCATGACCACTTACCCAACCCCATGAATGTAACACATTAGCAAAAACAAAAATCCCACATTATGGTCACATATGCACACAACTCGTACTGTCAAAAACTTAACACTTTATACATCCTGCACTGATGTACAGTAAATGTCCCTGGCCTTGACGATTTGTACATTTCTAAATATTTCGCTTTTTATTGTATTGTAGTTCATCAAGATAAATGAACTGCAGTACTTGTCCATCAAGTTGATTCTGATGTTTAAATAAAAAAGCTCTCCGCTACTGTGAAATATAAATAATGTGCTTACACAACAGCAGAGGTTTATAGGAATCCCTGCAGTCTATGATTAGAGGACAAACACAGCCTGTGACAGGTTTACAGCTCTGGCATGCACTTATTAAACAGCTTACACAGAGATGTGTAAATATTTACAGCTATAATCTCTCACATGTTTGCCTGTGGGCAGCTCTGGCAGTCGTGCTATGACATTACTGACAGCAGGATTTGACTCTGCTTTCTGTTCTTTCAGCTCGGTGACACAGAAAAATGAAAGCGATCTTGAATTCCTCTGCTTTACAGTACGAACTCTTCCAAAGGCAACAAGATTTATTGCATTTTTCATCTTCGAGTAGACAGAAGCCAGCTGTTCTTAGTTTTTCATTAAAAACCCAAAAACAAGAGCAGAGGTCTCGGGTCATTCATAATATGAATTAGACATAAGGTTATATTTAAGGGGACACATCATGAAAATCTGACTTTTCCATGTTTAAGTGCTATAATTGGGTTCACAGTGTTCTATCAACGTAGAAAATGTGAAAAAGATCAACCCAGTAACTTAGTTTTAGTCATTCTCTGCAAGCATGTGAAAAAATAGCTCATTGAAATTTGGCTCCCCTTGTGATGTCAGAAGGGGATAATGCCGCCCTTTAATCTGCACTATCCAACCACAGCACTGTCATTTAGTGCAGAGATCAGCTCATTTGCATTTATAAGGACACACCCAAAATGGCACATTTTTGCTCACACCTAAAAAATGGCAATTTTAACAGAGGTGGACACTACTTGAGAATTTTAAGTACATTTTCCAAGCATCTGTGCTTTATCGGAGTGTTTGTCTTAACTACATTTTAAAGCATAGAATCATTCTGTATATTCCTTTTATATTGCATATTAAAATTGATTTAATACCTAATTACATGAAAATTGTGTACTTTTACTTTTCTTGAGTAAAAGTACAAAAGTACTTTTTACTTAAGTAAAAAAATTACCAGATGTTTAATGTACTTAAATATTAAACATTAACCAAAAACTTGAAATTATAAAATGTATTGGAGTAAAAATTATGATAATATGCTTTGGAATCTATGTTTTCCAAATAAAAACACTGATAAAATACAAATACTTGAAAATTTACTTGTAATGTAAAAAGTAAAAATACTTAAGTAGTGTCCGCCTCTGAATTTAAACATGTTATAATAATATCTAGGGGGTATTTTGAGCTAAAACGTCACATACAGTATGTACTCTGGGGACACCAAAGATTTATTTGACATCTTAAAAAAGTCTTGTGAAACGTCCCCTTAAAGCATCATTTGAACTGTTAATAACCTAATAAAATGTAGCATTTAGTATCATCAAAAAGCAGTCAAATATGATTCCTCCTTATTAATATGACTTTAGTATTATTAACATTACACTACCCAACCTTTATCCCCACCAGAACATTGCCTCTGTAATAATTTGCTGTGGTAAAGAAGATGCTTTGCTCAAGGGCACCTCAGTCACTTCCTGCCGGCCGTGAGAATCAAACCTTCAGTGACTTCAGGTAACAAGCCCGACTATCTAACCATAAGGCCAGAACTGTTGCCATCCAGCATTTTGTTAGTTTTGTGCCAAGATCTTGTATTGACAATGTGGGAGTTAAGTCAAGCTCAGTCGAGTCTTCTTCAGCACATGGTGCAGGTCAATCATTTACCCTTTCTGAAACACATTAACATTTTTAACTTTAAAATTAAACACTGCATGAGTAAGGGTGAAAAAAGGATATTTGCTTATTTTTATGCACCCAGATAGCAATAGACTCCAAAGTCAGTATGTGTGGTCCAAATCTATTGTTATCTGGACAATATATTAACATGAGAATTCTGGGTAACTTTGCTTCATTTTAATTCTCTTTTAGGGTTTATTGTGAATATTATCTTGGCTAAAGGGTAACATTAGGCATGAATTTACCATAGTAAGCATAGTAAGGGTCGGGTTGGGGCAGGTAAAGAAATTATCACTTTATATGTGGGGTGGGTTGGGGTGTGTTATTAAAAAAAAACTTCCACATTAAAGTTGTATTCAGCAGAGTTGAATTGAAAGTATAATATTGTGCAGAGAGCATTCAGTTAATATCATTACATCACTTTTGAGGTGGTGTACTGGCTCTTGCATCTGAGCTCGTCATATGTGTGAATATATATTTAATATCATATTGAAAGATAAATTGTATTACCTGGCATGTGAACAGTAACAGCAGGTTATACAAACAGTATTTCATTGATGATATCATAGTTGTGATTAATCAGGAGTAGTGCTAGCTATAGTATTTAATCTGAATATGAAGTTTTAGCTTAAAATACCATATCATTTATAACAGCATGTTAAAATTGCCACTTTGTAGGTGTGAGCAAAAATGTGCCGTTTTTGAGTGTGCCCCCTTTAAATGCAAATGAGCTGATGAAATGCGAACACTGATCGCCATAATGGTGGTTTGTCGAAAACTCAATTATTATTGTGAATTATTTTCTCTTTCTCTCTCTGCACTAAATGTCAGTGTCGTGGTTGGATAGTGTAGATTAAGGATTGGTTTTATCCCCTCCTGACATCACAAGGGGAGCCAAATTTCAATGAGCTATTTCTTCACATGCTTGCAGAGAATGGTTTACCAAAACCACGTTACTGCATTTGGGACCCAATTATAGCACTTAAACATGGAAAAAGTCAGATTTTCATGATATGTCCCCTTTAAGTACTGTGACACGTGTAATCACATGCGAGCAATCCATACATTTAATTTCCCTCCACTGCAGGGATATAACAGGGCTGCATACCATAATATCCCACTTTCTCATATAAGTCAGGTAACCATGAAAGGCCATATGTCTCCAACACATCACTGAAAACTGACACTTCACAAAGCAGGAAGAAGTAAATGAAAACAGATTGGCAGCAGAAGGTTTGCAGATAGATAATAATGTTTATGGGTCTGCTGAGAGCGACACGGCCGGAGGCATGAAGAAAAAAACCTGAGAAAACTCCCGGCGTTACTCAAACATACAAACATACTTACTCCTTTAGTTCAAATGTCTGCCACAAACGGGTGTTAGAGCAGCACAAATGGCAGATTTACTAGTCCACACATCTGGTGTACAGCTTATAAAAGTGTCGGTTTTCTTGAAAAACATTGAAAGCCATTCATTTTGACATGCCTTACTATTTAACCATTCATTATATAAGGTTTCACACGTGAATGAAGCGTTTAGCTGGTTTTGGTCTGTACTGAGGAATTATTTCATCTGACTGAACTTTCGGCACACACCCTATCACTTCTGCTTACATACATGACAACCTTATCAGACAAACAGTGCTGTTGTTAGGTCTACACTCTTTCCTTCTCTTCATAAATCACATTTGGTTCCTTAAAATCAACTAAATTTTTCTGTTGTTGATGACGTCATTTGTATTGATCATTGGTTGAACTTATATATATATATATATATATATATATATATATATACATATACAGTGGATATATATATATATATATATATATATATATATATATCAAGAGTTTTTTCCTCCTAGGACTTTTCCTCCTTGCCGTAAAAAGTTGGGGGGTTTTCTCCTAGGGGGTTTTTCAACCCTGGGGAGTCAGCCGACATTGTCTTAACTTAGCACCCTCTTCTATACGTTAAATTATTAAAATTTTATTCATAGCCGCTGTATTTTGCTATTTATGTTGCCTGTCGATTTTTTTCTGTGTTTTCTCCTGCTTTTATTAAATGCTGTGTAAAGCAGCTTTGAAACAAATTACCAATTGTGAAAAGCGCTATATAAAATAAATTAAAAATTGAATTGAATTAACTATATAATCAGATGTACATTTATATATTCAATATGTTTAACTTAACTATACATTTAGTCTTATAACTATCATCATGTCCTGCCTTTAAATGAAGATTTAATCAAATTCTTGTATTACAGTAATGAAATTCACAATCGATGAGTAAATACTGTAATAAAAATCCTGCAATGCCAACAATCTCAATGTTCCCAACACAGGCTTAAGTTATTATCATTTGATTTTGGGATGAAACAAACTCAAATTGCATCCAGACAACATTAACATGTTTAAAGTATAAAATTGAAGGGTAAGGCTATAGTATGCCCAGTATTTTTGGTTAAGACACACCAGAAACGCAGAAATGTTTATGAGTGCTGCTTTTGTCTGCCCATAAATCCTGACCAGCATCAGATGATCTGTTTTACAATGGTATCCCAGCATGCCCTTTGCTTCTAGGAGCCAGAACACCAAAGGCTGAGAAATCAAGCTGAGCCCATCATTTTTAATAATAAGGAGTTGATGCCGATACAAAGCAGTTCATTTTGGACCAAACACTGCAAGGAAGATACGGAATTAAAGGGAAGACCTGATTGAAACCATGTGTCTGAAGATTAAAAAAACCCCATACAACTGCCATACCCCCAGCAAACACATGACATTTATTATATAAACCTAAATAATGACAAAAGCTTGCAATTAAGGACAAGGAAATTTTAAATGATTGTTTTAAATGATTTTATTTATATGCAATCACTGATTTGATTAAAAACTTAGAAATCTTAATTTTCTACATTTACAAAATAGTTTATAATTTTGAAACAGCCCCTTAAAAGCCCTTTGACTCATAGTTTGGGAAATGAAGAACTTTGTTCCATTCATAAAAATTCTGTCTGATACAGTTCATAAGTTATGTTCAGGTTAAATCCAGATCTAAACTCTCTCTCTCTATACTGCACATTTGGTCTGTCTGTTTCTTATGGAAATGACGTGATGTGTCCCACCGCTGTTCATACAAATTCTCAACATTCATACTTTCCAGTGAACACAATGCAAACCACTATGACCTCCATCTCGGCAGCACGAGTCAAACATCTGCTGTGGAAATCACTTCATATGAATGTGATCTTTATTAAAGATTAGTGCCATGTCTTCAATATTAGAGCCAAGAACCATTTGAGACCATCTGTCACATTTGCCACAAAATGGCTGACACATAGCAAAGCCAGTAAATACAAAGAAACTACAGCATCATCCTATAAATATACTTAGGTCGGATGAATTTAAAGGCATTGACATAAACTCATCTGCCTAAAGTACAAACATCTCTGACACACTTCAGATTCATTCAAGCCAGTAAAAAATGAATCCATTCTACAGTAAATCTCTTATCAACATTTCAAGGCAATTTACTAGATAATCTTTAGCACAGTGGTTCTCAAACTGGGGGCCAGGGCCCCCAAGATGGTGCCTAGGGGGGCCCCAGTTTTATGACATTTTATAAAATAAATACATTTATCATGAATTCTGTGCAATTAAACCTAAAAAATAAGGCTACTAACCAACATTATTACTTTGTATCATTCAATATGTTTTGTTTAATTAAACGTTTTTTGTCATATATTTTCTTTGGGGTGGGGCACAAAGGAATGCGCCGTACACAAGGGAGGCCGCACGCTGAAAAAGTTTGAGAACCACTGCTTTAGCAGACAACAATCCAATAATAAATCAAATCAATCTAGCAATTATTACTGTTGCTGAAATGTAACTATCATGTGCAATGACTAATAAACTTATTTCTTTTGTAAATAGCTCTGATTTAGGTTAATGCATTGACTGTCAGACAGTTTGTAAGCCTTCAGCTGAGATGTTTTATTCATACCTGTGACTCAAGAGCTCCAGTCAATGAACTCGTCTTGTTTTCTTCGATACCGGTTGGAGACCAAAGTTTTCCAGACCTGAGAAACAAAAGCAGTTAGCAGTGAGAAAAGCTGACGTCTTTTCAAATGAAACTAAACAAAAAAGATACATAACAAAGCTAAATCAGATAAGGTGAATTATTGTTAATCGGACCTAAATCAAATCACCTAATAAATAACGCAGAAAAACACACGGTAATAAAAAAGTAACACATTGAATGCACACTGCCAAATGCAGAAATCTCATTAAAATTGGTCAAAAACAAAATAAAATGCAAAAACGGTCCTTAAACATATATATTTTTTTTTTTGCTGTAAATACTAATTTTTTCCTATTTACTGTTTAAGAACCACAACGATGCGTGTGAGTAGTTTAAAATGTGAGTACTGAGTATTTTAAAATGTCAATGACTTATTTTTGCAAATGAAGGGACTTGAAAAGCGCTGATTGTTTTTTTCCCAGAATTTATGAGCGTCGCTTTTCCGTTTGTCATTTGGTGGGTGGCTGTAAATAGTGGATGAAAGGTCAGCGGCATGCCGAGCGTCTTTTGACCGAATGGACAGACATGAAGCATCTAAAGAGCAGAATCTGTAAAGAGCAAAGACGACGTCCATCTGTCCCACTCACCCACCTACATCTACACATGCAGCCGTACGGCTCTGAGCAACAAAGAAACCTCTGTGCTTTAATGGAAACTTTACTGAAGGAATGAATGAGGCGCTTTGATGTGAGGTCATGACTCACAACTGAATGCCACAGTGACTGTACTTCACAATGAGGATCTGGATTGTGCCGATCACTGAACGGTTGCCATAGGATATCCCAATGAAGAGATCCTCTCAGACTGAAAGAGCTCTAGTGGAAACTTAACATTACTCACACTGACCTGATCTAAACTAACTACACGCTGGGCTAAACAGTATGGTCATTTATAATGGATAAAACATGTGTCACACATAAGAGTTTATCTATTGTGTTTCAACTGTGGTGGGTACCGCATGTTTCTGCGATGTTTTTAGGCACGACATTCGTTACATTATCCTTTTCATATTTTTCAGTATAATGTGTAGTGCTCCCTCTCTCACATATACCATGTAAGCATTTAACATTGTGTGTGTGTCATTTTTAAAATGATAAATCAAGTTTAGACACCAAAAGGATACACTGCAAAATATGACTTTCTTATTTAGTATTTTTGTCTTATTTTAAGTACAAATAACTGTGGGTCACCCCAGCCGTTTGAGGTGTCAAATTCTTGTCTAGTTTGCCGCTTGAACATTTTGAGTTTACTCGCTCATTTGTGCGTGAAAGCCGCCGCGTGTAAGTCATCGAGAGATTCAGGCAGAAATTCGCGTCATGGGAGGGGCTTCTGCGACTCCGCTCGCTTTCTATAATCATGTCACTACTAGAGCAAGTTCCTGATTGGTTAATGCAGCACGTTTTTCCGCCAAAGTTCAAAATTCCTGTGGCAACGCTCAATTTGCGCCATTCACGTGAACTAAACACCTCATTCATGCTGCGAGACCTCCAGACGCGCGTCAACGCGTCTTCACATTGACTTAAAAGAGACATATCATGCTAAATCCACTTTCTTAGCTCTTAAATGCATTTTGTTGTCTATTTGTAGTGTTTAGAAGTACATAAAAGTTGAAATTAGTCTCTTCAGGTGCTTTGTTGATATCTTTATATTCTGTTTTGGTCATATTTTCCAACCTGTTCTGATTTTTCTATTATCTATTACGTTTTTTGAACAATTACGTCACAGTATTTGCAGCGGAACTGCCAAATAAGGACATCGACTCCCAGCACAAGACTTCGAGCAATCCGCCATTTTTTATTTCTCGCTGCGATATTGTAGTCCAAGCTCAAGGATGCAGAAGTTACGAGAGTGTAAGAAATGTACCCACATCTGTGAGTAAAGTCATTTTTGTGTGCCCGAAGCACTTCAAGGATAACTACTTCACCAATCTCCGCCAGTATAAAGAAGGATTTGCCGATAGACTTCGTCTGATTGAGGGGTCAATTACTTCTATCTTTGGAGACGATGAGCAGAGCACTTCGGTAAGCTGTAAATAACTTTAAAAAAAAGTAAAGTACACGGTGGTCATGGTTTAGCAGTGCTGTTTCTCAATCCGAAAGCTGCAGCCTGCGGAGATCGCTTTTGGTCATCAAGCCTGGTTTATTTAAGTTAACTGAGCATTACATTTGCAAGTCATGAGCACATTACTACAACTTACGATTAACTAAGAATAATAGTCAACTTTATAATTGTTAATAATCTGAAATATGACCGTCTTGATAACGTATGCAGCCTAGAAATGCGACCTCCAGAGGCTGCAGCCTTCGGATTGACAAACGGCAGTAACACACCATTGCGATACCTCCATGAAGACGTTGTTCTGCAGGTTCGTCACTGGCAGATTTTTTTGCTTTTTTATGCACAAATTCACTTAAATTTTATATCTTTTCTTTAAAAACTAGACTTATTTTCTTAACGTCATGTTGCTCATAAAAAATAAACATTTTGATTAGGAATGTTCAGATATTTGTTCTTAAAATAAGACAAAATCCTAAGTAAGAAAGTCATTTCTTGCACTGTAATCCAATATTTCACCTCTGTCACCAGACCATGCAGATCATTGGCAGCCCCTCATATTACCATTACAACTTTAAGACAAATCCAGACACAACTCTTTGTGATTCGCACTCCTGCCCTTGTTTTCCCTTTCCCTTAATTCCTCTTTTCTCCGCTCCACTGCCCTCTCATGACCCAGATCTCATGACTCATCCAGCAGGATTTGTCCGACATATTTGCGACGCGTGGAAACAAATCTTTTGTCTTGTGCACTCTCTGCCTTTTCCAAAAAGTTTTCCTTCAAAAGCAAGAGGAGAGAAATACCCAGAGATTCCCGACAGCTGAGGATATGCTGCCAGTCTCAGTTTGTATGAAAGTGAATGAGAAACACATCTGGTAACATCTGACACTGTCCTGCAGGGTTCATTTACTGTCAGATACCGTCTTACCAAGAAATCTGGACTGGTTAACCCAAACTTTGCTGCTTACTTAAGATCAGTCAACTTTCTGAAAATAACCCAGAGTTAACGTGCGTGACGCCTTTTCACTGAACAAAATAAACCACAGCCAATAAACCGGAGGTCATTCATTTTGCGGGGTTGCGGATGCCAAATGTTTGGATCTGATTTGAGGGAGAACAACGACAGCTGTGTGCTTGTCATGTTATGATACTTTATCAACTCATCAACAGTGTGGTACAGTATGTGAATGAGTTTACATTCAAACATACATTAAGTCATAAAGCATTCAACTTTTTTTCATATAAAGCTGCTTTGAAAGAATGTAAAACAGCGCTTTTTAAATAAATGTAAACTTTGAACTTCACTAAATAATGCATTTTCATCCAAGCAACTCAAATTCAATTCTGAGACACTTTTTTGCATTGTTTCAAAATCTATAGAATAGAGAGAATATAGAGAAAGTGTTTCCCTTACGCATGCAGACTTATCTCATATGAAGAGCACAGTCAAATACAAACGAATCATTGGCATATGCTAAAGGTCACATACCAATAGATATGGGAGGCCGTGTTTTTGCATTTGCAATGGTGACACATGACCTTCCCAGAGTTATCATAGCAAACCATGGAAAAGAGTTATGAATACAGCTGACAAACTGTTTGGACTGTGGATTGAACAAAGCTCAGACCCAAACCCTTTAGTAAACAATCTGTGCTACAGACACGAATGATACTTTGAATTGTGTGGCTTATTGAGATATTATTGTCTATTAAAGTACAGACCCGAGACAGATACCAGAATATCTCAGACACACCCTTAGTGGCAACCACCCAGCACAGCCTAGAAACCACACAGAAATGTTTTCAAAAAGAGCGCTTTAGCACTAGCAGAGAGCACCGAGATGAAACTTTGTGATGTGATCGTTCCCAGTAAACACAACCCAGAGTACCCTTAAATAAATGTACTGCTCCTATGCGAATGTACCACTTAGTCTCTAAAGCTGATATATGAGCAGGTCTGCCAAAAGGTCAGCGCTTTTCCAAATAACAGACGCTGCTCGCTCGAGGAGCGCAAACCAAATATGGCAAGATGTAGCATATGATGCTCTCTGGGAATCTCACAGGCAGTAAATGAATTTTGTCTTTTATAATAATGTCATATAGTGTCCATCTGCCATTTCACACTGATGACACGCTGGAATCGAAACAATAGATTTGAGATTTAAATCACATGCCCACACCCCTGCTGTTACACAAAACGTAAAACAAAAACGCAAGTAAAAGTACAGTCACTGGTACTTATTGCATAAATTGGACAATAAACAACATTTTAAAGGTATTACAAACCAAGCGACCTGAACCATACGATAACTTTATGAAGAAAGCAAAGCACACAGTCTCATATAAACGTAAACATTAGAGCATGATGCAGTCGCTCACAGAGCCAATAGACTGTGACCATATTTTTGTATGTTATATTTATTGTTAATACTCAGAACGTCTATGGTGCATCCAATGACCTCCCCTCTCTCCCACCGTTCCTCATTTTATAAGGACAAACTCATCAGCGGTAAAGTGTGACGCAGGCACCGTACAGAATGGTTGCATTAATTTGCATGGTCAAAAACTGTAGAAAAAAGACAATAACGAAAGCGTAACATGTACATTGTTTGCAGGGTGGTGCTAGGGCAGGAAATACCGAATTTGTAAAAGTGATTTACAGTCACAGTGTCAGTTAGACTTGAAAAATGAGCGATAGCGCCCACCACTAGCACGAAGGTCACAGATATTGTGTTATATTCTAATCTGTAAAGTATTTGTCATGTTCTGACTAAAAAGTAATACCATGATTAACTGTCTGGTTTTTACTTCTTTCATTCAAAAACAAAAATCTGCCTTTAAATTTGACAGCTATAAAGATTTGTGATTTATCATGATATTTATTGATATTGACGGATACAGATTTTTTTACGTGATACATTTTTTGGCAATATTGCCCAGCCCTAGTGGCAAGCATAACATTGCTTAAAGCGAGATGGCTTTGTCTGAGACACGTTTACTCATAACAGCTTACATAAACGACACCAAATGAGCTCAATTTATTGATGTTTTATTGTATTGCAGATACAATGATATACAAGAACGTGCACATACTTTATTCATTGACAGAGACTCAGATGTGTCTATCAAGCAGAGCCACATTATATTTGCGTGGGTAATTTGGCATATTAAGGCAGGACTCAATGTAAGTGCTTAATAAAACTATTTAAACACAGATAATGGAACATTTAACATGATTGTAGTTGTGTATAATGAAAATAAAAGTGTTTACTTAATGAATGATTATATCAGTAAAGTTAGTAATGAAAAAGTAGCATCACTTAGTCAGTGGTTCCCAAACTTTTTCACTTCAAGGCCCCCTAGTTGCCCACAACAATATTTGAAGGATGTTTATCCATAAACAAGATATTATGAAACATATTTAGATGTAATTTTTACTTTTGATAAGAAATTGTGACTATTTTGTATGCTGTGTTTTTAAAGCATATTTTTTATTATTTCCAAGTGGAGATTTCAGAACTATCACTTCGATAACAGAAAAATGTCACGTTCATAATGTTGTTTCTTCCTTATAAATGTGCATACAAAAATTACAATAAAATCTTAATTGTTCTTTAACGAGGTTGGGTATTATTTCTTTAGGTTTGTGCCTTTGAATTCAAAGAATTGCTACAAAGTTTGTTGTCTCCCAAAAACTATCTATAATGTATGCATGTTTCCCTCATCTAAAATAGAAAACGTGTAAATAGACGTAAATCTTTCTGATGTCTGGAGTCTATCATCAGGGGGTTTAGGAAAATAAATAAACAGATCCTTTAATACAGGGGTGGAGTGGGACCAAAAAATCTACCGGGAAATTTCGTAGACCACCTGCCCTCCATGGTCAAAAAAAATTACTAAGGTCTTGTATTTGTAGTAAAACTAGGGTAATACAAATCGTAATCAATCTGCCCCAAAAAAAATTTTATAATAAAAATAAAATCATGGCAAATTTTTCTAAATGAGTAACTATACAAAATGATACCTCCTGTTTGAAAGACAGGGATGCTCATCTGTCAATCAATTATTAGCCAACATAATAAAGTGAGGCCAGAGAAGAACGTGCTCATAAACAGAAAGTAATAAATGGAATAATGTGCATCTTTGATTAACTGTAAGAATACATTTCCTTTAAATATAATTTTAGTCATATAAAGTTTTGAGAGATAATAATGTTTTTTTCCACTATTGTTGCTTATTTAGACTTGTTAGTGCGGTTAACAGCGTGTTTGGCACATTTACCTCAGAGTTTATTACAGTTTATCCAGTAATAATAATACACTTTACATGTCAATCCTGCTTCCTTGTCTGTTTATTAATTTCATTTTGCTGTTATGTTAAGTTATACGTGGATATTTATTCCCATATATGACATTCATTGCCGATATGAATAGGCCTTCTCTCGTCTAATATTCAAATGATATGCAGAATAATGTGTGCATCTTTGAATAACTGTAAAAATACAGTTCCTTTGAAAATAATTTTTGTCAAAGTTTTGAGAAATAATAATGTTGTGAGGATATTTATTATGCAAAGTTACCATACTTATTTTTAATCATGATATATGTGGAGATAAATAAACCTTTGCAAATCTGCTGATTTGATCCATTCATGTCCTGACCACCAGGCTAGAGATTTAAAACATCTTTAATCCACACTTACTAGTCTATAAAAGTCTATTCGTTTGACGGATCCGACCGCATACTTATAGTACTGCAATAAACAGGCGATCGGCTGCTTTTTACATCTAAGGCCGACAGGCTTGCCATTTGGGGAGGGGCCGCTCAACGATCCCCCTATATTTTTGAAAAACCTAGACATGGTTGGACCTGCCAAACGCACTTTTATATAGGCTACTGTGTTGAGCAGAGAGGCTGCACAGTTTGACCAGCGAGAAGCGGCTGCACATCTGGCCACCAGACGGGGGTGCTATATAACCTCGCAATGTATAACTATTATCAGACCGGCCCTCGCGGCCTCAAAACACTACCGGCCCACCGGGAAAAGTCCAGACTCTCCCGATTGCCACTCCGCCCCTGCTTTAATATATTGCTAATAAATGCATTCTCTAAAAATTATGTTTTGTTTTGACTCAAATGTCACATTCATAACACTGAACTGCTCTAGTTTATTATTTCCATATTGTTCAAAAAGTTAAATAAATCGTATTTAGCAAATAATGCACTGAATGCAAAAGTGATGAGCAAACCGTAACTGAGATAAAGAGAAAGGCGTCTAAATTTAAATGCAGTTTTAAGTTTGAAATTATAAAAAAAAATCAACACACAACCCACTGACTATACATAGTACGAAAATGTACTATAGACGTCAATGGGTACTATCAACTGTGTGGTTAAAATATCTTTCTTTTTTTCTTAAACAGAATAAATATACTCTTACAGGTTTGTAACAACACAAGTGAATAAACAATGAAAGAATTTTCATTTTTAGGTTAACTATTTTTTTTAAACAATTTGAATATTAAATTCAAGCATAGAACATTATACTGTACTGTAAAACCCAAAAGATATGTACATCTGAGCAGATGGCAAAAAAAACATGAGGTTAGTGTAGCAGTACCTGCTGACATCCAGTCTGAGCCGGTCTGTGCAGGCCTTAATGCGGTTCTGTGCCTCCATGTGTGTCATGGTCTCAGTGTTGTCTCCATTGATTGCAAGGATAGTATCTCCAGGGCTCAGATCGCTCAACGCCGCTTTACTCCCAGGTGTTATCTAACAAAAGAAAACAGATGAGAGGTTAAGGAAGCACCGCACCCTAACCAAACGCTGCCAAGTCTGAAGCCAAAGGTGCTTTAATTGCCCGAGTGAAAGCTTTCTATGTGACAAAGCCCACAGCTCAAGAGATGACAGATGAGCAGATGATTCATGTGAGATACACCTACTGCTTTTAATGCAATTCTGTAATTATTTTAAACTCTAGTGTAAGATATTTCTAAGATCTTGTCTGTCAACATCCACTAGCATTATGCTAAGAAGAAGTGAAGTGAAGTGAAAGTGACATATTTGCCAATGACTGGTAACCCATTCATTGGAATGTGACCTCTGCATTTAACCCATCCAGCTATTAAAGAACACACCCACACCTACAAACAAACACACACACACACACACACACACACACACACACACACACACACACACACACACACACACACACACACACACACACACACACACACACACACACACACAAACAAACACACACACACACGATGATGAATGATTCTTTATACTATGGAAGGCAACTAAAGACTGGGGATTAAATGTGATGCACTGTCATTAAAATGTTCTTAACATCCCATAAAGAAGCAGGCTTCCTTTCATTTGTGATATGTGTCATGTTAGATGAGCTCAACCAATGCCGTATAGAGAGAGCAATCAGGAAAAAACATCAAATGGTTTTGTTCCATAAGTTCTAGAAAAAAGAAAACACTGAATTCCTTTAAGAGATAAAATGCATGATGTAAATTTCACAGAAAAAACAGCAGATCTGTTTCTGTAAACATTCAGGAAATCATCTCCTCCTGAGGAACTGTAAACCTCCAGCACTGAAGCTCTTTGATTATGTGGAGGCTGTAGGAGATCATCTCCTCCTGAGGAACCGTAAACCTCCAGCACTGAAGCTGTTTGATTATGAGGAGGCTGTAGGAGATCATCTCCTCCTGAGGAACCGTAAACCTCCAGCACTGAAGCTCTTTGATTTTGTGGAGGCTGTAGGAGATCATCTCCTCCTGAGGAACCGTAAACCTCCAGCACTGAAGCTCTTTGATTATGTGGAGGCTGTAGGAGATCATCTCCTCCTGAGGAACCGTAAACCTCCAGCACTGAAGCTCTTTGATTATGAGGAGGCTGTAGGAGATCATCCCCTCCTGAGGAACCGTAAACCTCCAGCACTGAAGCTCTTTGATTATGAGGAGGCTGTAGGAGACCATCTCCTCCTGATGAACCGTAAATCTCCAGCACTGATGCTCTTTGATTATGAGGAGGCTGTAGGAGATCATCCCCTCCTGAGGAACCGTAAACCTCCAGCACTGAAGCTCTTTGATTATGAGGAGGTTGTAGGAGATCATCTCCTCCTGAGGAACCGTAAACCTCCAGCACTGAAGCTCTTTGATTTTGTGGAGGCTGTAGGAGATCATCTCCTCCTGAGGAACCGTAAACCTCCAGCACTGAAGCTCTTTGATTTTGTGGAGGCTGTAGGAGATCATCTCCTCCTGAGGAACCGTAAACCTCCAGCACTGAAGCTCTTTGATTATGTGGAGGCTGTAGGAGATCATCTCCTCCTGAGGAACCGTAAACCTCCAGCACTAAAGCTCTTTGATTATGAGGAGGCTGTAGGAGATCATCTCCTCCTGAGGAACCGTAAACCTCCAGCACTGAAGCTCTTTGATTTTGTGGAGGCTGTAGGAGATCATCTCCTCCTGAGGAACCGTAAACCTCCAGCACTGAAGCTCTTTGATTATGAGGAGGCTGTAGGAGATCATCTCCTCCTGAGGAACCGTAAACCTCCAGCACTGAAGCTCTTTGATTTTGTGGAGGCTGTAGGAGATCATCTCCTCCTGAGGAACCGTAAACCTCCAGCACTGAAGCTCTTTGATTATGTGGAGGCTGTAGGAGATCATCTCCTCCTGAGGAACCGTAAACCTCCAGCACTGAAGCTCTTTGATTATGTGGAGGCTGTAGGAGATCATCTCCTCCTGAGGAACCGTAAACCTCCAGCACTGATGGTATTTGATAATGTGGAGGCTGTAGGAGACCATCTCCTCCTGAGGAACCGTAAACCTCCAGCACTGAAGCTGTTTGATTATGTGGAGGCTGTAGGAGATCATCTCCTCCTGAGGAGCCGTAAACCTCCAGCACTGAAGCTGTTTGATTATGTGGAGGCTGTAGAAGATCATCTCCTCCTGAGGAGCCGTAAACCTCCAGCACTGATGCTCTTTGATTATGTGGAGGCTGTAGGAGACCATCTCCTCCTGAGGAACCGTAAATCTCCAGCACTGATGCTCTTTGATTATGAGGAGGCTGTAGGAGACCATCTCCTCCTGAGGAACCGTAAACCTCCAGCACTGAAGCTCTTTGATTATGAGGAGGCTGTAGGAGATCATATCCTCCTGAGGAGCCGTAAACCTTCAGCACTGAAGCTGTTTGATTATGTGGAGGTTGTAGGAGATCATCTCCTCCTGAGGAGCCGTAAACCTCCAGCACTGAAGCTGTTTGATTATGTGGAGGTTGTAGGAGATCATCTCCTCCTGAGGAACCGTAAACCTCCAGCACTGAAGCTGTTTGATTATGTGGAGGTTGTAGGAGATCATCTCCTCCAGAGGAACCGTAAACCTCCAGCACTGATGCTCTTTGATTATGAGGAGGCTGTAGGAGATCATCTCCTCCTGAGGAACCGTAAACCTCCAGCACTGAAGCTGTTTGATTATGTGGAGGCTGTAGGAGATCATCTCCTCCAGCTACCCAGTCTCACAAAGTTTCGTGATATAGTCACGTATTTTTTTTATTCTTTTTTCGTGCTATTATCACGAAATTTCGTGTTTTTTCGTGATCGTATAACGAATTCCTGTTTTCGTGTGATTATCACGTATTGGTTACTCAACTGCTTTTTCCTATTTTTAAACCATTGTCGCTTCGGTTTAGGGTTAGATTTGGTGCTTGCATTAGAATGTCACTTTATATATTGGTTTATACTATTTTTTCTGATTTATTTTTTTATATGTCGCCTGGGGTTGGGGTTAGAGTTGGGTTTGGTTAGGGATGTCATTTTATGTAAATCTAACCCTAAACCGAAGCGACAATGGTAAGAAAATAGGACAAAACAGTTGAGTAACCAATACGTGATAATCACACGAAAACAGGAATTCGTTATACGATCACGAAAAAACACGAAATTTCGTGATAATAGCACGAAAAAAGAATCAAAAAAATACGTGACTATATAACGAAATTTCGTGAGACTGGGCTGCCTCCAGAGGAACCGTAAACCTCCAGCACTGAAGCTCTTTGATTATGAGGAGGCTGTAGGAGATCATCTCCTCCTGAGGAACCGTAAACCTCCAGCACTGAAGCTCTTTGATTATGTGGAGGCTGTAGGAGATCATCTCCTCCTGAGGAACCGTAAACCTCCAGCACTGAAGCTCTTTGATTATGTGGAGGCTGTAGGAGATCATCTCCTCCTGAGGAACCGTAAACCTCCAGCACTGAAGCTGTTTGATTATGTGGAGGTTGTAGGAGATCATCTCCTCCTGAGGAGCCGTAAACCTCCAGCACTGAAGCTCTTTGATTATGAGGAGGCTGTAGGAGACCATCTCCTCCTGATGAACCGTAAATCTCCAGCACTGATGCTCTTTGATTATGTGGAGGCTGTAGGAGATCATCTCCTCCAGAGGAACTGTAAATCTCCAGCACTGAAGCTCTTTGATTATGAGGAGGCTGTAGGAGATCATCTCCTCCTGATGAACCGTAAATCTCCAGCACTGATGCTCTTTGATTATGAGGAGGCTGTAGGAGATCATCTCCTCCTGAGGAACCGTAAACCTCCAGCACTGAAGCTCTTTGATTTTGTGGAGGCTGTAGGAGATCATCTCCTCCTGAGGAACCGTAAACCTCCAGCACTGAAGCTCTTTGATTATGAGGAGGCTGTAGGAGATCATCTCCTCCTGAGGAACCGTAAACCTCCAGCACTGAAGCTCTTTGATTATGAGGAGGCTGTAGGAGATCATCTCCTCCTGAGAAACTGTAAACCTCCAGCACTGAAGCTCTTTGATTATGAGGAGGCTGTAGGAGATCATCTCCTCCTGAGAAACTGTAAGCCTCCAGCACTGAAGCTCTTTGATTATGTGGAGGCTGTAGGAGATCATCTCCTCCTGAGGAACTGTAAACCTCCAGCACTGAAGCTCTTTGATTATGATTATTTCTCAACTTATAATTTATAAGTTATAACAACTCACCTGTAGTTATAACAACTCATCTCTAGTCAAGATAAATAATAGTAAGTTGAAATGACTTGTAAATCCGAGTTGATTCAACAAAAAAATGTAAGGCACTGTGTGCATTTTTTCAAAAAGTGGAGGGTGGTTCTTTTCTAAAATCCAGGAAAATCTTCCGCTATACCTTTAACTTACCAATCTGTTATGTTTTGCTTAAGCCGCGCTGGCATAGTTGATCAATCAACTTGGACATCTTCATTTTCTGGATCAAATTCGGCTTGTATTGATAAGATAGTAAAGACGATATTAACTCCTGTCAGTATTGCATTGGGAGCTAATCTTCAAAACATGGTAAGGAGCGTCACATTTCCGGCTCACGTCAGACGTATTCAGACCAATCACAATGTCTGGCCAATTGCAGGACACAGTGCTTCTCAGAACGAAGAGCTTTCTACAAATCTAAACGTTTTAGGGAGGCAGGGCATAGAGGAGCAATAATAATGTACGGTATGTGGAAAATAATGTTTTTTTAACCATAAACCACACAAACACATTGCATTACACTTAATACACAAAATAATGTTGTTTTTGGCAATGTAATAGGTGCTCTTTAAACTTCTAACTATAAATCCACAAAGTGACTGAATTTGTTGAGTCTGATGGTTGACTCTGTGGCATATAGTAGGCTAAATTATGATAAATAAGTTAAACAAAAAAAAATTTCACAATAAGGATGCGATTAATCACAAAAAATCATACAAAAGGGGTATGATTAATTCGATAAAAAAATTATTGATTGACAGCCCTAAAATAGTATATTATCTGCTTCCAATATCGACCAGTTCAAGAGATGCCAATGATTAAACTTCCCGATTCAAGTATATCAAGCATCCTTAGATCATACGTAATACAACTGAAGTACTCAGAGGCGTCGAAAGGATGACGTAAGGACTGACGGTGCTTTAGACCACCTGCGTGAAACATGAGCAGCAGTAATTACAGTGTGATTTAAGTCATTAACTACCATACACAACACATTTACTTTACCGCTCCATCAAACAACCTTTAATTATCCAAAGACAGATGTACAACCCTAAATATTTAACAGACAGAAGCTCCTGACCTAGTAAACAAGGCTAATTCATCCCATATCATGACTCATTACAATGTGTACAGCTGCACAAAACTACATTGCAAGAGTAAAGCGCATGGTGTTTTAACTTTGCTTACCCTATACTGAGAAAATGACAAGACAACAAGAACAAATGTTATATCTAGCCTTTATAAAACACAAGTCTCACAGCTATAGGTGCTTCTGTGACAAAAACAAATGTAAACTTAATTATTATTTCATTACTAATTAAAATAATTTTCCAACATTTGTCTAATGGACCTAAATTGTATATTACACATCTAACACCAGTACCAAAATCTTTCATTTTGCAAATTTTCCTCTTTTGGCAGTCAACAGTTTACCACAAATTACAAGTGAAGCTATGAGTGAGTTTGCTCAGTCATATGACTGCTTTTACAGAAACTTGAAACTAGGTCATATTTGCTTTTAGCTTGAATCATTTTATTCCTCGTTTTTAATAATATGTGATCCTTTCTGTGAAAACCCCTCTACCATCTCAAGTCATTTTTGTGTGATTTACTCATCATTGTGAAGGTAATATAATTCTGATATCTATACTGACTAAGGTCATGTCAACCATTAAAATCATAATGAAATTAATTGGTGAAATCAAATTTTAATGCTTGCAATCTCAGGATTTTAGGACTTAAGCCTGGTTTTCACAGGCAGGGTCAAAAATTTGCATGTCACACAACTTGTGTTAAAATGTTGTAGAGTTTGATTTAATTTAGGGGCATAGCCTTTGATTTATTAATCTTTTCTTGTCTTTTTTAAAGGCGATCAATCAGACAAACGTGGCACACACAGCTGAGAGACGCTGTACAGCCTGTAAAGTTTTAGTATTTTGTTATAACTATTGTGAGTCCCATGCTTCAGAATGTAGTAGCGACTTAATCTCCTGGTGAACCATGTCACATGGCTTCCAGGAATGTGGCTGTGTTACAAATAATTTTCAGGATGCCAGCATTACTGCATGACCTTACAGAGCAATAACAAAAGAAAGGTCCTTCATGTAATATATTTTCACTGTAAATCACACAGGGGTCATGACCAGACAATAAATATTAACAAGGTACATGGGTTTATAAAAGACAGTTTGTGCTTAAATGGTACATATAGACATGCTATCAAACCAGTTTGAATTATGAACGTGGTACTTTTTTTTAAACAGCAAAGAGCCAGCTATAACTTTTATTGTAACATTGGCAAAATACATTTTATATATAATTAACGCGTTAAGCCGACTGATTTACGTGTGGTTGGCCAAACATGTCTTTCTTTACAAACTACTTAGTTTATCATCTATTAAACTGAGTAAGAACAGTACTTAACTTGTCATGCTATTTATCATTACAAACATCAAAGGGTTTAGATTTGATATATGAGCGTATGAGGTATTATCCCCTTCTGACATCACAAAGGGAGCCAAATTTCAATGACTTATTTTTTACATGCTTTCAGAGAATGGTTTACCAAAGCTAAATTACTGGGTTGATCTTTCTTACATTTTCTAGGTTGACAGAAGCACTGGGGACCCAATTAAACATGGAAAAAGAAAGATTTTCACGATACGTCCCCTTTAATAAACTCTGTGTCCATCCCACCCACCTGCATCTGGATTCTGTCCTCTGCCAAAATTCCTGACAACTACAGTTTAACTAAAAAATATTTTTTGATATTTTAATATTTTTACGCCTTAAATTATAAAATATCTATTATAAACAAAACAAAATGGGTCTTCAGTGATGTTGCCACAGATTAATAAACTCATTTAAATCTTCAACATTAGACCTTGATGAGAATTAACATTATTCATTATAAAATAAATAAGCCATTATGATATGAAAGTGATATACATGCTTTGTTACAGTAATAAGAACCCTTACTTCAAAACAGATGCTTAGTTTGTGGTTCATTATTATTTTGATGAAAACCCAACAACAATTAAAGAAATACAAACTCACTTATATTAAAGGAAATGAAAGCTTTATTAACCAGCGTTCTTTTAAGCCTTTGCGTCCGTCATTGTCCTGTCACCTGGGTGATAAAAGTACACGTCTATAATGTGCTTGAAGTGCTCCATTTTCATGCACTAATTTTGTACTTAAAATACTTTAAATTCTTCTTTAGTAAGAAAATCTTAAGAACTTTAAATTCATGGTGTCTTAAAATTGCACAGTTAAGTACACTTAGATATTCTTACCTTAAAAAGTACTAAAGAAGAAATTTTATTAAATACAAAATTAGTGCATGAAAATAGAGCACTTCAAGTACATTATGAGAGTGTACTACTTTTTCATCTGGGAAGGGTTGCCAGATCCAAGTAAGAAAACCAGCGCAATGGCCAAAATTAGTCCAAAAGCATCCCAATGACTATTCACAGCCCAAATACCAACAATTAACCAACCAAATCCTTCAATATCTAGCCTGCAGAAAAACATCAACCTGTGGAAACTAGGGGTGTAACGGTACGTGTATTCGAACCGGACCGTTTCGGTTCAGGGCTTTCGGCACGGTGCACGCGTGCACCGAAAGGCCGAATGCATTTTGTGTGCGCCTGTGCGGAACATAATACGTGCGTTTCCGCACGAACATATTAAGTGGCGGAAGTCTCCGCGTTCAGCGCAAGTCTTCTGTCAAACATATAACATAATTCGGCCCGCAGAAAGATTTTTATTTACTTAGTTGTATATCCGTTTGATTATTGGTGTAAACGTTTACGTGTCATATCTAAAAGCGCATGTTAAACGCGTGTCAACGCGCTGCTTTGTTCTTTCAAAAGTGCATGAGAGGATGCACGTCTTTCGTTGCTACGCATTCATGAGACGCGCTTTCTGTGACAGCGAGAATAAGGAATGCGTGATCAGATTTTTCATCTGCACATCACGTCAATCATATCATTGTCACAATGCGATCAGCTGGTCGGGACAGAGAAGAGCTGTAACCCGGGCTTACTCAGCTGTTACTCGGCTACGGAGGGGTTCGTTAGTAAAGTCACAGGCAGCTTACATTGACGACACAAGCAAAGATTAGGATAAACGTGCAAAAGATCAAAGATGGCTATGTATGCAGCTCACTAATCTCAAAATGAGTGTATAATAAGTATATCATCATGTTGCTTGCTATGCAGTTACACATAGAGCAGTAATATTATTTTTTATACAGAGATGGTACATAGCCAAATCAATACTGTGAGTTAAACAATCCAAAATAAATCAAAACAGAAAATTTTTGGTGGCAAAAATGTAGGCTAATAGTTCATTAATGTATTCAGGAATTGAATTTGTTAGTTCAAGGTTTTAGTAGAAAAAGTTTAAGAGAAGGTTAAGAAAAGAGTTACCTTCTGTTATAAAATAATGTAAAAAAGAACTTTGCAGTAGTATTTTATTTATTATTTTTTCATTTTATATATATTTTATATGTTATATTTTAATAAAAACTGTTTAAAAAAAGTGTAAACAAATTGTAAAAAAAAGTTTATAGTAATAAACAACCTGCAGTTTAATGTTTGCATTTTTCCCTTACTGTACCGAAAATGAACCGAACCGTGGCTTCAAAACCGGGGTTCGCACCGAACCGTGATTTTTGCGTACCGTTACACCCCTAGTGGAAACAGATTAAAAGTTCAGAACTCAGCTGAAAGGACGCAGGCCTGGCAACGCTGCCTTGCCTCGCACACTGAGAGGAAGAAGTGCCATGCAGCTCATGTTGTAATGAATGTGACGTCACAGACAAACAAATTTCATAATACATTATTACCTGTGGGTTTGAGACCACTGATTTTCTAAGCTGTTAAGGAACAACTATAATATATTTTTTATATAGCAGAATTATATTGCGTGCACAACACTTCAGTTCCACTGTTACATTGTTACTTCAATGTGCATAATTTATGATATTTAATAAAAATATTTATACTTGATGTCAGTAGCAGTCCTTTAAATGATTTTGCAACTGCCAACTGTAAAAATGTAAGAGTTTGTAGTTATTTTGCAGTGTGTTCACAATGGCCTTAATTTACAATTAAGCACACAATAAAAAATAACCCAGCATGAATAACACAAACCCAGAATATTAATCCCATTATTGATTAAAATGACTACAAGTTGGGTTTTTTCAACAACCCAGTCTGCTGGGTTAAAATGTGTTACCCAACAATGTGTTCTGCCCAAAATTTACCCAGCGCCGGGTTGCCAATTGAGTTGTTTTTAACCCAAACATTTTTGAGTGTATATTTAAACATTTATAACACCTTTTCTTTTTAAATCCTAAATTATTCTTAAATTTGTTAAATAAAGTCCCAAGTGTCTTCCTTCAGAAGATATCAAAATTGTGTCTATAGGTCAGATAGTTTGGGAGCTGCGTTTTGTTGCACAGTTTAAAGTCAGGTTTGTCTACAGAAATAAAGTGAAGCTTTGTACAGCACAAGCTTTGCTTATATGATCCTTAAGCCTTGTTTAGAAATGTTTACAGATCAGCGGGAGTCACATGACGACATTGAAACAGTGTGATGACTGACAGGACAAACAAAAACAAGAGAGCATTCTTTGTGTAATACAGGCTAGTTTGTCATTGTACTATTTTTTTGCTGTGTTTTTATTTAAAATAATAATGAACCACAAACAAAGCATTCATTTTAAAGGCACAATGTGTCATTTTCACCGCGAGTGGTTGCCTTAAAAAAGTTACAGCTTGATGACACTGTGAAATGATGATGTCATGAAATAAATTTTATAAACTTTATGTTATAACCTAAGCCAACAAATTAGCTTAATAGAAAAACAATACAGTGGCGCTACCACACTACTTCTGCATGCTACACTGCACCAATCGATCAACATACAGTATGACATCACACAAGAGCGACCCAATGCTTTTTTTTGGAATACACTCAGTCACAAATCATCGAAATCGAGGATAGCATGGGTATGACAACACTGACAGATGATAGGAGCACTAGTACATTTACACTAGTACAGACATTAAAATACTCTCAGTTGTTTCTTCTCCAAGCTTTTTTGTGGCCTCTTTCTGGCTGTATGACATGAGACTGTGAGTTTCTGTTGATGAATGGCAACATTTGCCAGTCTAGACAATTTGTTATCTATTACACTTGCCAGTGGTTTTATAAGCATTTCTCTTCTTGTCACTGTTTATATTCACTGGGACGATGCCAAATGTTCAGACCATTACCTCAGACGCAACAGCATTTTACAACAAGTCAATAGTTTAACGCTGAGGAGACCCTACTACAGAAAGTGTAAATATGCCTACTACTGTCTGTAACTACTAAAACAACATTAAGACAAGCAATACTTCATGTGTTTACCATAACTATGCAATGTCTCAATAATAAGTAATGATCTTAATTGTACTAGAGAACAACCAACGCTATCTCGCGAGAATTCGTACATAATTTACAAGTTGGCTAATACGTATCAATTCATATGATATGAGTCCCACATTCGTAAGTTTTGGTGCGATTTGCCTTGACCCCTGTAAAGTTAGGTGCGGGGTTAGTTGTTTGGTTACGTTGTTGTTTTGTCATGAGAATTGTACAATATTTCAATGCACGATTAACTTCATATGAATTGATACGAATTCGCCAACTTGTAAAATATGTATGATTTCTCGTGAGATCAGTCTGGAACAACAGACTACTTTGCAACGGCATATTTGAGGCTAACAGAGAATTTTCCTAACAAAACCAGTAGCTGACCCACTTCCATCCATTAATCCCAGCATGCACCAGATGGACGCTTTCAGGGGTAGCTTCACTTTATCAGTTTCATTCATGAGCTCTTTGTGTTGATGAGTCTTTCAGCAGTTTTAGACTTCATCAGGCTGTTATCTTTACAAATTACACATGTTTCCTTACTCTGCTCAACATCTCAAGTGATTGCTCAAGACATTTTTCTTTCTTTTTGAAACTTTTTTGTGTGTGTAAACACCTGAAAGATGTAGGTCAATCACTGTAGTATTAAATAAAAACAGCATTTTGAACAGCATGATGATTGACATGAAACAGCACAGATTAAAGTCTGTGAGAACCAGAAGCTTTTCTAAAATGACATCATGAACATTACATTAAATTTATGATATTGAGTCATGATGATGAATCAGACATGCGCAGTAAATGAGAACAGATTCAGCTTTTCATTCAAGGAGCATCAATGTCTTAAGGATAAAAAACACACATCTTAAGTGCTTCTTATAAACAGAAATAAAATGAAACAGATCTGAGATGTCTCCTCGAGATCTTTAGCTGAAGTGCTCACATTGAGTTTGCAATAAAACTGACATGATGTGAAACTTACGGTTAACAGTTGTGTGTCTGATTTTCTCTTTAGGTTTTGAAGTGAAACAAAGCAATGCAGATCATTTTATGATCTCCCACACCATACAAAATATTTTTTTTAAAGTTATAAATTAGTTATGGAGTGTAATGTGAAACACAATGGTGATAATTAAACGGGTTTAAGGCGAATGCGTTATTAAAAGCGACATGACGCAAAACGTTTCTAGCGTTTGTGCGTCGTCGTGTCGCGTGGATGCTCCTGACTCTTTCTGTAGAAAAACTTTAGTTATGTGTTCAGATACCGCGTCACACACAAACTATAACTAATAGTTATAACAGAAGTGAACAAAAGAATAAGAAATACAGGCACATACTCGTGAAATAGTGAGCGGCGTGTTAAAGTCCCGTCCACCCACGAGCCGAAAACCCCACGGAGAGGAACCGCTAAGAGTCACTGTGCGAGACATCCTCTAGTCCTGCTGAGATTTCTCTGATATCTCATCCACTGCTCATCCAAACACAAGAGACGACCTGACGACACTGAGAGAGAAAGGGAGAGAGAGAGAGAGAAAGAGAGAGAAGGAGAGAGAGAGAAGGAGGAGGAGCTGAACTGAGATCAGGGCGGGGAGGACCAGAAAACACACACACACACACAATATGCAAAACACTGGCTCTTTACAAACTTGTTTAAATAATAATGTATTAAAGTGTTATTTTAATTATTTATTATAGGCGTTTTAGTCTGTAGTCATTAATATTGCTAACAATGAGTATTTTTTTCTTTTCCTTGTCATTCAGTTTATAGAATGTTTAGCTGACCCTGCAATTTAATCCTTTACTGAGTAAACTGAAGCACAATGCACTGACAGTTTGTTCATTTATGAGTTTAGTTCATTGTCATGAAGGCCAGCGCTCTGAAGACTGAATTATTGGAGTCATTATGTCATTGTCTTCATTTATTTTTGCAAAAATGTGACAGACAGAAACTACAGATTTCTGCATTTTCCCACCAACAGTTCTCAGTAGCACAGCTACTGGGTGGAAGCATTGGTTGAATCTTGGTTATAACTGGTAGGGAATATCTTTACTGTTTGGATGTCACAGGCAATGTCTTCCTACACCATCAAATAAATTCACCCAATTGTCAGACAAGAATCTGACTTCAATCATTAGGCAAAATCTAGAGAAGAGAGTCCAAATACTGGAGAAACATATGTCAGGGGATGTTTTAAGTGCTCAAGGGGTTTCCTCATTCAGTATAAGAGTGCACGGCAAGCCTTGCGAAAAACGTATGTTGCCGGATGAAGCTTTTGGCGTAGATGAGACATTCGTCAAAGAAGTCTTAATGAGTTGTGGTATGCAGCCAGTTAACTATCATGATCTACTGTATGTTATTGTAACATTGCAGTAATTCCCTGATCTATGGTTTTACTAGAAATTAAACACATGGTTACTATTATTAAACCATGTTAACCACAAATTAAATTGGCCATGACATTAGTATTCAAATTTGCCTTACTCTTTTGACCCTTCACCACCTTGGACTTATAAGATGATATCTGTATTCTGAATAGTTTTGATATTGAAATACAAAAATTTGTATTAGTATTTAATCTTTAGGGCTTAATATTTTACAATTTAAGACATTTTTAGCAGTGGCGGCTGGTGACTTCTCTTCCGAGAGGCTCAAATTCAAAATATGTGAACCATGCGTCATTTCAAAATATGTGCCTGCTGCATACACATCGAAAGTGTTTATGATAAAAGAGATGCTCACGTTCTGTAGACAAGACACTTAACACTATCACACAGGAGATTATGTGAGTAGTCCTATCTGGCAAATGTGAGCATCTCTTTAATCACAAACCCCTTCGAAGGGTCTGCAGCAGGCTTGTACTTTGACATGAGGTGTGATGCACATACGTTTACATGACATGCCGAACACATATTTTGACACGAAGAGCCACACACAATGGTCTAAATACATGTTGTGATAAACTTTGCATTGTGCGCTCTTGAAAAAGAAGTCACCGGACACCACTGTGTTTCAGCAAAGTTGTTTCATAAAGTTTAATACATTTAATAAAAACCTTTCATACAAAGATGGGTTTACTACAAGTGTAAAAATACATTTATAAAATAAATTTTTTGTACATTTTAGAAATGTTAGTAAATTAAGTACAAAATTAATGTGCGAAAATAGAGCACTTTTTAAGTACACTATGGAAGTTAAACTTTCGCGTGCGCTTGTGAAACTACCGCACGTGTGTAGCTTTCGCTTGCGCAAAAGTTTAACGTGAGCACGCAAAACTAAACGTTAAAAAATAATTCTGCACATGAAGGTTTCGCATGAGCACATGAAAGTTTCACGTGAGCACATGAAACTAAACTTTAGATTTATTAACACCAAAGTCACCTTAGGGCTCGGTACTTTTTCACTTGGGTCACCTTAGAATTAAAATAAAAAACTTTTTATAGAATATTGTAGTTTTTTTTAAATAAATTTTTTATCTTTGCACTTCATTATTTGTTTTTAATTAATGTGCCCTTCTAATCTAATAAAACTTTAACCTCCTTCCCTCCTCGAAACGACCCCTCTTGATTTCCTGTTATGAGAAATTGTGTGAGGGCAGGTCTATCTGAGACTTGTTTCTACCTGGCAAATTAGCAATTAGCAACATGGCCCAACTTCCAACGATCCAATCAGTTCTCGATGGATGAAATCAAGTCAAGTACAACAGAAGTTGTTTTACTTATACACGTCATATGACTTCCTTTCATGATGCAATTCTCTGTTTAAAAGAGGAAAAACTTTGCAGTGTTTGTATACACTAGCTTAGCGTCTGCAAAACTACCGCTCCAATGTTTACAAGTGTGGAGAAGGAGCACCGTTTACAAGTTGTTGTATGTGGAATGATACTACATGGCGCAGCAAAATCCATCAAAGTCGTTGCCTGGGTTGTGTATGTATGTGTGGGGCGGGTTTATCAAAAGAGGGTCCAGATTTTTTGTGGCTATGGGCATGTTTGCTTTGGTGATTTGAAATTTCAACAATGTTTACCAAAAAACACTTACCCCACCATTAAAGAGACAGTTTGAGAACATCATGCAGTATATAGCCGTATTGTTGCAGTTCCAGTAAACTGTTACATTGGATGGAAGACCACCTGGAAAAACCAGGTGGCTGCTGGTAGAGGTGTTAGTGAGACCAGCAGGGGGTGCTCACCCTGTGGTCTGTGTGAGTCCTAACACCCCTGTATAGTAAAGGGGACACTATACTGTCAAAAAGCACCGTCCTTCCGATGAGACGTTAAACCGAGGTCCTGACTCTATGTGGTTGTTAAAAATCCCAGGATGTCCTTTGTAAAAGAGTAGGGGTGTGCCCCGGCATCCTGGCAAAACTTGCCCATTGGCCTACTAATCATCCCTCATACTAATTGGCTATATCAGTCTCCTCTCCAATATAAGCGCGTGTGTGGTGGGTGTTTTGGCGCAAGGCTGCACAGGTGGATGTTGCACATTGGTGGTGGTTGAGGAGAATCCCCCTTACATATCGTAAAGCGCTTTGAGTGCTGCAGAAAAGCGCTATATAAATGTAACAAAGTATTATTATTATTAATTATAATTATTATTAATTACATGTATTCTTTGCTCAATGTAAGTTGTAATTTTACTCGCTGCGCTTAAAGGGCACTGGGGAGTCATTATCAGGTAAATTACTCTATGCCAGAGAATAAAGGGAAGAAGGAAGTGTGATTAAGATATACCTGTGTTAGCCGGGAGTGTTTGATATCTCCATGCATTCATCTTGGATACCCTTGTTGAGGAACATTTATGTTCTACGTCTCAGTGTGAATTTATTCATTTCTTTTCCTTATAAGAGGTGAACCTCTTTGCTGAACCTCATGTTATATTGTTTGTTTTGCTTTGTCCAGAGGTTCCCTTTTAAGGGGAACTGGCCCTGTGTCTCCATAATGATGCTTTGGGAACACCTCTGTGTGACCGTGTCTGAAGCACGTATGTGAAACCAGTCTAATGGAATAGACAAAAGTCAAACACTAAAATAGGACCCAGGAAGCATAAAGGGCATTAGTACCCTTTCTATGTGGACAGACCCCGGTTCTCACCTTGGGTCCCACTCTTGGGGCATGTCACGTCACAAGGTTTTGACGATGGATGCCTAAACTCACAGGCTCATGGGGAAACCTGTGTTGCAACCTCTTTTTTTCTTTGTGTAGTATAGATTTCAATGACTGGGCAGGCTTGGTGGTCTCCTGCTAGTATTCATCCTCAGAGAGAGAGAGATCTAGATCTTGAGCGCGAGGGAGAGAGAGACTGTAGCACTGACTTACTAGTACATAAAGTTTTCACACAGTTCTCATTCTTTGTTAATCTTTCCACAGAATCGCGTCTCAAGCCAATTTATTGAGTACTTCACATGATACAAATGTAATTATCCTTTGGAAGTGGAAATAATCCGGATTTCCTTTCCCAACGCGCAACACAGCATCTTTTCTGCATGATGCAAACCACACAAAATAGCTGATGTGTCTGAGCGTGGGTCAGAGTTTCTTGCGGGCAGGACAGGCGGAGATGATAAAAATAAATTACGTACATGAGATTCAAAAAGATGACTCACTGAGGCCATTCAGAGTCAACTCCCAATTTTAAAAACAAATAACTTTATTTATCACATCGTTCCCACACTATTTAGCCAAATTTAAATCCCTTTAACTGCCGCTGTCTGAGGATGGCCAAGATGGCTGAACCTAAGTCCCCTGTAGCCTACTTATTGTCACGGTCAAGATGGTCTGAACTTGATTTTGGGTAGATGGCATATAACTACTGCCTAAATCTTGCAAGATGTTGGGTTTAGAATTAGGGGTGGGATTACGATGAAAACAGCGGTTCTAGCTAGATGGGACACAGCCATGGCTTAGCATAGCTTCTCTGGTCTCCAGCTTTGTGACCATCACTGGCTCTTCCATGGTCTATGGCTCTACCCTAGCTTCCTCCTCCCCCGGTTCTGCCCTGGTGTCCAGGCTCTTTGCCAATACAAGGCCCTGACCCGCCATCCCTCCCCTGTGTTTCGTCTCTGCTAGCAAAGGGATCAGTTCTAGGCCCCATCCTCTTCTCGCTTCATATGCTTCCTCTTGGACACATTATTAGTATAAGTTTTTATTGTAATGCTGATAATACCCAGCTTTACCTTTTTTCAAAACATGGTGATACCAGCGCCAGGACGTTTCTAAGGGGGGGCTATGACTCCTGCGGGGGAGGCACACGGTGTCAGTGGGCGTTACGCAATCATATATCTTTCAATATAAATCAATGAAGTCCCGCACTTTATTTTCTTTTGGACGTTCCTTTGACTTTATTACAGATTTACATCAGATTATTAATATGTAATGCATGTATTTTATAAGTCGATTCGTCCTTTTTTTTATACATAAATGTAGAATCGTTCACATCAGTGTCACAGTGCATCATAAAAACTCTCAGAAAACGTGCAAATTTAAATAATTCTAGATGTGTAATTATTCTTTGGAGCATCAGGATCACTAGAAGAGAGCTTAATAATCTTATGTTTGTGAACACCAACATTTATTTAATTGTTTTGCCTGTTGTAATTAGCCCCTGCGCATTCCGACTGATTGTCCGTCACATATGGAGAGAATACCTATTGGAAGTGATCATCCCTATTCCCTATATAAAGTGTTTTGTATTGCTCCCGTATCACAGAATGTAAACCGTTTTTATAATAATGAACTACATAGATGCAGATGTCATCTATCAGTTACTCACCTTTGATGTTCGCTCTGCTTTAGGAATAACAATGTAATGCTTAGATATGTCAGCTGTGCCAAAACAGGACTTTGCTGTGAGTGTAAGTGAGTGCTATAAAAAGTCAATGTAAGAGATAAAAAGGAGGAAAGTAAGCATTTATTGCCCCCCAGTGTGGACTTAAAGAGCCAAATGGCATGGGGGAGAAAAGACCTCCTCAGGAGCAGGGCAGCGAGTGCAGCTTGTCACTGAAGCTGCTCCTCTTCCTGGAGATGGTGCTGTGCAGTGGATGATCTGGACTATACATGATTGACAGGAGCACGCTTAGTGCCCGTTGCTCTGCCACAGATGCACTGTAAAAAAAATCTTAAAAAACAGTCAAATGATTGGCAAACTTGCGTAAAAAAAAAGTCAAACTTTTTTCTAAATAAAGTCCAAAAACAATCATTTCACAGACTTTTTCTTTAAAAGTTCTGCAGCCAAATAATGTTTTTTTTTTTACAGATTTTTCCCAGATTATTATAATCAAACACATTCAATTAAGTGACTAATTCAAGAAAAAGTGAAAGAGACATGATTGTCTTTGCATTTTACCCATTCACTGTGAGTCATGAACACACACAGACACAAAAACCAGACAACTATCACTGCAACACCCAAACACTTAAGTCACTTCCTGCCAGCTGTGCAATCGAACCAACAACTTTTGGGCTACAAACAAGTCTGACTCTCTAACCATTTATTTATAGGCTTCTTTATGCCATGTCTTAATATTTGATATGATATATAAAGCACACTTATACCAAGAACTCAACATTTTGAATTTACAATGAGCTTGTATATTACTCACAGTATGAGAATGGTGTGACGTCACTATGATCATTGCCTACCCAGTCTCACAAAGTTTCGTGATATAGTCACATATTTTTTTGATTCTTTTTTCGTGATATTATCACGAATTTCCGCGTTTTTTTTCGTGATCGTATAACGAATTCCTGTTTTCGTGTGATTATAACGTATTGGTTACTCAACTGCTTTTTTTTCTTTTTTTAAACCATTGTCGCTTCAGTTTAGGGTTAGATTTGGTGCTTGCATTAGAATGTCACTATATACATTGGTTTATACAATTTTTTCTGATTTATTTTTTTAAATGTCGCCTGGCATTGGGGTTAGAGTTGGGTTTGGCTAAGGATGTCATTTTATGTAAATCTAACCCTAAACCGAAGCGACAATGGTAAGAAAATAGGACAAAACAGTTGAGTAACCAATACGTGATTATCAAATTCGTGATAATATCACGAAAAAAGAATAAAAAAATATGTGAATATAAAACGAAATTTCGTGAGACTGGACTGTCATTGCATGATCTCACATGTTTACTGGGTTTTGCACCTTTCAGTGATGATTAAGTTTGGTTGAGAAAGGTGAAAAATACCTTAAGGCAGGGTGCATTATCACTGAAAGCCAATGATGATATTTAAAATTACCAAAACAAACCCGCCCAATAAACTCTGGACCTTGTTTTGATAGACCTGCCCAACACATACGCAACCCAGGCAACGATGTCGGTTAGTAGACACGCCCCTTACTGCTGATTGGCTTTTCAAAAATAACGCACCCCGCCTTAAGATGGTCGTCTGTTTCACCAATCAATATTACATATTCTTAAGTGACCCTATACACTTTTAACAATAAATTAAATTATAAAACATTATTTGACATTTTAGTTTTTTTTCATGTTAAATTGTTAGTATGGTCATAATACAACAACTACACATATTTATTGTAAATGAAAATGTAATAAAAAAAATACTGTATAAATAATATTGTATAAAACATTGTTTTTGTATTTTGTTATTAATGACATAATAATTAAAACAACAGTCGAGCTGTTAATTGACAGATAATGTTTGTTATTTTACAAATTTTAAGTATAATTTTAATTAATGTTATTGGACACAAACTACTTTGACTGGTGAAAGATTAACTTCATTTAAAAGTGATGCTTTGAGAGATTAAAAATGCAATGCTTTGCAATGTTTTGCTAACATTTTGTATTTGTGATATTTGCTTACAAGCTCAAAATACACTTGGCTCTGGATCCCCTTTATTTTTATTGTGTGGCCCAAATAAGATTGTTACAACCGAAAACACACATCCATTGTACTGCATGGCTTTAACATTACATTTGAGCAGCCTTTATACGCTAATATCAGTGTGATTTGTCTCCTTGTCTCATCCTCGAGGACACCTGAGACCTAAAGATCTGGTTACAGTTCATCCCAATTCTGATACCGCCCAATGCCCATCCTCATGCTGCCAACCCTCGTGCTGCTTTGAAACAATGCAACATTGTAACTTTTTTGTAGCGTTATAAATAAAGTAAATCTAAGCTTCTCCTGTCAGGTAAGAGATACAGGTTCATCAGAAGTAATAGCCCTGAGGATTTTATCATCGTTACTGCATCATATTCATTGCTTTTAGGATATACTGTCTTGTACAATACAACTGAAAGCACCTTTTTCTGTGAAAGGCAGGAATGCAAATCTTAGTTTACACTTAACAAACTTGATTTACTTTAAATGAAAGACAATAAACTTTTATTTTTTTTGTGCAATAACATAACAGGAAAAATGGTTGAGACTGAAAAAGAGCGGTCAATAAGTCATGGAAATGTAGTCATTTAACCAACATTCATTTACTTGTCTTACTGCACTCTTAAAAATAAAGCTGATTCATGATGCTTTTCTGTCTAAATGGTTCTTTAAAGCACCTTTAATATCTAAAGAACCTTTCTGTCTCCCGAAAGGGTTTCTTAAAGGGATTATAAAAATGTATAAAAGAATAGTAGTTCTTTAAAGAACCTTTGACTAAATAGTTCTTTGAGGAACTAAAAATGGTTCTTCTTTGACATCGCTGTGAAGAATCCTGTTAAGCACATTTATTTTAAAAGTGTGCCTTGCAGGAACAAATATTTATTGAACTCTCATTCCTTTCTAAGTTAATCGTAAAACCTAATATACTTGACTTCAGGTTTAAATCTTGACCAGAATCTCCCCATAACTACATCCAAAATCTAATATGCTGTCTAAGAAAACCCCTACAGAGAAGACATTTAAATAAAGGAAAGAAGATTATTATAATATTAACCAGAATCTCCTGATTCTAGTTTCACATATGGCTGTCTGTTTAAAGGAACACTCCACTTTTTTTACCTCTTGAAAAGCACCCCCACACTGGCCAAAACCATGAAAAGACTTACTTTCACTAAAAGGGTTGTTTTTACTAAACCATTTAGAATATAAGCATAACTATGAGCTTCATTTTCCATGTTTCAAAATTATTTTAAGTTAAAAATTAAAAAAGTTAGAGAGGCTGAAGTACATTGTAATACATTTTTATTTTTGCATAACATCTTTTTTAATACAAAAAATCTTAATGATAAATATGTGTGTGAAACCTAAAAATGCAATGATGCCAAAGCCACAAGTCTCAAGAAGTTATGTTTCACATTTGAGGTCAATAGGCCCAAAAATGAGGTTCTTGCAAGATTCTTTTTGTAAGACTAGTGCCTTTTCTAAGTGCCAGTCAGCCCCAAAAGTCTTTTGTTTACATGAATACACGTTCGTTCTTATTATTATTTATCCTTATGCTAGCGTATAAAATGCAGTTTCCACAAAAATAATACGAAAATAAAACGTCACACAAAGATTGTTGGATTCGTTATCTAATTGGCTCCACATTCTGTCTATCATTATTTCCATGAAGTCATTGGAGGAACGCGCGAGTCAGATGACGTCACGATATTTGACAGCACTGTTTAGTAAAACAAAGTTTGAACGCGGGTTTGAACGCGAGTGTAATCTCATATACAAGTGTTACGACGTAAATAGTCCTCAGATTGTATATTATATTCTATAACAAGACGTTCATGCGAAATCTGATGTAAACAACAGACTATATATCTATATTTCACGGATTATACGCATTTGTGTACAAAAATGGTCATTGAATGTATTGTATTAGACGATTTACATGGATTATTCACACATCTGAAACAGACTGGATTCGACTTGCGATCGTCATATCAACATAAAGGTAAGAAGTCACGTTCATATTTTGCATGTTGTCATCTGGACTTCTGTCACAAAATACTACATTTATGATGCTAGAACGTCTGCATCTCAAAACAGAGACCATACACTGAAGCTAAACCCGTAGACTTTTAAACGATATATAGTAATGTTAATATTATTAATGTTTGTAGACAGTAGGCTATAGATATTGTTAGCAGCGTTAAAAAAAACTGAGGTCATCCCGCACCTGAACTAGTGCGCGTCGATAGGTTAAAATAGGCTCATTTTCCAGCTCCCCTTTAGCATAGCTTAGCATAATTCATTGAATCTGATTAGTCCATTAGCATCACGCTCAAAAATAACCAAAGAGTTTCAATATTTGTCCTATTTAAAACTTGACTCTTCTATAGTTACATCGTGTACTAAGACCGACGGAAAATTAAAAGTTGTGATTTTCTAGGCAGATATGGCTAGGAACTATACTCTCATTCTGGCGTAATAATTAAGGACTTTGCTGCCGTAACATGGCTTCAGCAGGCGAATGATATTACGCAGCGCCTGAAAATAGTCCCCTTGGTAAGTTTCAATAGCAGGGCATTATTTTCGGGAACTATTCGCGAAATATTTATATACAGTAGTTACACAACTAAACCCTTTTAGATGAGTTTTTCTTCTCCAGCAACACACTGTTCGAACACAATAATGCTGAGCTTAGAGAAATAATCACACTAAACCACAAAGAAATGACTGCACCATTACAATGAGGTTTTAAACATTCAAAGACTTTCAGAATGACTGTGGATATTACATTTTTCCATACTGTGGTCAAACATTTTTGTTAGTGTCATGTCTTTCTTTTCACATAAACGCCAGTAAAATGTTCAAATAAAATCCATCTAAAATCAATATTTTGTGTTAAAGGGATACTTCACCGACTTAGCATTCAGCTTTGTATCTGTAGAAACCCGGCAGTATTACTGAATGACCATGTTTCCCTCCATCATTTCCCCCTGAGAGGAGAGATATCTGCATTTTGGTTCTGCAAAAAAGTCCTCCGATGATGCAAAAATCGTCATATTACATCATCGGAGGACTTTTTTGCAGAACCAAAATGCAGATATCGCTCCTCTCAGGGGGAAATGAGGGAGGGAAACATGGTCATTCAGTAATACTGCCGGGTTTCTACAGATACAAAGGTGAATGCTAAATCGGTGAAGTATCCCTTTAAGTTTGGTAAGCAGTTGTGTGGTTTAATAATGTGTCCTGATCTTCATCATCACTCTTCTTATATTAGCACATGTGATATAGATTTCACATCGATAACACAAGAACTCTGACACATTTTTCTTTACTTACTGTATATCTAATCACTAAACTGAACTCTTTATTTCCATGAGGTCTATTAACGTAACTAAATGTTGTTTGTATGACAGCAGGGAACAGAAATGAGGAGAAGTGAGTTTATGTAAGAACGCTGAGGAAAACTGCACAGAGAAAGCGTGAGAAAGAAAAACAGCATTCATTCAATGAATCCTAAAGTCCGCTTCTTAATCTCTCAATGTGCTCTTTGTTCGAGCTCTCTGGTTTTTGTTTGCTGGAGGAATGAACTGTTCATGAATGTATTGTACTGCTATTGCAACATGGTAATAAATGAAAAGGTGAAGGCCATAAAACCACAAAAGGAACCCAGGTCATTGTGTGTCTCATGTCAATGCTTCTGTTTGTTCATTGGTTGGTTTGTTTGGGCAGGATTAGCCTGAGGCATCTTCTCAGAGCAAAGCATTTCACTGCATTTCAGTCAAATTCATTCATGCACACTGCATTATTATACTGTAGGTTTATAATAACAACATAATCTCAAACAACACACTATTTACAGGACTGTCAATCAAACAATTGATTGTCTGACTTGATAAACAAGAGATGATGCTATGAACAAGGATCCTTAGGAAATACATGTTTTCTTTGTTCTTTTTATAATATCCTTCATGTTTTATTTACTATTCAAATATATTTCTGTATTGTGCACTCATTAGACATGACCGTCGGCTTCCTGTGTGGACCTGATTTACAGGGTAGACCTGGTTTTTAGACCTGATATGTAAGACCAGTCGTGGTGCTATTTCAAGATAAAACCGCCTGTCAAATTATATGTTTTAGCATTTAACTTAAAATATCTAAAGGTCTCTTGCCCATAAATGTTTCATTGCTTTATTGGTTTGTTAAATATTTGTGGTTTGCTATTCAAAACATTGCCCTTATTAGGAAAATCTCCAGGGTTAGGAAAGGCTGCTGTGAATGCTGTTGTTATTTTCCTTTATAACGACTTCCAGACAATAAACATCTGACATCATCACACTCCTGTACCTCACTTGTTCAACAAATGTCCTAATTTTTACATCATTATAGTGACTCTAGTTAAGCCACGTGACTTGATGCTTATTATTGGGACTGAAAATATTTGACAACTTTGAATATTTCAGGCGCAATAATTTCACATCTTCACCAGAGGTGAGATAAAAAAATCAAAGAGAAAGAAAGGTTCTGCTCATGGTTGTTTACAGTCTGTGGATTTCTTGTGCAGAGCCATTGCTTGACAGCAGATTAAATTTAAGCTTCAATGATCAGATTTGTATTGAAATGAATCCACAGAGGATCAGGGCTCAATATTTTCCTTTAAGCTGATGTTTGATAAATGTCTGCAAACAGACATTCGATGACTTGAACACATGTAGGAAATATTTGTTTCCACAATTGTGCATGTTTTGAGTCAGCTTTAGCCCTGAAACAAGAAAATAGCTCAATGTGTGGCTGAATCCGAATACTCGCATAGGCCTACTCTCTAAGTAGGTACTTCATTTTAATAAGTACTTAACAAGTATTAAAGAGTATGTACATTATTACCTGATTGCGTTAAGTATGGACATCATCCGCCATGTTGACGTTCATGTGATCTCTTCCACCTGTCGTTTTTTGTGGCAAAGCATGAAGATAAACAAGCGTAATAACAGGCATATAAATGTATGCGCTTGTATGAGGGACAGGTGCATTAACACCTGATTGCATCAGTAACTTGACAACCCTACTTTATACGGTCTCAGTCTGTGTTTGCAATGGTAAAAATGTCTGGACAAAGACAAGGTCAAGAAGCTGCTTGAAACTCTCGCCTTTGGGAAGAGAAGAATGTTGGTTTTGTACTCATATAAATACTTAAAAATTAAGATATCTCTAAGATACCCCAAAATTACAATGCACGGCACCCCAAACAGTTATGCACAATAATAATAAAAAATGCTGACCAATAGGTAAGGATGGGCCGTTGGATTATTAGAAAATAATGCACACCCAAAGTGGTTATGCGGCAAGACCTGAAGCGGACATTCAAGCGGAATTCAACAGCCCAGTGGCATAATTGTTTATATTACACATTTTTTTAGTGGACATAAATGAGTAAAACAAGCTACAGTAATTGTAATATAATATGTAATGTGATGACAGCTGTGATTGAATACAAACTAGACAAATGCTGGTGATGTAAATATAGATTTTCAGTCAAGCAATTATTAAACAATGAAATTATTTCATTTACTTACAAAACAGAAAGCATGAATAAACCATCACAATAAATTAAAACATTTAGTACTCCATAACCTATGAAACAAAACTTTATTCAAATGTAGTTTTCTAACAAACTGTCACATATTTATTGCCATCTCGACACAGCTGTGGTAATTCTGCAGCTTTATTTTGATGAAGATCCTGTGTCTATGCATGATGTCAGGGTGTTGAGGAACAAACCTGTGTATGCTGGCAGCCACCTCCAGGCCAGTGTATGTCACAGGTTGGAGCAGACCACAGATGTAACAAGTCACGCCCCTTAATAGTTTCCACCTCGAGGGAACGAGGCTTTTTTTCCTTGGTCTCTTGAACCCGTGGCGCCCTCCTCTTCGCCTGGAGGCAGAATTAAAAAGAGAGACACAATCAATATTCGATCCGGTAAAAGTGGCTACCTGTCACTTAATTTTGTGGAGTTGTCTGGTAGTAAACTCAATCCTCTGATGTCTCCCTACAGGGTGCCTTGAACTACACCTTCCTGGGTAACTTGCACTTCAGTTGGACAGCCCGTAACAGTGGACAAGGGTAGGTAACTCCCAGGTAACTAGACCTTTACTTTCTCCTCCTGGAGGTTCGTAGCTGTAGACACAGAATAACACTTTACATGTAACGAGGACTTTACTCTCACTTAGGTACCTCGTAGCAATGGGCAAGGTGAGTACTTCACAGGTAACTGGGCTGTTACTTTCTCCCTCTGGAGGTTCGTGGCTGTGGACACTAAAGACACTTTACAGGTAACTGGGCATTTACTCTCACTTAGGTAACTCATAGCAGCAACAAGGCAAGTACTTCATAGGTAACTGGACTCATACTTTCTCCTTCTGAAGGCTCGTAGCTGTGAACACAGAATAATACTTTACAGGTGACTGGGACTTCTCTCACTTAGGTTACTCGTAGCAGTGGACAAGGTAAGTACATCACAGGTATCTGGACTCGTACTTTCTCCTTCTGAAAGCTTGTAGCTGTGAACACAGAATAATACTTTACAGGTAACTGGGGTTTAAATTACATTTTGGTGGTTCGTAACAGTGGACAAGGACAAACAGGTAAGTATGTTTATGATATTCCTACAATCTCTCAGCGTACAGGGGTTCCACACAAACTGTCTTTCCTAGGTGGTGCATTCACAATAAGGGTGCCGCGGTACAGTGAGTAACTAGACTTACAGACCTCCAGTAGCCAGGTGCCTTGACACGGCCTTCACAGAGGCTCCCTGTGCGTTGAGAGGACGTTGGATATTGTCGTGCGGAGCCGAAAGCTTCCCTCACTCCTCCTCCACTTACGGTTCCAGAGATACTGAGAAGGGGCGAACCTTTGAAGAGGCTCCACACAAGGATGGTTATTTCACACTGAAGTTATAGCGGCAACCCTTCATCCAAGTAGAGCAATACACTTTGGGGTTTCTACTCACGCTAGTCTTGTTTGCAGGTATACTTCACCCTTGCCCTTACAGAGCCAAAAAGGATCCAACAATTTATGCAGGAAGTCCAAATTATATATCTGCCTTCGGGTAGCACTCCACCAGCCTCAACGTGCACTAATATCACCACGACTCCTCTAATCTTGACGTGGCTTTTGTCGACACAAGCACAGCAATACACTGCAAGTTTTCAAGTGTACACACTCATGATAAAGACAAGGACTCAACCACAGCACTCCACACTTTAAGTGAAAATAAGGACGGAGCCACAATCGACTAGGGTTCGTCTTGTGGTTCGTTGGGCGTTGTTCTTAAAGGTATAGCGGAGGATTTTCCCGAATTATTTAAAAGAACCGCCACTCTATATTTTTTAAAAAATGCTCCCGAGAGGGAACGCCTGTCAAACGCGTGCACGAGACAGAGAGAGAGCATGCATGAGCTCAGTTCTTCTCTTCGCTCTGTTTACAAGTTTCTTTCGGCATGTTTACCGTGTCTCTGCGGTTCGTGACTTGTGCCAGGCTAGCATCGCAAATCATAGCTTACATCAACTTTTACTAGCAGTGATTTTAAATGGATTTCTCCAAATAGCATGACAAAATGTACCTTTCCAGAAGAAACTTCGCGTGGGAAGCCCAACCTGTCCTTTTAGCTCACGCCAGCGTGTGAAATAGTCTCCCATAAACATTCTGGTCTTGTTTCTTTATTTATAGTCCTTTCTCTTCTTGTCATACAGTTCGTAGACACTTTTTCTCTTGCGACCCTCAGACATTTTGAAAAAAACACAGTGAGAACGTCATACAAAACAGGCTGTTGGGGATCCCATAGCAATGTGATGTCACATTGATTACGCCCCACCCATGACCGCTCACAGACTCCGCCTTATGAGCGCATAGTTCAACCTTCTGCTAGAGACATGTTTTGATGTAGTCCAAAGCACATGTGTAAGCACTCTACCCGCTACTTTTCATAAAGGGAGGGGAACAGAAGCTTTCTTTGGATTTAAAGAGACACACACAGAAACAGCACATTTTTTATTGCAGCCACAAATGGCCATGTTCGACATTGTATAATGAAAGATCTGTTGTGTGTTTTGGGCTGAAACTTTACAGACACATTCTTTATATTGTTTACATTTATCTAACATAAACAGTGTTGATATAGCAGACATTCAACAAATAGATGTCTATCGCATGATATGTTCTCTATGGCAGTACTCATGTCAGATAGACATTTATTATGTGTCTTTAAACTGTATTGTTTAAAATGTGTGTGTGTGTGTATGTGTGTGTGTGTGTGTGTGTGTACCTGGTAATTATCACGTTGTGGGGACCAATTGTCCCCACAAAGATAGGAATATATGGGGGTAATTTTAGGCCAATATTATTGAAAATGGACAGAGTAAAAGTCACAAATAGATATTACAACTTGTAAACACAAAACGCAATCTACAAATAGATTAAAAATCCACAAACACAGTCCTTGTGATCCGCAAATGTAAAACAAGATCTACGAATCCTCTTTGTGATCCACAAATATAAAGCATGATTTACAAAAAGAAATCAGTGACTTGTACTTGAAAACCAGAATTTGAATGAATGTAAAGTGACTTCTTTGCAGATGAATATCATTTTCTATTTGTAGATTGTGTCACATTTGTTTTCAGAATTCTGACACTATTGTTTCGCTTTGGTGACAAAATAATGCCATAATCGTTGAAAATGAAGAGACTACAATTTGTAAACACGAAACAAATCTGCAAATAGGTTCCAAATCTGCAAACAAACTCCTCATGATCCGCAAATGTAAAACGAGATCTACAAATATATAAAAATCCACGAACAGACTCTTCATGACATACAAATATAAAATGCGATTTACAAATAGATTTAAAATCCGCAAACCAACTCTTTATGATTCACAAATAGAAATCATCGACTTGTACTTGACAAACAGAATTTAAATGAATGCAAAGTGATCTGTCTGCGCATGAGGGTCATTATTTGTTTGTAGATTGTGTTGCATTTGTTTTCAGAATTTTGGCACAACTGTTTCGCTGTTTTCCATTAAAAAAATCTACAAATGCCCTCCTCACAATTTGCAAACAAACACAGTCTAACTTGTATTTTCCAACCATTGTAAAAAGACATTCTTACACACTCTGTGCAAAGTTCAGCATGCAAGTGTTGAATCTGTGTTTGCAGATCACAGGGCATTCACGAATCCTTCTGCACAAGTCTACAGATCTTTTTGGCACTATCTTTCCGCAGAGTTTGTCACTACGATCCACGCGTGTAGTCAGCCAATCAGGGGTATTGCTTCAAAGTAATGCCACGCCCCCTCAATAAGCTCTTTTCAAAATAAAAGCTGGGCTCACTGCCATTTACCGTTGCCGGTGTTACAGCGCTGAAAGGCGGCCAGACCGCGTTATCGATATTATATTAATGATATTAAAGCATTTATGTATAGCATGGCAAATATGTAGCATTAACGTGAACTAGAACAACCCCTCGTTTAAGTTATTATCAGTGCCTGACAATTCAGCCGAGGTCATTAAATCGTTAAAAACACTGCATGAAGCGGTTTTATCCTTAAAACATCAGTGTCTCTTCAACGAACATTTGCCGAGCGCCAGCGAGCCAGCTGGATGGAGTGGAGCTGCTAAGGTGACGCAGCTAAAATAAAGCAAGCGGGTGCAACGATAATATTGGATGTAACTTGCCGTAATTAACAAAAACATGAGCCTTATTTGACAGCAGCACTAATTGAACTATTTGACCATATGCATTTGATATACATACCGTGACCGGAATGCACTTACAAATCGCGCTGTTATTAGAAACATTTAACTGTTTCCAGACTGAGCATGGAGACAAACAAGCGCAAGCCGTTTATAGAAGCAGCTGCCTGTCAGCGTGTACGGAATGAAGTCAAAACGGTCTCGGTTTTTAGACCGGCAGTCTGCCTGTGCCATTCCACCCTAATCCGGACTGCAAATTACATGTTAATATTATATCCACCATTTACAATCCTTCCTTTAAGGTCTGTTCTGCTTTTAACAGCTCAAAGCTATTACTCTCTGTAGCTTTCGAGTCCGTTGTAGGCTACAGGTAAATTTTGCAGTTGTTTTAGTTAACTTTGCAGAGCATTTTATTGTCGGAAATGGTCCTGGCCTGGGTTTTCCTATAACGATTGAACCTAGCACTCAAGAGTGCTTTCTACAAGGTAAAACGATCGCTCGCAGCTGGGTTTTAAGTGCTACTAACGAGTCGCTATCCCTTTGTCAAGTGCTGAAATGTCACTTACTGAATGACTCGTAATTGTAGCAGAAGCTTGTTTAGGCTAATGATCTTCAGCCGATGTGCACTAATATTTTTTAAAATATTATTAATTATTTTTCAATGACTTATTAAATGTTTTAATAATTTGTGCATCATGAAATATTCTTTTTTCATATTTAGTTAGGACTCGTCCCACTGCGCAATGCCTTCTGCATTTTATAATATAGTTTAGATTTTTCTTTTTATTTGTTGTTTATTATCTATGTTTATTTATTATTAAGGATTATTGCATTGTACCGTAAATATTTATTTGGTTTCTTTAATCAGATGCCATACCCTTCAAAAAAATATTTTTTTACTGTAGCCTAGATGAATTATAGCAGCAATTGGTAGGAACCATTTATCAATTTGCTAGTACCAACTTTTAACAAAATTGTACCAAATACGTTTTCCTTCTTAATTAATTTATGTTTAGTCATTTAAATTTCATTTCTCGCTTGAATTTTAAATATATTATATTAAAGTAATTTAAACAAATAAACAAAGAAAAAAAAACCCCAATAAATAAATATAGCCTACATTTAAAACATTACATTATCGTTATTGCAGGAGTGCAATTTGCTGGATGTCCTGCAGGTGACCTTGTAACACTGCTGTCTTACGATGCACTTATAAATTAACGATTACTCCAGAGCACTCGTAGATCTACGATGATTTTCGAGTGCTACTTAAGCTACAAAGCTTTTGGGAAACGGCCCATAATTCTAAGATGAATTTTAAGATATGTTTTTACGATCTACTTAGCGATGCTTTTGGGAAACCCAGCCCTGCTCGTTTGGAATTTGCCTGGCGCACAGCTCTAGTCAGAAAGATTAAAAGGCGGGCTTTGTTTTTAAAAAATCTAATGCATTTCTTGATACTACAATAATGAACAAGTCACCCATTTATCAAGTATCGAATCATTATTTTCACTTAATCCTTTTTGCTTTTTACAAAAAGTAGAATAGGCACGCATATTCTGCATTTATCCAAAATTATGACTGTGGCATGAAGAAACTTTCCTATTTTAGTGAAAAATAAATAAGTTCTTTTGCTATTATTACGTAGCATATATTGATGATTTTTAATAACAAATATGACCGTTTTAAACAAACTAAGTACACTGATAAAAATAATATGAAAAAAATTATACGCTGGATTTACTAAAAAAAAATACAGTGCATCATTTTTACATACACTTTTTAAAAGTAAGTTTTACATTGAATTTAAGCCTTTGCAATTTAAGCAATTGCAATGTTTAAGTAAGTTTTACATGGAGAAGCAATTAGGCCTACTAAAAATTCCATGTAAAATTTACTTTAAAAAGTGGATGCAAAAATGATGCACTATATTTTTAAGTTAATACAGCCTATTATTTTTTTATAATTATTTAATTTCCTTCTCACAAATTTTACATGATAAAATTTAGGAATTAACTAAATGATGTGTTAATCTAGAATTACTCACATTTTTGCATTATTTTCTACTCAAAAATAGTTTTTCTTTTAACCTATTTTTTATATAATTGACTAATTTTATTTAGTTAAATTTACTAAGCCACAAAACATTTTTTACAGTGTAAAATAAGAAAAACGAAGTAGATAAAACCGTATACCCAGCTAGACACTCAAATCGAGCTAGGCACTCAAATCGAGTCAAAACAGTCTTGGCTTTTAGACCCGCAGTCTGCAATCCACCCTCACCCGGACTGCAGGTGACATGTTAAAATTATTCCACCCGTTACATCAAATTATTCCCCCCCTCCCCTTCATTGTCCCCCAACCCTACCACCAGTGAATAAATAAATACATTAAATAAAAACAAGCACTTTAAACAAAAAGCACACAGAATCCTTTTTTTGGTTTTTAACTGAATTCTAAACACTAAAGTTAATTCCTTAAAGTTAATTAAGGGTTAATCCCTAGTCCTCCCCTCGCGAGTTGTTTTTTGTTCAGGGCCTAAATGTGCATTGAAATATAGTTGATGTATTTCATAAAATTAATAAAAGATATACAATTATAAATTATTGTTGAATTATCCCTTTTTCCAAGTATGTCATTATGCACAATGTATCAAACTTTGAAAATGAAACAAAAACAATAACTTAAAAGTCCTTTTAAAAGCAGTAGTTATTAATGACATAACTGTATATACTGTACATTGTATATTTTGCACGTTTCTCATCCTCTTTTTAATCCTGCTTGACTCAAGGCTTCCGTTAGAACGTTTCTCGTTTGTCGTAAGGTTTTTGTACATTAAAGCTGTTGAGTTTCTCCCGCGGACTTTTCCCCCTCGCGCTCGGGCACGCTGTCTGCACGCTGTATATGAACTTGAACGCACCGCCTAAAGTCGAGGGCAGGGCGAACACTTCTAGTTCTAAACAGGTTAACTGAAAGCACAATGACATTAAATGAGCTGACGCCTATTTCGTTTTTTTTTTTTTCGCAGACGCGCACAGCTCCAGTCAGGACATATTAGCCAGTTTTGTATATCAGTAGGTTCCAAACTATTGCAACCCCATACGTATTTACAAGACCTACATTTTTTTATAGAAATATAGGGGAAAACACATTTGTTCCCTTTTAGTAGTTTTTTAACAAGTTTACTTAAATAATATTAAAATATAGGGTTGCACAATTATGGCAAAATCATAATTGTTTAGGCTACTGTATTTGCACTGAATTGGAAATGATATATTAGAAAAATACAATGAATTTTCAAGGCTGCAGAGAACATTATAGCAGATATGGCTACTGAGGATTTAATTATATTATTTTAATAGTCAGCGAGTCCCACTCCGGCCCTCATTTTGAGTGTCTAGCTGGGTGCACATTTTTACCGACTTTCTTTTTCTTATTTTGGTAAAAAATTAACAAGTTCTATTATTATGTAGCATACATTGATTTTTTTTATAACAAATATGACTGACTTATTCATTGGCAAATGCAGAACAATGAGGAGAAAGCAAAGGTAGGCTACACGCCTTTCTCCCTTATATGATTAAAGGCTTAACTGTCATTTTTAAAACGAAAGCACATGCTTGTCAAATTTATGCTGGGCTGGATAAATGCAGAATCAACAATATCTTAATTTTTTTTCGATTTATTTGTTCGTATTCATTGACCCTTTTTTTTCTTGTGCCAATAGCACGGTTGTCTTTTTCCTGTCACTCAGCACGAATTTCTATAGCCTATATTGTTTTCCATGAACACAAATACATATATCAAATACTGCCTGACGAAATTTTTTGACCGAGCCAGCATAAATTTGACAAGCATAAACAATCCGCTTTCGGTTTAAATTTGTTTTTAAATTAAATACATTTTAAAATTACATTTAGCTTATGTTCCCCATGATTAATCTTCTCATCGCAAGGTAGAGGCGTGTCGCCTATGTTCTACATGTTCCTTGTTGTTCTGCATTTGCCAATAAATAAATAAATAAATAAATAGGCTACTTAGTTTGTTTAAAACTGTCATATTTGCTAGATAATAATAGCAAAATAACTTATTTATTTATCACTAAAGGAAGGTTCCTTTAACACCACAGTCATAATTTTGATTAAATTCAGAATATGCCTGCCTATTCTACTTTTTGTAAAATGCAAAAGGGATTAAGTGAAAATAATTAATCAATACTTGATAAATGGATAGCCTAATCAGTCCTGACTAGAGCTGTGTGCCAGTCACATTCCAAACGAACAGGGCTGGGTTTCCCGATAACGATTAAACTTAGCACTTAAGAGCGCTTTCTACGAGCTACTTAACGAACATTCGTTGTTCATTTACGTGCGTTTCCCAAAGATACACGTATAACGATCGCTCGCAACTGAGTAATGCAATAATCCTTAATAATAAATAAACATAGATAATAAACAACAAATAAAAAGAAAAATCTAAACTATATTATAAAATGCAGAAGGCATTGCGCAGTGGGACGAGTCCTAACTAAATATGAAAAAAGAATATTTCATGATGCACAAATTATTAAAACATTTAATAAGTCATTGAAAAATAATTAATAATATTTTAAAAAATATTAGTGCACATCGGCTGAAGATCATTAGCCTAAACAAGCTTCTGCTACAATTACGAGTCATTCAGTAAGTGACATTTCAGCACTTGACAAAGGGATAGCGACTCGTTAGTAGCACTTAAAACCCAGCTGCGAGCGATCGTTTTACCTTGTAGAAAGCACTCTTGAGTGCTAAGTTCAATCGTTATAGGAAAACCCAGGCCAGGACCATTTCCGACAATAAAATGCTCTGCAAAGTTAACTAAAACAACTGCAAAATTTACCTGTAGCCTACAACGGACTCGAAAGCTACAGAGAGTAATAGCTTTGAGCTGTTAAAAGCAGAACAGACCTTAAAGGAAGGATTGTAAATGGTGGATATAATATTAACATGTAATTTGCAGTCCGGATTAGGGTGGAATGGCACAGGCAGACTGCCGGTCTAAAAACCGAGACCGTTTTGACTTCATTCCGTACACGCTGACAGGCAGCTGCTTCTATAAACGGCTTGCGCTTGTTTGTCTCCATGCTCAGTCTGGAAACAGTTAAATGTTTCTAATAACAGCGCGATTTGTAAGTGCATTCCGGTCACGGTATGTATATCAAATGCATATGGTCAAATAGTTCAATTAGTGCTGCTGTCAAATAAGGCTCATGTTTTTGTTAATTACGGCAAGTTACATCCAATATTATCGTTGCACCCGCTTGCTTTATTTTAGCTGCGTCACCTTAGCAGCTCCACTCCATCCAGCTGGCTCGCTGGCGCTCGGCAAATGTTCGTTGAAGAGACACTGATGTTTTAAGGATAAAACCGCTTCATGCAGTGTTTTTAACGATTTAATGACCTCGGCTGAATTGTCAGGCACTGATAATAACTTAAACGAGGGGTTGTTCTAGTTCACGTTAATGCTACATATTTGCCATGCTATACATAAATGCTTTAATATCATTAATATAATATCGATAACGCGGTCTGGCCGCCTTTCAGCGCTGTAACACCGGCAACGGTAAATGGCAGTGAGCCCAGCTTTTATTTTGAAAAGAGCTTATTGAGGGGGCGTGGCATTACTTTGAAGCAATACCCCTGATTGGCTGACTACACGCGTGGATCGTAGTGACAAACTCTGCGGAAAGATAGTGCCAAAAAGATCTGTAGACTTGTGCAGAAGGATTCGTGAATGCCCTGTGATCTGCAAACACAGATTCAACACTTGCATGCTGAACTTTGCACAGAATGTGTAAGAATGTCTTTTTACAATGGTTGGAAAATACAAGTTAGACTGTGTTTGTTTGCAAATTGTGAGGAGGGCATTTGTAGATTTTTTTAATGGAAAACAGCGAAACAGTTGTGCCAAAATTCTGAAAACAAATGCAACACAATCTACAAACAAATAATGACCCTCATGCGCAGACAGATCACTTTGCATTCATTTAAATTCTGTTTGTCAAGTACAAGTCGATGATTTCTATTTGTGAATCATAAAGAGTTGGTTTGCGGATTTTAAATCTATTTGTAAATCGCATTTTATATTTGTATGTCATGAAGAGTCTGTTCGTGGATTTTTATATATTTGTAGATCTCGTTTTACATTTGCGGATCATGAGGAGTTTGTTTGCAGATTTGGAACCTATTTGCAGATTTGTTTCGTGTTTACAAATTGTAGTCTCTTCATTTTCAACGATTATGGCATTATTTTGTCACCAAAGCGAAACAATAGTGTCAGAATTCTGAAAACAAATGTGACACAATCTACAAATAGAAAATGATATTCATCTGCAAAGAAGTCACTTTACATTCATTCAAATTCTGGTTTTCAAGTACAAGTCACTGATTTCTTTTTGTAAATCATGCTTTATATTTGTGGATCACAAAGACGATTCGTAGATCTTGTTTTACATTTGCGGATCACAAGGACTGTGTTTGTGGATTTTTAATCTATTTGTAGATTGCGTTTTGTGTTTACAAGTTGTAATATCTATTTGTGACTTTTACTCTGTCCATTTTCAATAATATTGGCATCATATTACCCCCATAGGAATACCAGTGTTTTTGTGACCTTGTGGGGACATTTTGATGTCCCCATGAGGAAACAAGCTTATAAATCAAACAGAATGATGTTTCTTGAAAATGTGAAGTAGCAGAAGGGTTTCTGTGATGGTTGGGGTTAGGGAATGGGGCAGGTAAGGGGAATAGAATATACAGTTTGTATGGTATAAAATGCATTACGTCTATGGAATGTCCCCATAAAACATGGAAACCAGAGTGTGTGTGTGTGTGTGTGTGTGTGTGTGATTAAATCCACTTTGGAGACCTATGTGAGCTTAATGGAGCTTCCCTGTTAGCTATAAATAATCTGAGTATTTTACAACAAAATCACAAATATACTATCTACGTCTTTACACCTTCAACAATTTACAGTTACTCTACAGTAGTTCAACAAATGTGATTTTAACAGAAGGAACCACATTATTGGTTTGTAATACTCACATTTGAAACACAGGCGTTGCTGGTCTCCACCATGGTCAATAATGACGATTCCTTTTCCATGGCCACCTGGTATCCATCGATCAGTGCTTCAGAATCTGGGCAGACACAGTAGGGAATCCAGGGATTTCTCGCCTACTCTTATTATGAATACTAAGGATTCGGACACACTACTCTTTTCATATACTGTTTTCTCCTATACACTAAACAAAATTATAAACCCAACACTTTTGTTTTTGCCGCCATTTTTCATATCTGTCTAAGGCTCTGTCCACACAAACAGTAAACAGGTATTTTCAAAATGCCAAAAGGCTTCTGATTGGCCAACATGTCTTTATGATTAGGGATATACTGCCATCTGTTGGTTTGGCATGCTATTGACAGACGCCATTGAATGTGAGCGTTTTCCCACTTTACGACGACGAACTGCAGTCAGGTCGAGATCCCGATGATGCAGATGAGCTTCCCTGAGACGTTTCTGACAGTTTGTGCATAAATTCTTTGGTTATGCAAACAGATTGTTGCAGTAGTTGGCTGGGGTCAGACAATCTTGAAGGTGAAGATTCTGGATGTAAAGGTCCTGGGCTGGTGTGGTTACGCGTGATCTGTTGTTGTGAGGCTGGTTGGATGTACTGCCAAATTCTCTGAAATGGCTTGTGGTAGAGAAATTAACGTTCAATACATGGGCAACAGCTCTGGTGGTGCATTTCTGCATTCCATGCCAATTGCATCCCAGATAGCACACGTACGTCTCAGATACGTATCTGCGAGGTAATCACTCAGATTTCCATTCCGTCTGGAAAACGTATTATAAAGGTCGTTTGCCCATATGAATTACGTATCTGAGACGTACGAGCCCAGCCGTTTTGAAGACGCTTTTAAGATCTTTTCAAGACGCTTGATATTTAGAATGATGGTTAGCAGATGTTTCTAAGATATTTCCAAGATGTTTCTTAGATCTTTAAAAGATCTTTATAAGAGCTTTAATCGAGCTCTTTGTAAGATGTTTCTGAGAGCTTTAAAAGACGATTAAAAGATCATTAAAAATAAATTGCTCTAAACTACATCTTCTACACAGTTATACACACATATTATTACAATATATCATTGACAACAATTAAAACAGTATTTTCAATAAAACAGGCAGTTGATTGCGTAAAATTTATTAAAATTAGACAAAGGAAAACATTCATAAGATGCATATTTACACGAGTGTATGCAAAAAAAGCAACGTTTTTCTATAACATACAAAGAAACACAACATCTTTAAATTAATCAAATGCTTCCTCGGGCAAAGAACATCTTTTCCCGATTTTCCGCGTCTCCTTCAGTGCTAGACGGACGGATTCTTCAGCAGCTGCATTCTAAAAGAAACCATTACAAAAATAAGGAAAAATTAATTTTACAAACTATGTCATATGTTTTCTTTGTTTCCTCAATATAACTCTGATTAGAATGTCAAACAAAGATAAAATCATCCGTATTAATCGTCAATATCGTGTATATTATTAATATGAGCGTCTTTGCGTTAAATTCGTGCTACACCACACCATGCACTTATATCGACGTCGCAATGCAAAAGAAGAAGGGCAAGAAAGAAACCGGTCCTGGTCTGGCGATTTAAGGGAACATTTGTTTAAGGTATGTAATACATTTTAATAATGCTGGGTGTGGGATCAGTTAACTAGAAATTTCGTTGATAATAAGCAATGTACAGTAACTAGCTAGTTCACGTTAGATATTTTATTCACGTGTCTGTGGTTATTTTAGGTTTTTGATAGTTAATTTCACTGATAGTTTGAGCCCGTGTAAATTTCTTAAAAAGCTGTAATTATTATTTTATTTAACATTATTATGTTTGCTGTCAAGACTGATATTTATTTATATATATTTATTGAGGTTGATATGTAAACTTAACCTACTCAGTTGTACTTGACTAATGCAATATTGACAGGTCCACCTGTTTAAGTATATTGTAAAACATTTGAACATAACAACATTTGGACATAACATACACACATTGTTTCCGCCTGCATCAATTTAGTTGTATAGCTGCATTGCTGGTTAACACCTCTGGGCAGATTCTCCATGTTCTTCTTTTATGTGTAGCTGCTCACCTTAAACAGATACAGTACATTGAAGTAATGTTTAAAACAAATTAAGCCCTATAATATTGTTTATGTTTACAATAATTGGTAAATTATTTATATAATATAACTTATTAGTTTTACATAGGAATACTTTACCGTGACGATTATTGAGCAGTACTACCACGTGAAACTATTTATCACTAATAAACACCCAGTGTTGTTAGCATATAGCCCGCTAGCATCCACACGGTGGAGGCTGAAGCTAGCATTTTCCGATCTAATGGCGGATTCATCTGATATATGCTTTTCTGACCTATCCTCACCTGAGCGGGAAGCTGTGGAGGAGTTGTTTCCCGGTTTTAGCAGATCCAAGGCGAGGTACAGCGCCCACTTCACCCTGCCTTCCGACGTCCACAAGCGAGCAACAAACATGCATTCCACGCGATGCAGCTTCACGGACCGTGAACGACATGAAAGCGATCGGGAAGCTGTGGAGGAACCGCTGCCCGGTCTTCGCAGATTCGGCAAGCCAAACATCACCCTGGCCCCAGACGTTCGCAGGCGACCGAGGGGTGTCACAACCGAACACCCCACGCGATGCAGCTCCGGGGACCGCGTTCGGGTAAACGAAGACGCCATCGCCCAGCATGAAAGCGGTAAGACTCCGCTTGTTATTGTAACATGTACTACTTGCAACATGTATAGTTTAGCTTCTGCTGTTAGCATAGAGGGGTTTACATGCACTAAGTGTATTGAAGTATTAAGGTTAACTGAGAAGGTTGCTGAACTAGAATCGCGCATCCGAACGCTAGTTGAGGATAGCAAAACCGCTAATGTTACTGTCGCAAATAATCTATCGAGCGAAAAGACTAATGGCTCGGTTCCGACATCAGATGCTAATATAAATATTACAAATACTGTATCGAGCGCGCATAGTGTTTATCAAAATACACATGGCTCGGTTCCGTCATCAGAGTCAAGTCAGCGGTCAAACTGGGTGACTGTTAGGCGGCATAGTCATATTAGGCGTCCTTCTAAGACCCATAACGTAACGACAATTTCTAACAGATTCGATCCCCTAAGGAGTATACCAGCTGAAACACCTTTTAAAAGTGCCCTGGTCATTGGAGATTCTATACTCAGGAACACTAACATTGAGGCACCAAACACCATAGTCGACTGTATACCGGGAGCCAGAACGTCTGACATTAGATCCAAACTTAAAGTGCTGGCTAATGCTAAGCGGAAGTTTTCTAAGATTGTTATTCACGCCGGCACGAATGACACTAGGCTCCGCCAGTCGGAAATCACCAAAGATAATATTAAGGAGATGTGTGAAATTGCAAAAACAATGTCAGACAATGTAATATGCTCTGGTCCCCTCCCCGCCTACCGGGGAGATGAAACACATAGTAGATTAGTGTCTCTCAATGGATGGATGTCAAAGTGGTGCCCTCAGCATAACGTAGGGTTTATAGACAATTGGAAGCATTTCTGGGGAAGACCATTTCTCCTAACCCGAGATGGCCTTCACCCGTCATCGGAAGGAAGTGCTATACTCACTAAAAATCTGATCAATAGTCTTAATTCTGATATAGTATGACTATCCAGGGCCCAGGTCAGGAAACAGACGGATCGGCTTAACCGTCCATCTGTTAGCTGCCGTGATATGTCAAGACCACTTATATCCCTGCACTTCGAGTCAATCTTACCGAAATATCAGCACATTTCAACTGTATCTGTTCCCCGAACAAATAAATACAGGGCACCGCTTGTTACATCTGGTACAAATCTGATTCAAATAAAATTAGAAAACAATACATTAACAGATGAATCTCGATTCTTAAAATTCGGCCTTCTTAACATTAGATCGCTTACCAATAAAGAACCTATTGTCAATGAAATAATTACAGACCAAAACTTAGATGTACTCTGTTTAACAGAAACCTGGCTTAAAGCAGACGACTACATTAGTTTAAATGAATCCACCCCACAAGACTATTATTATAAACACGAACCTCGATTAAAGGGGAGAGGGGGTGGTGTAGCTACAATATACAACACAATGTTTAAAGTAAACCAAAAATCTGAGCTAAAATTTAAATCATTTGAAGTAATGTTGTTAAATATGGAAATAACTGATCGTAACCACAAACAGCTTTCTTTTGCTTTAGCGACAATCTATAGACCACCGGGTCACCATGCAGATTTCCTTAATGAAATAGCAGATTTCCTATCTGAGCTTGTAGTCACTGTAGATAAAGCTCTTATTGTTGGTGATTTTAATGTCCATGTGGACAACCCAAAAGACGCATTAGGACGTGCGTTTATAGATGTTCTAAATTCTCTCAATATTAGACAAAACGTGACAGGGCCAACGCATACTCGTAATCACACATTAGACTTAATTCTGTCACTCGGACTCAATATTAATGACGTCGAAATATCACCTCAGAGTGATGCAGTTTCTGACCATTACCTTGTGTCATACACTGTACTTCTAGATAGGATCACTCAATCTACAACATGCTACCGACTAGCCAGAACAATAATTTCCACCACTAAAGATAGCTTTATTAGCACTCTTCCAGACCTGTCCCAAATGAAACATGTAGCAGATAACTGTGACGATCTAGATATTGAAATAGAAAACCTAAACAATGTCTGTTCTAACACATTGGATGCCGTTGCTCCCATTCGAAAAAAGAGATTCAAAGAAAAACCACCAGCTCCATGGTATGACCATCACACAGCAGCCCTTAAAAAGGCAGCTAGAAAAATGGAAAGAAATTATAGAAGCACAAAGTTAGAAGTATGGCGCGCAGCATGGAAACAGAGTGTTAAACACTACAGACAGGCTATTAAAACCGCCAGATCTACATATCTTAGCAAGCTTATAAATGAGAATCATAATAACCCTCGTTTCCTCTTTAGCACAGTTGCGAAACTGACTAGAAACAAAGAACAAACAGAAACCAATAGTAAACTTCAACACAATAGTAACGACTTCATGAACTTCTTTTCTAACAAAATTTCGGCTATTAGGGAAAACATCGTAGCTACCCAGGCAGCCACCACTCTACCCATTAGTTCACTTAACACTAGACTACCATACGAACATCTTGATTCATTTAAACCTACTACAATAGATGAGCTCTCTAAACTAGTCACATCATCCAAATCATCGTCCTGTATATTAGACCCCGTTCCCACAAAACTACTTAAAGAAGTATTCCCTGTAGTGTCAACCCCGGTTCTAAATATCTTTAACTCATCGCTAGAAATAGGATACGTTCCAACAGCTTTCAAACTAGCAGTTATTAAACCGCTGATTAAAAAACCACAGCTTGACCAAGGAGAACTTAATAACTTTAGACCAATCTCAAATCTCCCTTTTCTTTCGAAAATATTAGAAAAGGTAGTGGCAAGCCAGTTACGCACATTCTTGACAAATAATAGTACATATGAAAAGTTCCAATCAGGATTCAGGCCCCACCATAGCACAGAGACAGCGTTGCTTAGAGTTACAAATGACCTCCTATTAACATCCGATCGTGGTGAAATCTCAATTCTTATATTACTAGACCTTAGTGCAGCATTTGACACAATAGACCACAGAATCCTACTCAATAGACTAGAAAACTATGTTGGTATCAGTGGTCAGGCGCTAGCCTGGTTTAGGTCATATCTAACCAATCGCTATCACTTTGTTTATGTAAATGAGGAAGAGTCATATCACTCCCTGGTTAAATACGGTGTACCGCAGGGATCAGTTTTAGGTCCTATCCTGTTCTCGTTATACATGTTACCCCTAGGAGACATTATCAGGAAACACAACATAAGTTTTCACTGCTATGCGGATGATACCCAGCTTTACATCTCCTCGCATCCCAGCGAAACACACACGTTTTCTAAGCTAAAAGACTGCATTAGCGATGTTAGTGACTGGATGGCACATAACTTTCTTAAGCTCAACTCCAATAAGACAGAGGTACTTATTATTGAACCAAATCGCTACAAACATAATATGTCAGATTACAAATTGCACATAGATGGCTGTACTGTGGTGCCATCTTCCACGGTTAGGAACTTAGGTGTGATGTTCGACAGCAACTTATCCTTTAATAGTCATATTGCCAACGTCTGCCGCACAGCATTCTTCCATCTTAGAAATATCTCAAAAATACGCCATATACTGTCTACATCTGACGCAGAGAAGCTTATTCATGCTTTTATGACCTCTAGAATAGACTATTGTAACTCGCTACTCGGGGGATGCCATTCAAATCAGGTCAACAAGCTTCAGCTAGTTCAAAACGCTTCTGCAAGGGTACTTACTCGATCTAAGAAGTATGACCACATAAGCCCAATTCTGGCATCTTTACACTGGCTACCAGTTAAATATCGCATCCAATTTAAAATATCATTAATCACCTACAAAGCTTTAAATGGCTTAGCACCCTCATATCTTAGAGAATTACTATCAGAATACAATCCATCACGCACACTACGGTCGCAAAATTCTGGCCTATTGATTATCCCTAGACTATCAAAAGTGTCTAAAAGTGGAAGATCCTTTTCCTACTTAGCCCCTAAGCTCTGGAATGATTTACCAACCGATGTCCGAGAATCAGACACAGTCGATCATTTTAAATCTAGACTTAAAACTTTTCTCTTCAACAAAGCATTCGCATAATTTGTCTAGTAAAGGTTCTTAACTCGCAATAGTTATTTTCACGGAACAAAGCACTCACGGTCATAACACAGACCAACCAAATAAATAAATAAAAACCTTTTCTACATGAACACTTAAAATGAATTGCATTAAATAGTTTGCCACCGTTTGCCACTGAACCTGCATTAACGACGACAGTGGGGCTTTCGGCCTTAGTCAAACGGTTTGGCACGTATGGTCGGGTTGCGATTTTGGTGCTTTCGTGTGTCTTGTGAATAGTATGCCATACAGACCCGTTTGCCACTGAACCTGCATTAACGACGACAGTGGGGCCTCCAGCCTTAGTCAAACGGGTTGGTATGTATGGTCGGGTTGCGTTTTTCGCGCTTTCGTGTGTCTTGTGAATAGTATGCCATACATACCCGTTTGCCACTGAACCTGCATTAACGACGACAGTGGGGCCTCCAGCCTTAGTCAAACGGGTTGGCACGTATGGTCGGGTTGCAATTTTGGCGCTATCGTAAGTCTTATGAATAGTATGCCATACAGACCCGTTTGCCACTGAACCTGCATTAACGACGACAGTGAGGCCTCCAGCCTTAGTCAAACGGGTTGGTATGTATGGTCGGGTTGCGTTTTTCGCGCTTTCGTGTGTCTTGTGAATAGTATGCCATACAGACCCGTTTGCCACTGAACCTGCATTAACGACGACAGTGGGGCCTCCAGCCTTAGTCAAACGGGTTGGCACGTATGGTCGGGCTGCGATTTTGGCGCTAACGTAAGTCTTATGAATAGTATGCCATACAGACCCGTTTGCCACTGAACCTGCATTAACGACGACAGTGGGGCTTCCGGCCTTAGTCAAACGGGTTAACACGTATGGTCGGGTTGCGATGTTTTTGGCGTCTTCTCCTGGTCCTGTAAATGGTATACAATATAGACCCGTTTGCCACTGAACCTGCATTAACGACGACAGTGGGGCTTTAGGCCTTAGTCAAACGGGTCGTCAGGTTTCATTTTCTCTTAAAGATCGGAAGGTGACCCTTATTTACCATATATACCCTCGCATTGGGCCCCCAATTTGCTAAATCCTCAACTGTGGATAATATTATTATGCCGCAATATTTAGTCTGTCTGGAACTAAGCTGAGTTAAACCACATCACTGTGTGACACTTCAATACATATGAACGGCTGCTACGCTAATACGATTTTGTTTTTCTCTCCCTGTCTCGTCCTCGACCCGAGGACGAGACAAACAGACCCAGTCCCGGTAGATGTGAAAGTCGGCACACCTCTGATCTATTGGCCGTCCTTCAACGTTATGCCCAGCTGATACCTGACCAACGATCACCGGCAGAACCGCTTAATCTCCGCTAAATCTCCATTTCCGTTCTCCCAAGGGTTTTTCCCTCCTAGGACTTATTTTTCCTCGGATAAAAGCACGGGGTTTTTTTCTCCTAGGGGGTTTTTCACCCCGGGGAGGCAGCCTATTTGGGCTTTACCTAGCTTCCTCTTCTATACGTTGCTTTAGTAATACGTGCAATTATAATATTGAGTCATAGCCGCAGCAAATTTAACTGCTCATGCTATCATGTATTCTGTTGTGCTATCTGTCGTTTTCTGTGCTTTTCACTGCTTCTATTTATGTAAAGCTGCTTTGAAACAATTGACTTTTGTGAAAAGCGCTATATAAATAAAATTGAATTGAATTGAATTGAATTAAAAAGTTTGACGGATAAAATGGTTCTTACCATTCTCTATATAAGCCCCTCTGTCTGTTAACTTTTGTTTGAGCCTGTCTAGATCTTTTATCAGTCTAGAAAGATGTTGGAGAAAAGACATCATCCTCTTCTATAATCTCCATCTGTAATTGGACTAACAACTGGACCAGTGAATGCAGGTGACTCCAAGATTGTCTCGTTTACAGCTGCAATATCAAAAAAATAATTGAATTGAGGCTTTTTATATACATTTAGTATTTTTATTAAAATTCATAATGAGCATATGTATACATTGATTTAAAACAGTACTCAAGACTGTAGATTTACTGTGAGGTTTTGAATGTTGGACAGATTATCAGACCTGCATCTGCCTCAGACATGTTGATGTTTAGCTAATGACGATTTTAAATACATTTATTTTTATTTTTTTTAGGCAACTTACTCTCCATTCGACCTTGCAGGTCACACCATGGTCTCAAGAGGGAAAATGAGTGCTCTATGGATTGAACAGAAAAGGTAGTATTAAACAGTGTTATGTTGTATTTAAATGCCATGAACAATGCGTTTATGTTTTCTTCCTAATTATGTCAACAAATGCTCTCTTACCTTGCATGGTACTTTAGGTGAATCAAAACTCCAACCATCTGTATGAGGGTCTGGATGGATAAAGGATGCCCACTGGAGCTGGAAATGATGGTACAAGTCATTGATAGGTTTAGGTGATGAGTTTTTGGCTAAAAACCTTTGAGTCATATCAAAGGTGTTACAGTAGCTGAGTTAAGGTCTATTCAGACCAGTCAAAGTTCTTCCACACCAGACTGAATCACTAATTTTCTGTTTGAACCTTACTTTGTTTGTAGGGTCATTCTTAAGTTGGTATTGAAAAGGGCCCTGCCAAAACTCTTGCTATAAATTTAGCATCAAACGGTTTTTCTAGAATATCATATGCTGTAGCATTAAGATTTGTGCTCATGGAAATAAGTAAAGTATTTAAACCTGTTTATTAGAAGGAGGTGTCGCAATAGTTATGTCTATATAGTTTATGTTTAACAAGCCAAAATAACTAGGGCTGCTTCTTTTTAAGAACTTTTGGGTATTTTTAAATCAGCCAGAGGAATAACAGTCCTTAAATGTGTAATGTACTGCCATAATTTTGTAATGATCAAACGTGAGGTCAGATTCTTGTTAACCTACTGTGTTCTTTCTTGATGGTTCAGAAAATCTGTTTCGTATGGATCAGAGTCAGACATTAACATCTAATATGTAATATCTAGTGATATGTTTTCTTAGATAATGCTGTGAACAAATGCTCTTCTACCTTGAATATTAGGTGGATCCACACTTGAACCATCTGTATGATGATCTGCACCCACTGGATCTGTAAATGGTGGTGCAGGTAAGTTTCACAAGTAAACAAACTCAAATCCTATTCAGACCATTCATGATTCCAGCAATAACCAAGTTTTTTCGTAACAATAAGACTGCATTTACAATGCAAATCTTAATGCACAGATCACATTTTTTTGACTATATTCATTTTTTGTTCTGCTCTTTTTATATTTACATAAGACACTATTCATATCTGATATCGGTGTTACAATAATAAGTTAATATGAGTGTCATGATTTGCACTTGAGTTTTGTGTCGACTTAAGCCAGGGTCACTGCCAATTTAGGCATGTTTTAATTATGACACTTAAAGGTATAGCGGAAGATTTTCCCGAATTATTTAAAAGAACCGCCCCTCGATATTTTAAAAAAAATGCTCCCGAGAGGGAACACCTGTTAAACGCGTGCACGAGACAGAGAGAGAGCGTGCAGGAGCTCAGTTCTTCTCTTCGCTCTGTTTACAAGTTTCTGTCGGCATGTTTACCGTGTCTGTGCGGTTCGTGACTTGTGCCAGGGCTAGCATCGCAAATCATAGCTTACATCAACTTTTACCAGCAGTGATTTTAAATGGATTTCTCCAAATAGCATGTCAAAATGTACCTTTCCAGTAGAAACTTCGCGTGGGAAGCCCAACCTGTCCTTTTAGCTCACGCCAGCGTGTGAAATAGTCTTCCATAAACATCTGGTCTTGTTTCTTTATTTATAGTCCTTTCTCTTCACTTTTACACGCATGACACTTTTTCTCTTGCGACCCTCAGACATTTTGAAAAAAATACAGTGAGAACGCGACCTTCAATGAATGGTTGAAACCGTAGCACAACACACATACACGTGAAAGTGCGCAAGCAGAAAGCGAACGTAGAGGCGAGCACGTTTGACGGTTATACGTCAACATATAATCAGAATGATTGACATCTGGGATGACCAATAACAGTGGTGATCCACCCCGGAAAACGAAAATCTTCCGCTACACCTTTAAACAATTGTATATGTACTTCGATAAAGGTTTTTGCAATCATGGAAACATAAGTGAATCGCAGACAGCATTCTTCTTTTATGAATGTAAAATGGCTGGAGTAGTGATGTCACTAGCTAAATTAATTTTCATTTGACCCTCCCCCACAGAAAGACACAGCACATCATTATATCGTTGGCTCCGCCCACTGGTGTTCAGTCTAAAGTACTAGTTGTTGACAATCATAAAGTTGTAATAACAGTAAGATTGTGATGTCAGACAAACATTGTGCTGTTGCTGGCTGTGGGAAATTAGTGTCTTTGTAAGGGTCGCAAATAATTTGAAAATATTTATGTTTCAAAATATGCCCCCCTACCATGAACTAAACTGGACTGTTGCAGAGACCAAGTGTAGTAGGGTACGGAGCGCTCACACTAGTCACACCAAACTTTGGAGGTAAAACATACTTTGGTATGATACAGTATGCATAGTGTGAGTACCCCATAATAATTCTGTAAACCATGCCGCTCCTTAGAGCTTATTTCTATGTATATTTTAAACATTCTTCATTCTCTTGTGATTATTTTTGCAGGTTTCTGAATTGATGTCAGATGCAAAGCAGAAGCTTATTTTCTTCCAGTTTGGCTTCTTTGTGGAAAAATGCTTGAAACTAAAATGCAGGTGACATTCTTTTGTTTATTGAAGCTATGACAAATAATTTGTCTGTTTAGTTAATGTTTTATACAGTGTAACTGTACCTAAACATTGTTCCTTGAGGTCCTCTGCTATTCACATTTTGTATGTCTTCCTTATTTAACACACCTTATTCAAATCATCAGCTCATTAGTAGAGATCTTCATGAACTGAACTGAGGCTGTGTCCAAATGTTCACACTTGTTGTCTTTGCACTAGACTTACATTACGTTTTTTTTTTGTATTTGGCCTAAGTATTCTAGTGGGCGTGAAGATCCCAAGCGTGCATGTAGAATTATTCATCCGATGGGACACACTTAGCATGTGTAAAAATTTCAATCCAGGTAGTGCCAGCAATTTGCACCAAAACGTATTTGTGTTTTATTTACTACTTTTAATTTATATTTAACATTTTTAAGTTTTTCTGTAAATAAAATGAACACTCTGAAATGAACATTTGCTTATATCAAACTTTTAGATGCAGAATTCTTTGCTCCTGTAAAAAAGCTCTTTGTTTTGAGTATGTAGCTTTATTAAAGTGTATTATTTATTCAGTAGTCCCTAAATAAACGACACAATGTTGCAGATGTTTCACAAAATGCATAACAATAATGCAGTGAACACCATAGAAATGTTAACATACAATTAAAAGTCTCATGCTTTACATCCAGAACATGATGCACGATAGGATGCACAAAGTGATATTTGGACGCAGCCTCAGTCTGTCAAATCAAAGAGACATACAGAATGCACAGAGTAGTGGGACTCCATGAACAGAGTTGAGAACCACTGCTGTAACTCATTATGCTTACCTGACTCATGCAGAATTCTGGCCTGGTGTTTGGTCCCCCCTTTCTCTGGCTTGTGTCTCCATCATCATTACACTCTTGTCAGTGTAATAGTATCATCGTCTGCGTACCAGGACTTTCTCCTTCAAGCTACATTTTTGTCAAGCTGCAACAAGTTGGAATACATAATTATTAACGTTTAATGATTTTGATGTATGAAATATGTAACAAAAGCAAAAAATGTATAGACATTCTATTAAGAAATTACCTTTTTGTTGTTTGGTTACTGACCTTTCAACCATATTGCATTTATAATTGATCATCATACCTTTGGTCTACTGTTAACAGGCTACTGTAGAAAACAAAGTCAAACAAAAAAGAGAGAAAAAAATTATAAATGCTGAATGTGTCTCATCTTAAATAGATTGTTGTTGTTTTTGTTTCATTGAATTTGGATGTTTTGATGATTTAAGGAAAATTTACGTAGCATATACATATTGATGTTTTAAATCAGAGTTTGTTAATGACACTTAATCATTAACAAACATTTAAAAAGGTTTATTACAATACTAATTGATAATATTAATGTAATAATCTTGTTTTGTAACACCCTAAATCACTGAGCGCACAAACGCTACCCCTGTTACAAGCATGAGTGGTTGACTTCATGCAGACATGCGCAGACATTGAAGTACCGCGAGAGTGATTCAAAAGCCCACGAATCAGTGTAATCACGCGGTACTGTGATGTCATACTGGTTAAGGCTAAGCCACGTGAAGCCGGACACAAGGGCTACACTAATCTTTGGGCTGGAGTAGCCTGTGGTTTTTAAGGCTTCGTGTCTCATCGCGTTAAACGATCGCAGAACGATTTATTTCTCTTTTTCACCTCGATCTTTGGCCTCGTGTGATTTACCAAAACCAACATGTGAAGTTACAACGCTGACGAAGGAGTTTCATCAGTAGAGGTAAGTAACCAACATTATGTTATGCATGTAGTGGATCTAAAGATTGATTGTCGTATATGATCATTCTTTTTTTGGTTTGTTTGTTTGTAACGTGTATCAATGCAAGCCAAAATCGAGCTGCAAATCCTGAAGGCAAGGCACGTTGAACATGTAACCGTTTTCTCAGCGGTGGTGGGGTAAACATTTGCTAAGTTAGCCTAGACCAGCCCATGTTTAACTTAAAGTTACTTGAGTTATAAAATGTATCAATCTTCCCGCCCGACTTGCTTGGAGTAACGTTAAGTTAACGTTATGTAAACGACCGGTATTCACAAGAAGCCTTAAAGTTTTATAGCGAAGTGGTTTGATAATTAAGTTAATATATTTTATCAGTTGTATTAGCTATAAAGTTATTTATATCTGTGAATTAATTCGTATTTTTATCAGTTTCTAACAACACATACATGACAAAAGGCTAGCGTAACGTTAATAACGTACGTTAAGTTACTTACCAACACGAACAAACGGAGTCTGACAGACAAATTAACTTAAAGCCAACAATAATAAAAAAAAAACATATTATAAATTAACATAAACGTTATGTTTACGAATTATATTATTTACATGTTAATAATGATGTTAAATGCGAAGAAAATGTTGAAGTGTGCCTGAGGAAAAACGGTCATATGATGAAAATGGCGCTCACGTGACGTACGAATGGCCTCGCGACCATAGATATGTATATAAAGGCTAGATGGCTCGTCCGCGCTGATGGCCAATTGAGTGGAACGTCCGCATTTTGGCGGCCATCTTAGGACAGGGCGCTCGCTCACTCGTAGCATTGAGTTTTAATGATGCAGGTACTTTTAAATGACCATAACTTGCTTAATTTTTTACCGATTTTCAAACGGATTGGTTTGTTATAAACGTCAAAGATGTACCTATGACACTGAATACGTATACTAAAAATAAATAAAAAAAATCATGAAACATGTTAAAGCATCCAGAATTATAGCCACGTTAATAACGTTTGTAAAAAAACAAACCGTTTGTAAATCCGTCAAGAATTCCGCAAGTTACGAGCATTTTAGTTGGCGTATGTCACTCACCTTCCGTCCACAGCAGCAGGGAGCAGCACTATGGCAGCACTGACCTAAGATGGCCGCCAAGTGACGACACAGCTGACTCCGCCTTGAGCCATCTAGCCTTTATATACATATCTATGCTCGCGACCACTGTCTATGCTCGCGACCAGCTCGCGCTTGCGCGACAGAAGAGTTAACTTCCTGCTCCAACCTGCAACCATTTGAATGCAGGGATAATAACAAATAACCAAAGTTTAATAATATTGCTGGATTTTTTATAATGCTTAATAAATGATGCGTGTAAATTTACACATATTTATTACGTCACTGACATTGTTTTTTATTGCGTTTATTTCTTTTATATTGATTGAAAATGAAAACCTTATTTAATTTACCTAAAATTTGTTTGTGTTTAACACTGATTTATGTTGTTTTTCTGTTTAATATTAGTGTGTCCTTGTAAACGTGTACTCGGAAACATGCAGATTACAGTATTTACAGAGCCGACCTTGAGGCACCCACTGATGGATAATCTGTTTACCTAAAAACAGGTAATGTATAAACATTGCAAATATAATGAATTCACAAGTATATAATTTCACAAATATTAAATATTATTAACAATTATTATTAATAATGTACATATTAAATTATATTATACATGTTCAGTTGTTCTGTTAAGTTATTTGAAGGATATGCATGGTAGATCAATTAGATTATCTTTCTCACTAGCTATAAGCAGCATGCTATATAAACGTTCCACTTAAAGGTGTAGCGGAGGATTTTCTCGAATTTTAGAAAAGAAACGCCGTCCCCGCTTTTTAAAAAAAATGCAATTGCGCAACACTCCAGATTGACAACTAGGAGAACCAATAGTCTTGATGATCCACCCGGAAAACCTAAATTCTCCGCAATACCTTTAATGTTTAATGCTCTTTTACCTTGATTGTTAGGGTGGTGTTCATACAAAGCAACTTATTGCTCATCTGCTTGAGAGAAAGTTACTGCTGGGGCTCTCCTGCTAAGGTTGTCTTAATTCTAAAAAGAAATTAAGTCATTTAGGCTTAGGTCATAGCAAGTTTTGAATGAATGACTTCACAATCTGTTTTAATAATGTTTATTTACAATGTATTTTATTCCACTTACCTGAATCGTGCAGAGGCTTGATGTTTAGTCCACCTGTTGTCTTCTCCAACCTCTGAGTGAAGCCACCACGAGTGGTCGTGTTAACCAATTTTTTTAATTTTAGTGCACAGTGAGTGTGTCTACATAGTCTAAACGCTTAATAAACTGATAACGTGTAAGGTCATTTAAATGCATAAAATGGTTTTCTTTTATAGGGTAAAGCCCATAAATGTCAAAAACTGATTGGCACAGGTTGTTTTTTTTGCTCTTAAACCAGATTTTAACGTCTTTTTTGCCGTTTCGTATGTACGTATGTCTCCACCTGTGATAGATAAACTTCACAAATAAAAGTAAATTAAAACGCTTGAAACATGTTAATGTAATAAGCTGATTTTTATAATATCATAATAAGATAATTGTCCTCTTATTATGTGCTTGTAAACATACTCAATGTCTTTGTTTATCCTTTGTCTCAAGTCACACTGAGTGTCCAGTGCTGTCGGGAAATCTAATGATAACTGCAATTCCTTCAGTCTAACATGATGGTTGAATTACACACAGATAAACTCCCACTTTATAGACCACAAGATTTGAGTTCAGGCAGATTAAGATAGTTGATTGAGTTTAGTTGTTATTGTTTGGCTGTTGGCTCATATTATTATTGATTTTGACAATTTTCTTACAGCCCTTGTCTGTCAAAATAATGCAACCTCTGGTTGTAAAGCACATTTTAAACTGATCTTCTTCATTCTGTCACTAGCCCACCACAATCCATGTTTACCAGCTGTGAAAGTGCAGGCCAAAAATCTTCCTTCACCTGTGGGCCTCTACCCACATGTAGATAAGGTAATGAATTATTTGATTACTGTCGATGTTTCTGTCACTGGGGCAAAATAACTGCCCTAGAGAACATGAAGAATAGCCAAAACTGTGGTATTGCGCTAGCCCTAAAAATGTGAGAATCTTGATGTTTCTAACACATGGTACAACCGCTTAGTAGGCATGGGCCAGTATAAGATTCTGGCGGTATGATTACCTTTAGCAAAAATACCACGGTTTCACAGTGTTGCGGTATTCCCATTGCTACACTAAATTTTTTTATTTTTAAATGGCAGGTAAAAATAAAGCCTTTTAAATTATATTATATATAATATTTTCGAAATGTATATTACATGTAAACATCAAATCAATCACATGACTTAATGAATTTTGTATAAATACAGTTCATACCTTGGAGACGGCTTCACAGACCATTTTGTATCTATTATTTAGGTGGTTGACAGGTCTGTTTGCATGTTATTGCATTGGTAATAATTTATTGTTTATAGTCCAATATTGATTGTGAGAATTATTTACATTTCCTTAAAAATGTTCTAACATCTTTTCCTTTATTTTCTTAAAGCAGCACTTCAGGAGAAACCTGCCTGTGATCTGCTAAGATGCACAGATTCAACTCTGGCCCATTGTCATCCCAACACCTCATCTGCCATCAGTTTCGTTTAGTGTCGGTCTATTGCAAAAGTTCTTATAAACTTTAAATGAGACTTTGTGTTAAGCAGGGGTTTCCAAACTTTTCATTCCACAACATATTAAGCCCAGGATACACAGCAGGATTTTTGCAATCCAATAAGATCTTATCACACTGTGTGACAAGGATTGTTTAAACTTCAGCAGTAGACTGTCGATGAAGACACCTATTGCATCTGAAGCTGCGACATCTGTCATCAACATGCGCTAGTGGTAAACAAATACAGGTATGCAGGTCGTAGAAGCAAACACATTGTTGATGTGCGATGATCATGCTGAACTTCTTACACTGTCATAAAACTATCGTAGGTGTCTTTGGTCCCAGGACTGGGAAAACAGACGTCTTTAAACCTCTCACACTGTATGAGATAGGACCACCAATTAAGAGCCACGATCACAGAAATCTCCACGATTGTTTCACGATTGGTAATCTTTCATCTGGGACAGCCAAAAATCGTGCCGTGTATTATGGGCTTTAGACAGGTGTAATCTTATAGTATATCAAAACCATTGCTAATAATTAATTGGACAAACCATTACTACAATGCAACACTCACTATCTTACGGTGCGATCCACAAGTGGGTCTTCACCCACAGTTTAAAAACCCTGAGTATGAGAAAGAGTATGTTGTATTGTAATTAAAGTCACATCTTAGTGTTATGGAGCAGTTTGTCATTATATTCACAGTATTACATGGTTCTTTCAGCAGTTACTACGTTACAGTGCTCTTAAAGTGTCCTGATCAGCTTTGGGTCTTGTGAAGTAATGTAATGAGAACGTGATCAATAGCTTTGCAGTATTTTGTTACACTGTGGCTGTAATCATATTAACACATAGGTTAAACATTTTATTCAAACTTGGTAAACAAACTAGTCAATATAATTCATGCTGTGATGCTGGATTAAACCTGGTCAAATGATTGTGTATTGTGTTTTCAATTTTTTTATGAGGTTTCTTCATCTATATAAACATTCTCAATATCACCTTTGGTTTGCTCAGAGTTTGTTCAGATGATTTTTAAAACTAAATGTTGTGAAAATGCAAGGTGTGTTACACAATTTCAATGGATGGCGTGGGGTCAAAAACTATCAAAAGTTTCAACCTTAGATATATAACTGTTGACAAACACACTTAATGTGAGTCACACGCAGTAATTATAATAAGCAGGAATTGCAGTAAGCAGGGTCACCTTAAGATAATCAGCATGTTGGCAATTGTTTTATTTAATTAAATGTATAACTTTTTTTCATTTCAGACTGATAAAACAGTCAGAGGGGCAGTGGCTGTTGGCAATGATGTTCTTGTGTGTTTTGTATTTGTTAATATTTTGTAGTCAGAAAGAGTATGAGATCACCTTTTCTTGTGCATGGTGCTTTATCTACGGTAACTGTTAAGTGCCTTTTTAACGTTTTGGATTAAACGCAAAATGTCTACATTGTTTTTTATTATACGTGATATGGGCTTTTATTAATTATATTTAATTATATTTTTTGCTTCAAAATTAATGCCAACCCTTAAAAACATGTTGACTATATTTTTTAAACAATTAAACAAGACATTTATTTAAAAAATGAAATGAGTTGGAGGTCTTTGCTGATTCGTCTGCGTTTGATCGGATTCAAGACCAAACGGAGATGCATTGCAGGCAGGTAGGATTTAGAATTTTTTAAGATCTTAAATACGTCTTGTAGAGATATGGAAGATGTATTATTCAAAGACGATCGTCAGCAGATGTAAAGATCTTTACAAGACGTATCTGAGACGTACGTGTGCTATCTGGGATGCTCCCTCAAAACTTGTGACAACTGAGGAATTGGCTGTTTCTCAATTTCAAGAATGCAAAGAAAGGACTTGCGTTCTCGTGGAGATCGGTCTTGCCAGGTGCCCTCGGAAGAACAAACTTGAGAGGGTCGCGAGAACACAGAACGCACTTGTGAGAATTGAGATGTGTGCGATCTTCCTGTTAGTCACCTGACCTCCGCCATTGTTTTGCCGCAATGACTTCTGGGGCGTAACGCGATTTCAGCGCACAAGTCTGCACTCGATGCATCCTCAATATCAAGAACTCATCCGGGTGTTTCATGCATCCTCTGTACTTGCGTTCTTGAGAATTGGAATTGAACTTTGACGGTTAATGACGACGTAGAGGAACCCTGGTCATAGAGGGCATTTCATTTCCAAGTAATTCTAAAGACTTTGATTAGATTTTTCAGGTGTGTTTGATTAGGGTTGGAACTAAACTCTACAGGACAATGGCCCTCAAGGACCCAGGGTTCCCCACCCCTGGCCTACTGCTTGCTTATTAGAAAAGTAAGTGGTTTCAGATTCAGCCCGTGTTACTGTTTAATAATTAACATTTAGAAATGGCATAATACTGCTTCATTTATTATATAACTGACTTACGTCTTTGACTCGGTTTGATTATTGACTCTGGTTTGACATATTCAGTGTAATAGATGACACATTAATGTACACACATCACTACTGCACACTGGCATAAGACTTTTGTTGCTGGGGACATGATTGAAAACATTCAGTGTTTACCCACCAGATGGCAGCGTAACTCTGCAGTTGTTTATTGCTTTGTACACCAGAGTTTGACCTTCTGTACTACACTCAGCAGTAAGTTGTTTTCATTCCCTCATTTAAGTGCACTATATTAGTAAAGTAATGTAAAGAATAAGGCATGAGGATATAAGGATACAGAGATTTCACACACAGCATTACTGACAGCTGTGTAACCTTACGGAAAGGAAACATATTTTGTTATATTTGAAGGGTCAATTTATTAAAGAATTTTCAATATATTGGTAATCATCTAGAATACTACAGTGTGATAATATATCTTGTTATTTACCAGTTGTTACTAGATTGTAAATATTGCATTACTCATTATAGTTCCTGTGTAGTTATTCATTAATAATGGATTAAAGTGTTACCAAATAATCCATATAGGTATGGAATAACATGAGGGTCAGTAAATTTTTGGATAACTATCCCTTTAATATCTAGTAAATGTATTTAAAAAATCTTTTGTACACAATCACAAAACGCTTTAATGTATTCCAACAAAACTTGATACACCATCACAAGTGTGACATATTGACACCAAACGTTGTGTGTTGTTTTGTCACGTCACACTGACCACACATAATTCAATTTAGCCACCTTGGGCATTTAAAGGTTAATACATCAGTGTGGTGCATTTTGAAATTAAAAATAAGTCACTACATCTATGAGGTATTTTATGTTGTTATAAACAATTTTGTGCCATTTCATTAAAATCCTTGGATTCATATCTGAATGGTGATAATGGGGCACACAAGCCACATACACAATATATAAAGAATGAGATTCCCAGAGTTTACCATTAATGAATCAAAACATGTTTAACATTTATAGAATAATTAGTGGGGACATTTAATACAGATTTATTATTGATTACTAAACTCCAAAGAATGAATACTGTAAAATTAAAGTTACTTCATTGAAATGATATGTTCCATTTTTCAAACAATGCATAAAAATAATTTCCTTAAAAATACAAACATGCACATACAGTATATGTTACTCACATATTATTGTAGCGCAGTTTGTGCCTGATACAGTGTTATATGATATTAGCCATTAATATGTTTTAAGCAAAATACCAATTGTAAAAGCAAGTCAAAACCTCTGCCAGTGTCACAAATGGGTCAGACCCCAGAGGGTTAAGCATTCTTTGTTAACATAAGTTTAAAGTTACTGCTGTTTTAAATGTAAACGTAGTTATCTCAACAAACTATACATCATTAAAAAGGTCAAAGACTAATGTTTTGGAAATAGTGCTAGCACTGTGCAGAATACCATAAAGTATATATTATACATAAATATATGATTATATATTAAATGTATTTTTGTATTCTTTTGTGATCATCATATGCTGCATGTAATTAAGTAAGGCTTATCCAAACTCAATTTCTAAATTTATTTATTCTCACATGGGGTTGTCAAGAAACTATCAATAGAATAAATAATAATAATGTGTTTAGTGAATGTCTTATACTATTCTTCAGGGTGCTCCCAAGGCGAATGAGGCTGCAGGATTATCCATTGATGATCCAGGATGTACATAGATTTATCAGCTCATATATGCTGTGTTATTTTGGACCTTACATTACTTTACATTATGCATTTGGCAGACACTTTAATTATTGATTTTATTATTATTTAAAGATGTGGTAAGATCTAGTAGATCAGGGGTTCTCGGTGGGGTCCGGGGACTTTTTGTGGTCCTCAATGCTTAGCCAGGAAAATAATAATTTGTTATAATATAAGTAATATAATTGTGTTGTATTATTAAGAAGGGTATATTTACATTTGTGGTCTATCTAAGTACCACAGTCATTCTTGCTACAGTGTAGATTTTATGAAAACTTTTAAGATAATTTAAGAAGTATATATGTTGAGTCCAAATGTAATTTGAATAAAACAGCCTTCTTTAAAACACATAAGTTGAATTAGTATGATCTAAAAGAGAATGTGTTTTTCTCTCCTGTTTGAGAACTGCTGTTATAGCAATTACCATAAATCATTAGTCATACCATTTGTATAAACTTGTAGGCTCATTTATTCCCAATTTTGTTTTTAGAAAACGAGTATGGTGCAAGTTCACGTACGGCACAACGATGAATCAAAGCAAAAGTGCAAGGACATTTAATGAGTTTGGCTGTGGATGCTTTGGAAGTTCTTCATAAAACTGTTGAACAAAGATGGAATGATGATCGGGAATTAAAGGCGGGGTGCATGATTTCTGAAAGCCAATGTTGACATTTGAAATCACCTTAACAAACACGCCCCTACCCCAATAGAAACTGGAGCTTCTTTTAATAGACCCGCCCCACACATACACAACCCAGACAACGATGTCGGTTAGTAGACACACCCCTTACTGCTGGTTGGCTACAAGTTTGTTTTGGTACTGGACCCAACTCCCTTTTCCCAAGTGTTTTTCAAAAATCATACACCCCGCTCTCCAGTAAGCAATCTTTGTGTTGTTTTTGATTGCAAGTATTTTAAAGAGTTACATAATCACATGTGGAATGTGATTGGTCGAGTCTGGTCGAGTTTGAAAAAAAATGGTGGCTAAGAAAGCGGCTGGAGCACAAATTTAGTGTAAATAAATGTATATTTTTACCTTTTAATTGCATTTCTAGCGAGGAATTAGTATTGTAGTTTTCAAATATGTGATAAGTTATCACAAAGGCGCTCTCTGTTTATATTTTTAACATGCTGCCTATGAAGTGTGTCCGAAAGCGTTTCTTCAAGTCATTGCTTCATGAAGCTGCGACACAACAAGTCACTGCCTAAGTTTTTGGCTAATTAGGGTGGGGCAATAGTGGAACCCATGGATAAACCCATCAATGCAATGTTGGCTTTGCAACAGCAAGTTGGAACTGGTGTAAATAAAAAGAAATCACAAAAAAGTTTAAAATGTCTATTAGCAGCAACAAGTGCTGAATACAATTTTAAAATGTATTCAATTACATAACAATATATAAATAAACATAAAAAGCAAGTATCCGGGTCATGTGAATGTTAATGTAATAACAACACGTGCAGCTAATTTCCAGGTGTTTAAAATTATAAACTCACACATCCACCGCAAATTTATCTCCAACCGAATGCATGAGTTTTATTGCGGAAGCAACGTGCAAATATTTTTTTATAGACATCCTGTAAGGCTTAAGCCAACATTTTTTTTACAAACTTTTACCTCATCCAGTAGTTTATTTATATGATCATTCTTGTCCCATTTTTCGTCTCTTTTTTTTTGGTGCCCCAGGGACTTCCTAGAGTGCGCACCTGAGTCTGAGGTGTTTCACATTCACGTGAACTAAGCCACAGTTCAACTGCAACCGAGCTCAGACCAGACCAGACCACCTACTCAGGTAGTCTTGGGTTCAGTACCCCGCTGTGCTCCCAACTTCCCTGCTGGAAAAAAACAGCATAGACCAGCATAATTCCCATGCTAGTCTATGCTGGCTTGGTGCTGGTGGTCACCAGCATACCAGCACCAAAACACAACATATGCTGGTCTTGCTGGTATGACCAGATGTGCTAGTCTATGCTGGTTTTTCCAGCAGTGTTAGCTTTAACAAAGTTTTTTCCATGTGAACTGTGCCATGTTTCGAACTGAACTGCCAGTGTGAAAGCCCCCAGACTAACTAAAATAACCCTGGCTTGTATTTTAATCTTATTTTATACAACAGCCCACAAGAGTCAAATGTGAACGTGCAGTCTGGCATGACCCGTGTTACCGTAAAGCTCCGTTTATATGCTCGTAACAAATCGGGTTCAGATAATGGTCAACTTTATAACAGATAGATTTATGTCCCCTTCAGTTTGGCGATTATAGTCCAGTTATTTGTACATTACACAAGAGGATCAGGACACATCGAAGCGTTTTTCTCTGTTGAGCTCTTCATAAATGAACGCATGCCTCCGGCTCTTCATTTGCGCTTATACACTTTAATATTAATCATTAATCTATAGTATGCACATAAATAATAGTTGGAATATTGATATGCTGTATGTAATATATTGAAGACTGTTTGTGGATACATTTTGGGAATGTGAGTGCGCGTGTATTAGCAGGATTATGTGCACGTGTATAGTGCTGTAGCGGCTCCTCGGTACGTGGCAACGCCAGCAGTGAGTGACTAAAATCTGCAAACATCTCAGAGCTAACGGAGAAAATCTCTTGAACAAGCACACATCACAACTTTCTGAGGAATAAAGAGAGGTAAGACTTGATAACATGTCGATTGTTTCATTATTACTTTAGCATGCGTTTAACCTATCGGTTACTGTACATGTAAGCTCGTTTTTCATTTGATATTTATTGTAGACCGCATATGAGCAGCAGGATTTTACATCGGCAAAACAGCGTTATTATTACAAACAAGCATGTAACTTTTGTCATGTCTTTAATACACATTCAAAACAAGCTGTTGGAATTTGTTTCCGATTTCGCCTCTTGCAAGAAAAATTTACCGTTAACACAGAAATATTTTTGTTTTTGCTCATCTTCTCATTTTTAGCAGTTCTTATGAAATAAGGTAACTTTAGTTAGAAAGATAATCTAGCTATCATTTTAAAGCCTGCTTGTAATCTTTTGTTAAGAGCAAACTTTGATAAATATTTATAAACGATGAGTGAAGTTGTGCCGCTGTAGCTACTGTACGTGGTGATCCCCTTGAGGAGGTCAGGAAACTTTCTAGAAGATGTCGTCATCCTTCCCATGTGTTCACCTCAGAAACATTTCAAGACTTTAGGAGATGTGGTGGTTTGCTGTTAAGTAAACGAAAATCAATGTGTTGCTAATATTGTCACTTATTTATTTATTCATAAAGTCAATATTAAATTTCCTTTGTTAATGTAATGTGCGGAGAGTCACACATCAGCAGTGCTCGCAAAATTTTAATATTCCTGGTAACGTTAGCCCTTCGGCAAGGTAAGTTACTCTTTACTTTTTTGCAGCCCGAAATGAATGCAAGTAGGCCAAATAAAAAATGACATTTATTTTAAATGTAGAATATTGAGAAAAAACACCTATCAAAACACAAATAATAAACATATCAAATAATCAAATTGCAATCATCAATACAAATATTTGGTTCTAACTGAACAACATTTTTTTAATAATGTTTCTAAATCTGAAATATTAACTAAAGTCACAGCCACTCGACTTTGAGGGCATAGCACAGTGTTCCTCAATTATTTTCCCAACGAGCCAAATTTTGCCAACAATACAAAGCCAAGGGCCACTGAGCGCAATGTTCTGCTATTTAGGGCCCGAGCACCGAGGAGGTGCGAAGCAATATTGTTTTTGCTCGAACTTATTATTATTATTATTTTTATTTTTTTAACACTTTTGGGCATTTTGGGTGCCTTAACATACTCGAAAACTCTTGAAATTTGGCACAGACGTCAAAGTCATCCGTCATTGCGGCCGGGCAAAGGCTGGAACACGGGCATGGCAGAGGGGCTCTGTAGCGCCCCCTGTAATGCAAAAAAAACAATGGTGCACAGATCGTGCAAACATGTACACACATGTACGAAGGTTGGTACGCATATAGATCTCATTGACCCGAACAACTTTCGCACTCAAACATATTAGGGAACCAACAGGAAGTCTAGCCCAATTCATTAATATGGCTCCAAACAGGGATGAATTTAGAAGCCACCAAACACTTCCATGTTTTCCCTATTACATGAGTATTTACACGAGTAAGTATGGTTGCACAAAATAAAACTTTTGTTTGGAGCCATTGGAATGAATGGGGCTAGGCTTAATGCTAACACATTAAAGAAGCGCTGTACAAAGATTAAAAGTGCATGCATTGAAAAAAGATAGATATGTATTAATTCATCTAAGTTGAGGTAAGAACATATAAAATATATTGAAAAACTGGTGTTTTCCTTTTAAATTGAGGGGTGAGCTGTTGGTACAATTTCCAGTCTGACGACAGAATTAACACAGCACCTTTAATATTTATTCACAACTTCTAATTAAATACAAGACAAAAAATTTATCAAGGTCCAGATCCCTGGGACCTCAATGGTGGGTACAGCCATACTAGTTGGAACCCCTGTTGATGATCTAGGAATCCCATTGCTTCCAATAAAAAATTTCCAGCGAAAAAAGTGATTTAAAGTTCCACCATAAAAATATATTACAATGATTTCTACTTGTACACATGCAAAGAATTAAAAGCGTCTTTATTTTACACATGAGTCTAAGAACTGAAATTTCCGTGTGTCAAAAAATGATGCTGAAAGGGGAAAACCCAACGTTAAATAATAGTATAACACTGTGCATTAAAATTGACACCTAGGGGTACCTTTAGCATTTTTCATGTGACGCAAAAGGATTTAGCTTGCATAGGACTGTCTCACACAACAAATGTTCTTTTCAGAAAATGATCCATTTTACATCAACATAATGTTACTTCATCTGAATGAACAAACATTTTATCTGATGTTGTGATGTGATTGGTGTAGGTCATGCATATTGACTGAGCATTTTATTCATATAAATTCATAGGACAATTTTATGCGAAAAAAAAAAAAGATTTGTCAATTAAAAAGTTAAATATTAATTTGTCTGTTGTCTACAACTGCCTACATGACCCACCAGATGGCTCTCCGAGGCTCATCGAATGAGAATCACTGCATTATAACACAAAGAAGTGCAGCTTAAGTTAAAACACATTGAAAGTAAATTTAAAGAAGTCCAGATGTTTTATGAGATGTGTCTGAAGTGAATCCGCCGCTGTGTGGTTTGTGTGCTGCACACGTTTACATGTACTGAACTATTTTTAAAGGACTCTTTGTGGTTTTAGTTTTGTGATGAAGTGAAGTCTGTTGTGGGACTCTCACAGTTGTTTTATAGTTTTTATAGTTGTTTTTTACAACACAAACTAATTTTAACTAACTGTCTTTATTCAGATCCTGTCATGAAATGAACTGCATTGCTGCTGTGATGTTAGTGTGTTATGTTTACTGAGATCTTGTTGTGCGATTGCTGAGGTTTTTGGGTGAACTATCTCTAGAGTTCATTTGATAAAGTGTATCTTTACAGTGTGACACTGTGTAGTTGTTACGTATGGTTTTAAAGCCAGGGATACACTGCATGATTATTGGCTGTCCCAGACGAAAGATTGCCATTGTGAAACAATCGACGCGATTTCTGTGATCGTGGCTCTTCATCGGTGGTCCTATGTCGTACAATGAGAGAGGTTCAAAGAGGCCAATTCCCCGGTCTTGCGTCCAAAGATGGCCTACGATAGTTTTCTGACAGTGTCAGAAATTCAGCATGATCAACGCACAGTGTGTTTGCTGCTACGAACTGCGTACTGGTATTTGTTTACCACGAGCGCATGCTGGTGACGTTGCGCAACGTGTGACGCTGCCGCCGAAGCTTCCGTGTCATCGTCGTACAATCTACATGCCTCTCGTACGCGAGTTTAAACGATCCATGTCGCACAGTGTGATAAGTTAATGATCTTATAAGAGGGCAAAAATCCTGCGGTGTATTCCGGGCTTAACACACTGTGAGATGTAAGCTAGCATTCATGTCTATAATATACACTTTTGAGAGTCAATTATCATTGTCTGTCCGTGTCTAACCCACATATGTGTAGACCAGTGTTTTTCAAACTTTTTCAGCCCAAGGACCACTTCATCTTCCAATATTTTTCTGAGGACCACCTAACAGAATCTGACTCTAGCACGCCCCCAAAAAAACAACAAAATAGGAAGGATAAGCTAAATTTAAGTTTAATATGCAACTGTTTTAAGTCAAAAACTAATTTTTTAAACACAAATGCAATGCTATGTTCAGAAATTATTATATGAATTTTATTTAATTTGAAAAAGTAAATGTGAAATGAGTTGCAGCTTAATATGAACAACAAACTGCACATGTGAAAAAAACTGCAATTAAACATACTGTAACAGCCTAGGTCCCACTTAATGTCATTCCAAAGAGCCATTAGTTTAAAACTGAGGTGGTGGGTATGTGAAGTTTATGGTTGTATCTATGGTAACAATATAATGCTGAAAAAAATTCCCCTTAATGTCCAAAATCACTGAAATTACAGGGATTTTACACATGAAACAAAAACTAGTACATTACAAAACTAATAGATCTGTGGATTTTAGCTGCTTTCAGTTTATGCTTGACATTAAGCTTTATTCTACATTTAAATAGGTAAATAAGATCCATATCACACTCATTGAGAATTTAACTCATTTACTCACTTCAGTGCACATATCAAAAAAGTTTATAACATGAACATAACATTGTTTTATGCAGTTTTTTGTCAAAGCTAATTATTACAGTAGCCCTATTTCAACAACAACAGCCATCTTAATAATTGGCAAACATTAGGCTAGCTTCTAATAAGACAGAATATGTTTTTAGATTTCGCAAGAGCAGTGAAATCAGGTGTATGTTTGTCAGCACGATACGCATACAGTGGTGCAAATGAACTGTTACTCGTTTAAATGGCATTATTGTGTGAGAACGATGCTTTGAATTTTGGAAAAACGGCAGTTTCATTTATTAAGACATGTAACGTAAATGTCATTGTTGATAAGCAAGTCATAATTGAGCAGACTTATCAGAGAACAATTGTCGGAAAAGGCAGTGTTTTAAAGCTGGAAATACAACAAATAAAGTTAAAACAGCCATAGAGTCCGGTCTCTTAACTCACCACAGTCAGCTATCGCGTCTTGAGACGAGCGGGGGAGGCGATCGCGTTGAACTTGTGGACCAAAGCGCGAATATAAACACGTGACACAGCTGCTCGCACCAGTCAAGTGACTCGCGCTCTGCAGCTCATGCTGTATGAAACAGACGCACGCGCATCAACTCGTAACTGTAGGGCCCGTTGTCTAACTTACTAAATTTATTCTAGAGATGTCTTTTTTACAGACTACATAAAGGGACGGATCAAATTTCCTTGGGGGCCGGGTCTGACCCGCGGGCCGCCAATTGAATAGCCCTGGTATAAACACTTGCCTAATTTAGGTCATCTTTTGGCGGACCACTGGGGGGATTTGGCGGACCACTAGTGGTCCGTGGACCACACTTTGAGAATTACTGGTGTAGACAAATCCATATTTAACTCAAAACAATGACTGTCTATTGCCTACAACCTCTGATCTGTGAATTCAAGTGAAAAACTTCAGCTGACTCCAATATCACATGAAGAGTTGCAAAAAAGATGCACAAAAGTGTTTTCTTGTAAATAAGGCTCTTATGTTTGGGTTTCTAATTTTATTTAAATGAAAAGGTTATTAGTCTAGGTTATTAAAAAGCCACATTTTCACAAATGTCCCTTTGTAGTCATTTTATTGGTATTTGAATTTGAATGTCTTTCGCTGCAAAACCCTCTCAGCATTCGGTGAACATCATTTCCGGAAGGAACAATTATTTATAGTGGCGTCTATTATAGTGGACATTATTAAGTGCACTCATTCAACCCCACAAAGCACCGCAATAACGAGTGTGCAATCGATGTTCACTCACAGCTAGCCGTTACTCGCGCAAAACAAATACTCGCGTCTCGGCGGAAGATGACGCCTGCGCTGTAGTGCTTTCGGTGAGCTCAAATATCCGACTGCACTCACTCGATTTCATTGACTCATTCAAGTGAATTATATTAGTGAACTAATGTAGGGAATAGGGAATGAGGGTATAGGGCGCTTATTCGGACACAGCCATTATAAAAAATTTCTAGTGATTTGCATATGAGCTCTTCTTATACAGTAGCATAAATGCATGTTTTTTCATAATGTCTCTTTGTAGGTCTTGTTCAAGAATGGCGACATATCTGACGATAACACTGCTGGCGCTGTCGTGCCTCTCTTCTCCCACGCAATCAGAGATCTTCACATCAATCGGTAAACTTCTGAATAAGACAATCTTGTTTTTGCCTGGTCCTGTTTTGCCTTCAATGATTTGATGTCTGGTTTTGCTGAAGTACTGTACTTCTTTCCAGTGTACACTCTTTGCTTCTGTAGATTTCTTGTTTTTTTTCTTTTGGCTGAAGATTTGTCGTCTCTTTTTTTAGGTCAAATGACCGATCTGATATTCACAGAGAGAGAGCTCGTCCAGTCGCTGAAGGAATACATCCAAGCCGAAGAATCCAAACTGGAAGCTGTAAAGAGGTCAATCTTTTACTGAAATGAGTCTTGGCTTTAGTTTAAACCCTTTTGTGTATATTAATGTTTGTTTGTGTTGACTTGATCTGACTGCAGCTGGGCTAATAAACTGGACACGCTGACACGTGCATCCACATCAGATCCAGAAGGCTTCCTGGCTCACCCGGTGAACGCCTACAAGCTGATGAAGAGACTCAACACGGAGTGGTCGGAGCTTGAGAGCCTGGTGCTCCAGGACCAATCTGATGGTACATGAGTGACAGATGAGATGCTTGAAGAGGAATTTTGTGGTGTAGAAGTTTTGTAAACGTTCTTTATCTTTTGGCACGGGAATTGCATGATTATTCTGAAATCTGTGTGCTTGGATGAAATGTTTGTATAAATTTTGTGATCTCTTGGAAGAGAAAGTTTCAAACCACATGTCCATATGGCCATATATCATACAGTCATTGAGAAGCAAAGATACCAAAACAGATGAAATCCATTTCTTTGCATGTCCATTATAATGAAACATTGAGCTAAAAGCTTTCTGCACTCTTTCACCCTGATATGTTGCAACACGTTATCACGTGGAGTGTAAGAATGTCTCCACTTACATAAAACTCAAACAAGTTTGGGCTAAAATACAGTCAGTGTGTTTTTATTATGATCAGGGTGATAACAAACCTAATTCATTTATACATACAGTTAATAAAAATGGACATGAAATATAGTTTTGGGTTGTTTGAGAGCATTTAAACATGAAAAACATGAATCTGTTTTCTGAAAGATGAGAATTGTTATACTTTCTATTAAATCTCCTTGGTTTCTTCTGCTGTTTTTAAGGTTTCATTTCGAACATATCGATGCACCGACAGTATTTCCCTGATGAGGAGGACGAGAAAGGTGCAGCCAAAGCCCTGATGCGTTTGCAGGACACATATAAACTGGACTCGGAGAGCTTTTCTAAAGGCAAACTGCCAGGTCAGGGGCAGTCCTCCGGTAACTCCATCTCTTTATCCGTCTCCACATCACTTATTCAGTATTACAGGACTGTGTGGCGCAGAGCAACTCTCATAAAATATTTAAAGAATAGATCCTCCTTTTATTATGAGAAGAGACCTTTCGCTTCTTATGTTTAAGGTTTTTTTTTTTGGAGGGGAACACAATAATAACGTTCTGGAAATAAATGTTCTTTTTAAAGTTTTATTTCTTGCAACCATAAAATGCATGCAATTTTGGCAGGGTTGTTACGAACACATTTTTCTGGTGTGAGAAACTGAAAACACATTCAGATTGAACTTTACACTTTTTAAAGGATGGAGCTGTGCCATCATTTAGCCACACAGATGTCGTTTTTTTCTTCAAATTAAATCTGGTTATTTTTTATAATAATTTTTTTGGTTAATGCTAGCAAACTCCAACATCTGAGGTAGTGGCTTATGTGTAAAGTTAATTTTCATTAAGTTAATAGTTTAGATGGTTGAGTGTTAAACAGCTACTAGCTGTAAGGAAAAATAATAGGGGTGTAACAATACATCGATATGGATTGATACATCGATTTCATTTCTAACAATACGATGCACCGGTGCCACAAATAAAAATCGATTTGAGGTACCTTTTATTTTGACAATTTCCGTATCCAACTATGAATTTCCGCCAAAGCATGCATTTTCGTTTATTTTTGTGTGCTAGTGTCAGCAAGTGAGTGTAATGCAGCAACAAAGTGGTTATAGCAGTGAAAGTACAGCGAAAGTGTGTGATTATTTTTAAATCATCTAAAAATAACTTGTACAGAACGTTCTCTAATGTTTATTTTAGGTTATTTTATTATCAGTCTTAACATTATTATTTTCTCTGCTTTCTCATTTAGTAACTTAAATATGTAAGAATGTAAGAGTTTATATCTGAGTGATTTCTGATCGATTTGACACATTTGTATGAAGAGAATATGATTTAAATAATTGAGAAGTTTTTTAGTGTTGTATCTAGTAATGGATAGGCCAATTACCTGCAGTGTTTAAATCTGTTAACCTAAAGCAAAGTTTTTTGAAAGAAGTCGTGTTACTGCGCCAGAGCATGTCATTTTTTAACTGTTGACGATTGGCTCTGTTTATTGGAAGGCGGGACTTCCTTTGTTAGAGCGGTCATATTGAAGTTGCGATTTCTCCAATTTATAGCAATAGCAGTGACATATATTGGGTTTCTTTTTTTATGATTAACATTTTATTGATCATAATATTTTATACTGTGAAACACCAACCCCAGATACCCATCCACCATCCTCACCCAGTTCCGCCGGACACATCCCGAACATGTTTTCGGCGGAACTCCGGAAGTCGTGTTGGTCGACCGCATACGTCATCAAGGTTTATTATTTCGGGTTCAATTTCAGAAAATCAACCGTTACATTTCAAGGTAAGAATGAACTAAAATTATTGTATGTCTTAAAAGAAATAAATCTTAATTTTCTAATGTATTTTAACTGAAATGTGAGAACCTCGATGACGTATGCGGTCGAGCAACGCGACTTCTGGAGAACCCCACCCGAAAACATTTTCGGGATGTGTCCGGCGGAACTAGCACGATTGGCCACCCTATCCTCACCTATCCATTACACCATAGTTCATTGTGCCATAGCAGATGACTCCTTAGTCCAAAGCCGCATTGTTGCTCTTGCTATAAGTCCATTGAAATCTAGTCCATGTAGTCATCGCGCCACAAAAAATTGTAATAATATGAAAACTGCCTTTACATTGAAATACCTTACATACATTACATAGACCCCACAGCCTGTCTACATGCAGACAAATTTCAATTTTTTACAATAACATTGTTACATTATTTCCCATAAGAGGATCACTCCCTAATCCCCCACAAAAAAAAAAAAAAAAGTATTTTCCCAATTTCTTGATATACCAAGGAATAAAACCTTGTTTATAGGACATATTTTCAAAAGCGGCCATTTTAGCCATGTCCACGACCCACTCCTGAACCGATGGTGGTCCATCCTTCTACCAATTTTTAAGGATAATTTGTCTAGAAAATCATGGCACTAGTTTGAATCCAACTTTTATATATAAATGAAATGTTTATTTGTCAGTAAATATCTGTTTAGAAATCCTCTGTATTGTGTTAAATTCATTTAAATATTTTATAAAACATGATATTATCTAAATACAATGTGTGATGCTAATGTTTTTTTTTTTTAAGTCGTTTTGTCCATGGTTTGAGTAACATTAGCAACAGATTATTAACTGTTTGATAATGTTGTCAAGACAGATGCTTATCATATCATATACTGCAGTTTTAATAAGAAATACTCAGCAATGATGTATAAACACTACATATTAGTAGGGCTGGGCAAAAAAAGAGATTTTCGAATAAAGTTTTTTTTTTTTAAACCTGGTCGATTCAAAATCGATTCTCAAAGGCCACAAATCGATTTTTTTTTAATGAAATAACCTGATCCTGTTTGATCAAGCAATGACTTTTTTTCAGCATACATTTTTCTTCTTGCATCAAAATTGTATTGTATTTAACGTAATTGTATGCATTTGAAAATTATAGATGGGTTTTGTTTTAATGTACCCAAGTGTACCTAAAATAAAAGAGTTTAATATACAGGTTTTATTTATTTTGATTAATTACCCTTGTAAACTTATCTTCACAGTTCATTTTTTATAAATATAGTATTTGTATTAAATCTATATTCATTGAGTCGAATCGAGCATAAAAATCAATCAGAGAATCGGAATCGAAAGGAGAATCGATTCGATAGCTTGTGAATCGAAATCGAATCGATCTGGAACATCTGAATCAATACCCAGCTCTACATATTAGTCATATAAACAGCATTCAATTCATTTACCATAATGAGTCTTTAACATGTGTTAATGTCATGTGGTGTTGTGTCCACAGGGGTGCGCTACAGTGCTCTGCTGACAGCGGATGACTGCTTTGACATGGGAAAGTTGGCCTACAATGAGAACGACCACTATCATTCAGTGCTGTGGATGCAGCAGGCTCTCAAACAGATGGACGCTGGAGAAGACGCCAAGACGCTCAAGGCTGACGTCTTAGATTATCTCAGTTACTCTGTCTATCAGATGAGCGATCTGCCACGAGCCATCGAGCTCACACGACGTCTGGTGGCCATCGGTAAGCCGATCTCTATCTGTTATGTACTTTACTGCAGATCCAGTTGCTCTTTTGAATTGATGCCCACTGTAAACCACATGTCCACATTTAGTTTAAAGTTAAAAGATTGAAATTAATGATAAAGAAAATGAGAATATTCTGAGCATACAATAAACACACTAAACATTTGAGTTCATGTACAAATAAATTATGGTTTATATTTAATTAACAGCTGAATTGGCAAAGATTCACATTTCATGAGATAGCAAATTTAAAAGTATGTAAGGAATTTTCACAATTAAACTATGCATAATGTTTGTTAAAGAGGAACAATCTGTAAGCAGTCTTCAATTTTTGCATTTACAGTGTTGTTAGGTTTTTGCCATGTCTGCCAGATCAGAGAAAACTGAAAAGAAATCCACACAATTTGTTATTGGCTTATTTTGAATCTGTGTTATCCAGTGAACTGTTTATGATTGCAGGTGGTCTCTACTGTACATAAGACCACTAAACTTCTTATATAGCTGTAGTCCACTACTTTACCATCGGTTTTCTACACGGGTAGTGAAGGCATTTCGTTTTAGCCATGAAACATGTTTGTCAACAATTGTGTTCACGTGCAACATGTTTGTAAGGAGTGTTGCTATAGGTGTAGGATATGATGATATGAGATTGTGAACAATTCAAATGTCTCAATGATCGGCTTATACAGAGAGATTATGAGAGTCATCATGCAACAGTGTGTATTTTATAGCTGGATGTTCCTGTCTCAACATGCAGTGTGACTCGCCCTCATATCCCATCTTTAACAGTGCATAAAGCGTATATATCTGCACAAAAGTGTATTTTATGCGTTCTGAAGAAATCCCTACCAGAATGTTTTTATTGTCTCCTTATATAAAATTGCTTCAACAATATTTATAGCTTAAATATCTTTAAAATCATTCCACCGATTTTTTTTCCAAAAAAAATTAGCAGAAAAAACAAATAAAAAGGTCCACAGATTCAATCTGACCCTGGCAATAATTTACTATCATGCATGCATTTTCTTGGTGCATGTTTCTGGACTTACAGATCCCACCCACCAGAGGGCAGGAAGTAACCTGCGCTACTTTGAGCGTCTTCTCACGAAAGAGCTAAAGGACGCGGACGAGAGTCAACAGGAGTCTGCGGACGAGAGGCCCATTCAGCTGGATACGTATAAGCGTCCCAAAGACTATTTGCCTGAGAGAGAGATCTACGAGGCCCTCTGCAGGGGAGAGGGGGTTCAAATGGTCAGTATATACCTCATATGCACAAAGGATAGTTTGGTAGATGTAACCATGTTGTTTTCTATACCTCAAGTTTCTTTTCTTGAGCAGTTATTAAATAGATGTGAATAGGAAAAATACCCTGCCTAATTTTCCTCCCACGTATTTAAGCCAACTTGCACTTGGCTAGATTGAGGGCTATGGAGGTGCCACCCAAACCAAAAATGGTAATGGTAACAAACGTGGAGATCTCAGAGGCACTTACCTGTAGATTAGTTTAAGAAATTGAGCTTAGTCATGAAGGAAGCAGGTCCGACACAACCCACACGCTCCTTCACATGATGAAAGCAAGCGAATTGGCCTATTGACACAAAAATAATCTGTGCAGAAACAGTTTGTGTATTCTGCCCACATCCATGCCAGTATAATGGTGCGTTAACACCAACCGCGTTTCAAATGTCGCCTTGTTTGCCGCTTGAACAGTTTGAATGCATTTGGGCGTGTAGAGCGTAGTAGAAAATTGTCATGAAGTGTTGCCTGTATGAATCTTGTTGTTTGTTAAGTAAATCTTATCTAGTTTTAACAAACATGCCTTACTAAAAACGTTACTTGTGTGTATTTTGAGACAAAACAAAGAGCACTGATGTGTTTTAAAATATGTCAGTGCAAGTTGTTTTCAGTTTGGACAGCTCTTACATTATTTTAGTCTAGGACTAATCTAATCCCTGTCTGGGAAACCGCCCTCTAATGAATTAGCTCTGACGGTCACATTAAATGAAACAATCTGAACATGTCTTTTCCAGACTCCAAAGAGACGCAGTAGACTGTTCTGCCGCTATCATGATGGTAACAGGAATCCCCGTCTGTTACTGAAGCCCATGAAACAAGAGGATGAGTGGGACAATCCTCGTATCGTCCGCTATCTGGAGGCTCTTTCTGATGAAGAGATCGAGAAGATCAAGGAGTTGGCCAAACCCAAGGTCAGAGGGCAAACCTAAAGGAATTGTTCACCCAAAAAAAGAAAATTTAATTCACCTTTAAGCCGTGTATAAGACTTTATTTTTTATCTACAACTGGTGTTAAATTAAGTAATATCCTGGCTCATCTTAGCTTTGTAATGTGATGATATAGTGGCCAAGATTATGAAGATCTAAAACGACTCCAGTGGGTTAATATTCGGCCATATTACTCTGCCCTTATGGTAGTTCTTCACCCCTATTAGTACATGACAACATTCATGGCTAAATGACCTAAAAAATGAATTGTTTTCTCTCACAAACATTTTGTTTGATTAATTTTGTTTTTACTTCTCTTCAGCTTGCAAGGGCTACAGTGAGAGATCCAAACACAGGGGTTCTGACAGTCGCCCATTATAGAGTTTCTAAAAGGTGAGCACGACATGACGGTAATTGTGTCTGATGTGAAAAGATTGACTTAACATACAGTAGATGACAGTAGATAAAGATTTGACTATCTGCTAATGTGTAAATAATTAAATACAGAATAAAGAAGTACCCCAATCCCACAACCCTCCGCGCTCTGAAAAAACTTACCATTAGTATGGAGAATTAACATCTCTCATCCTACAACCCATGTTGTGATTATATAATGTTTTCTTTTGCTAATGTGTGTGTTAATATAGGGGCAGTACCACCTTACTTACAACTGTCGACCAACACTTTCAATATTACTTTTGTATAGTCAACAACATGCAGTGTTACTTATTTACACAATCTGCAATATTATGTTATTTATTTATTTTCTCTCACTACGTTTTATAATGTGTGTATATATATATATATATATATATATATATATATATATATATATGTTAATTAGAAAGTATTTGTTTATCCTAAGTTGTGTAAAGCAATTGAGCTACTGAGGCTAAAGTGATATTATATGCTGTGATTTATTGACAATAAGGCATAGTTATGTTTTAAAATCGAGCTACTACTAATATAACTGTACATCACGCATAGCTCATTCTTTGTCTTTGCTTTGCTTTTTTCCAATTAATTGCTCAAAAACTGTTTGGGCTCTTTTGCTAGTTTCAACCCAGCGCAATGATAATTTTCACGTTTAGCGCCACGTTGTTTAAATAGCAAATGCATTTGCGCCCATTTTTGCGCCCATGGGCGTTCTGGTCTGAAAATGAGGTGTGTTCAGGCGCATTGTTGGAGCGTTGCTAGTTTGAGGCAACTAAAATAGACCACAATATGTTTTTTGTTATTTAATGAGCGCGTTAGTAATATGTTCCTATAAACGAGATGACAACGCGGGTTTGCAAAAAGCTTTTAAATATGAAAGATGAACTCTTTCCCCGCCATTGACGAGTTACCTCGTCTATCTGCAATACCGCTCTTCCGCAACTTATAAAAAACGGAAATATTGCCCTAGGGCAGGGGTTCCCAAACTTTTTTCCTGCGCACCCCCTTCTATGTCCCAACCGGGTTGGCGCACCCCCAATCCCCACTTTAAAAAAAAACGCTAAAAAGATTTGTTTTTAAAGACTCATGTTTAATCATGCGCAAATAACCTGGGGCAGGTTGCAACAGCCGGACGTTAAGAAGTTGGGTGTCGAGCTTAGCTACGTCTGACATTGTGAAAAATATTTACGCGTGTTGCACCATCTGAAACTACGATCAGACGCAGCTCCGCTCAGCGTAGATGATGCGCGCCCCCGTGTATGCGTTTAACCACTTTGATATTTAGATGCCATTCGAGTTTACTATGGTAAAAAACGTACACTTACTGCCGTCAGCTAATAGATGATATATGAGAGTTTCCTCATGTTTACCAGTGCGCTCTCCTTCTAGATGCGTGCGTAACGTGCAGACCCATCATTCACGAAAGCCTTTACTGTTCGCACAAAAGGTGTATAATAGTTTGCAGATTCATTATAACAGCTCAAGTTTAAAACAAAATTAAATGAAAGCTTTTAATAAGTTCTCTACAGTGTCTTTGTAAGTATTTATGTATTTTATTATATAATTCTTTGGCGGTCTCTTTATCATGCATGAAAACACATTGCTCGCGTATCCTGTGCATTAGACGTGCCCATGTCTCGTCACATTTCATTATTTCTATTTTTGCCATAAAAAAGTCTCTCTCTCTTGGTCCCTCTCCTTCTTCGTGACTAACAACTTTATCATAAGACGTCCCTCACTTGACAGTTTCCCTGATTTCAGCTGTTAAGCATATTAATAATATATATGGAATGAATGAAACGAGTTGTCACGCATATAGCGGCTGCAGTGCATAACAGAAGAGCAGTGCATAGAAAAAGACAGCAGCTGTCTTCTACGTTTCTATCAAAAACTAATTAAGTATAGTTTTTTATTTAAAATAAAAGCGATTACAAAGGAAATGTATACTGTTCATTTTATTATTTATTTATTGCACGGAAAAATCCCACTTAAAGAAACAGACCGCCATAAAAGTTTTCCTCCAGGGGGTGCGCGCACCACACTTTGGGAATCCCTGCCCTAGGGCAAACAGCTGTATGTCCGTGTATGTTTTAAAGATCGCTTTGCATCTGATCTCTATCAAAAGTCCTTCACAAAAATGGAATTATCTCAGCTTTTTGCTCAAAATTTGGTGTTTTTGATGAAACCTACACATATTTGAGAGGTGATAAAAACAGAACACATGAAGGTAGAATGAAACGGATTTTTTTGTTTGAAAGCAGAGGGTCTGTTCTTTTATTTCATATATTGTATGTTTATATATTTAAAAGGAGCATTTTCTGGAAGGCATTAAACTTTTGTGAAAATCTTGAAAAATGCTGGCGGCGAAAGAGTTAAAGGATTGAATGTAAAAGATTATTATTGAGTCTTTTAGACATAAATGAGGAGTAATTATGAGACGTTAAGGCACAAAAAGCAGCTTCACCTGTAGCCTGGTAAGTAAGTAAATGCTTTGCTTTAAACAAATGCATCTATTTTTAAATGTTTTTTTTTTAATGCTACCCTACTGATTAATTATATATGATGACTCTGTGCCTGTTGATATGGTGAGATGAGAAACATTTTTAAGTAATGCTTTAAAAAAAAAAACTCATGACGCTGTCCAAGTGCTGATTTAGCCGTTTGTAAATTCTTTATCTCCTGTTTGTTACAAATAAAGTATTTTTAGAGTACAAACCTTTTCTTACATACTTGTAAATTATTTTTTGATGATATTGGATAGCCATACATTTAAAGCAATTAAAAGACTGCTTTTTTACTTTCATGACTAAAAGAAAACGGGTTTTAATAAAAAAATTACTATTTCAATACAAGTGAAAAACAACACAATTATTTAACATTATTCTTAAACTGGGGATCTTCTTCCTCCGCTTAGTTTTTCAGTTTACAAAGTCTGTCATCTAAATAGGGATTAAACATAGCGCCAGTGCAACAGGCTTTTAAAGGGGATGAGAGGTGAGACTCTCATTGGTTTATTGCACGTTACGCCCAAAATACTCCCATTAATCATTTTTAAAAAAGGACCAACCCTTTTCGACTGTGCGCACAAACCATTTTTCTCGTCATTAGATTAGCAAAAGTGGATTCGGACACGCCCATTTAGACCGTGCGCTGCGCGCTTTAGACAATGCGCTTAGATAATTAAAATAGGGCCCATAGTCTCACTTTTAGTTTGATTTTGGTCAAATGTTAATAATATAATGACACATTTAAGTATTGAATACAAATACTGTGTATGTTCATTTTCTGAAAAAATTGTGGTTTTGGTGCTTAGAGTTTTTGATTTGCCTGTACAACTCTGTATTTCTATAAAGCTGCTTTGGTGCAATGACAATTAGTGATGATTTGTTAGTGTAGAAATGCATACATTTGTTGTCTTTATGAGAACATAAGTGTGGTAATGTTTTTGTTTTGTGTGTGCAGCGCGTGGTTAGATGAGGAAGATGATCTGGTGATTTCCAGGGTCAATCGAAGGATTCAGGATATCACTGGATTATCCGTGGACACTGCAGAGCTTCTTCAGGTGAGTCTTTTATACCTCCTCACAAAGTGAAATTTACTCATTAAAATGGATTTTCTTTCAGGTTATCTCTACTTAAACACTGCTTTACCCCCGGGTCATTTTCGCTCTAAACCCCACTTTTAGCCCCGGTTAAGGAGCGTTTCACACTTGGTTATTCATGAAGTTAACCTAGGATTATGAAACCCTGCTCTGAAGCTGTGTTGTGTTGCCAAATGTGTGCAGTCTGTAACTAAGCGGGATTATAACTGTGACTCGATGCTTAGCAACAGACAGCCAATCAGAAACTGCCTATCTCATATCAAACTGCGTACCTCCTGTCTGAGTACTGCCTGTTGTATACTGTATAATATAAATATGTCATTTTAATCTAATATCATTTAAATGCTGCGTTGTGATAAATGGCACGTGGTATTTGTGTGAATTGTGTGTTGTGAAACTGAACGTAAATGTGTTTGTGTGTTTCAGGTGGCCAACTATGGTGTTGGAGGTCAATATGAACCACACTATGATTTCTCAAGGGTAAGAACGTTTATACTGCATGACACTTGAAGATTTGACCCCATACCTTAAAGAAGAGCAATCGGGGTCATGTTACGTTATCAAAGCATGTGCATGAATCAGCGTAAAGGATTAAATGGGGTACATTTATCAGAACACACTGAATAGCATATTGCAAATTGAATAAATTGTCTTCATGATGACTTTTAACAGTTAATAGAGGGATGTAACGTGTCCCTAACACATGTGGTGATATTGAGTGTAGTTTGCCCTGTGAGGCGGAGATAAAGTCCACTCCTGCACATAAGTCTGCTTTAAAAGTTACAAACGTCTGTTGCAGCGTCCTTTTGACAGTAACCTGAAGGTTGATGGAAATAGACTTGCCACCTATCTGAACTACGTAAGTACATGCGTGTGTGTGTGTGATTGCTGCCTGTCTTTACTCTCAAATTTTATCTTCATAGAAAGATGAACCTGATGCTTTCAAATCATTAGGCACTGGAAATCGTGTGGCTACTTATTTAAATTATGTAAGTATGAGTATCTTGTGGTTCCTGGTTCCAGAGCGCATGCATTTTGTGATTGTTCGTCATTCAATGACTGAACGTTCATTTAAGGCTTTATACCCAATCACCATCGGTCCTGAGAACGGACTGCATAACCCTCCTAAACTCAAACCTAAGCCACGTCCAAGAGCTGCACATTCTTAACTCTTTCCCTGCCATTGATGAGTTATCTCGTCAATTAAGAGAAAACGCTGCGCTGCCAATAACAAGTTTTTACGGCAATCCATATTTTCGCTATTATCCACCAGGTGATGCTCTTACACAACTTATAAAACACTGAAACATCCACTGATCCTAAAACAGTAAACTCTGTATGTGTTTTGATCATCTTTTAAAGAATTTATTAATGAGCTTTTGCTCAAATTTTTTATGTTTGAATAAACCTACCCATATTTGAGAGGTGATAAAAAGAGAACAAATGAAGATAGGATGATTTTATTTTATTTTTAAAGCAGAGGGTCTGTTCTTTAATTTGATATATTGTATGGGGCCGTGCATCTGCACCCTCTATTAGTTAGCTGTCACTGGGCTTAATTGTTTAAATCTTTTTTTGTCTGATGCAAAATGTTTGATGCGTATGAGTTTCTGTATGGAGTAAAGCAGCTGTGCATTGTGTGTCTGTTTCTCATGATTTGATTTTTTTAAATCTGAATTTAACAAAACACATTAAATTATTTACTGTAGTGCTGTTAGTTACTGTAGTAGCCTTATTTTTCTGAGGTTTCATTACACAGAATTTATATGTATAAAATGTCATAAAACTAGGGTCTCCTGGTCCCCTGTTTGAGAACCATTGCATTATATTCATGAAGTACCATTAGACCCCTTCCCTTTATTCAACACTTCCCAATGAACGATGATGTTATTTACCTGCTGTGTCTCTGTATTACAGATGAGTGATGTCGAGGCAGGGGGAGCAACTGTATTCCCAGATTTTGGTGCTGCTATCTGGCCTAGAAAGGTACAGGCAAACTTTTTAAGATGTAACATATATGATGAAATAAACCATAGTTTAGTTATGATGGGGTTGAAAAGACTCTAGAACTATTCCTAAAATACATTTAAAAACATGAGCATTGTGTTGTTTAAAAATGAATATAAACTTTTTTAAAATTTCATTTTTTATTAGTTTGTCTGGTTTAAGTTTTCTGCTAATAAATGCCAATGAAAACATAATTTTTATTAAGAATTTGTCAGAAATGTTGTCAGTAGTTGACAAAAAAATTATATTTTTTTCTTAAGCACACACCTGAGTAAATGAATAAAAAAAGAAAATGATCTTGAAGTGGTCTCTGTGGCGGTATATGCAATAATACATATGATGAACTGGTACAATTATTACTTCTTTAAGACCAGGTTGACAGTATTCAAAAGGGAAGACATTCATGTCATAGTCAATGATGTAAACTCTGTCATATGTTGTGTTTGTTTAGGGAACAGCAGTCTTCTGGTATAATCTCTTTAAGAGCGGTGAAGGAGATTTAAGGACGAGACACGCCGCCTGTCCAGTTCTCGTTGGGAGTAAATGGGGTAAGAATACACATCTAAATTAACATTGGGCTTTAAACCAGGGGTGTCAAACTCATTTTAGGCTGAGGGCCGGATGGTAAATAACGGCATGATGTGCGGGCCGGATAATTTTTTTAAACCTTAGTGTGCTGATAATTGTGTTAATATTAACTAAACAAACCAATCAATTAGTTTGTTCAGCAAGAAAACTAGAGAAACACACAGCTCTGTGAAAACTACATTTCATAAGGTCACACTCATACTGTACACATACTATAGACACAATTTACATCTGTACAAAATCCACTGGCCTTAGGTTGAAAAGCCTTAATTTAACTTATTTTGCATTATTCCTTAATGCCAAAATTATTTATAAACCATTCACTTTTCTTTGGAATATATTTGTAATGAGAACAGTCATTTAAAAAATGAAAATGCTAGATTGGGCAGTGGCCCAAACCAAAAAGGGCACTAAGGGGGGTGATACTATTATTATGGTTTTATTAAATATTATAAATATGATGTGTTATATTACTAGCATGTGATTATAATGGGAAATATAATAACAAGAATAAAGTGTGACAATCTGCTAAATTTTCAAATATGATTTACCTGCTGGCTTGATGCAGCTTTGAATCCATGTTTGCAATGTAGAACTGCCTTTAGGAGCCTCCCTTTCCGTTCTCTGTCTTTATTTTGTCAAGGCATTGGTGTTTTTGTCTAAAAAGTGTGCCAACAACAGCAAATTTAGTGTTTATATTAACTAAGATCTGATCAGGAACATTAAATCGATTAGACAAGCATTGTAACGTTAATAAGAATGTGGATATTTTGTTGTTGTTTGCTTGCTAAGTTGTTAGCACTTTTAGAACACAGACAGCAAATCATTACCGGAAGAAATACATAAACAAACGTCCAAATTACTAATTCTGCTGTTTAACAACTGATTTAATGTAAGGAATCTACCTGTTAATGCAACGAACTTCGGAAACTGTCGTCTTCGCTCTCCAAGCAGAGAGTGGACACAGAGATGCTGCGGAGCGGGCGGGAAAACACGAAGTGGATTACCAGAATCAGTGGATCTTTAGCGGAGCGGTAACAATAAAACAGCAAGATTTGTGGGCACCGTGTTTAGTCTATGTTCCGCGTTTTGCTGCTTTCCGCAAGTCTCTCATATTAAAAACTAACTAGATGCACGCCTGAAAGGGTTTTTAAAATATGTATTTCATATTTAATAAAACAGTATAAATCATCATGCGGGCCGGATTGGACACCTTTGTGGGCCGTATGCGGCCCGCGGGCCGTATGTTTGACACCCCTGCTTTAAACACTGCAGTCTATAAATAAAACTTAATATTGTATTAAAAATGTAACAAATATGATGTTTTTCTGATAAACTGAGAGCTATTCAATAAAATTTAATCATAAATTAAACGTTCAACTCAAATAAAATAAAAGATAAAAGAACCCTGATATTTTTGACTGAAGAAGATAAGATCATATCAAAGATTAAAATCAATAAGTGAAATCAATCTTTGATGTTTTTAATCTCATGAATAGATCATGAGACTTTACACTCATGTTTTTAACTTTGATGTCTCCAAACAATGTTATTTAATGACTTCACTTCTGTTTAATAAAATGTTGACATTCGGTTACATCACATTACTATTTAATTTGGTCAGTTTTAACACAGTGTCATGTTGACTGCATTTATTGAGACCATCTTAGCAATGTTATTGAAAAACAAATCACTGATTCTTGAAACTTTGGCAAAAACATGTCCCACTAAGAAAAGTGCTAATTCTGTTGGAAATTAATAACACTTTCATGAAGAAAAAGAATCAATGTTATAATCAGGCGGTCCTTTGCACATAAGGTTCTTTTATAGGTTTATTTTTTATTTTTTTATTTAATGATTATATGCTGTCCCATTGCCTACAAAATCAGCTGTCCTCATTTAAGAGATAATCATTTCAACTTGATTAAAAAAGCCAAAAGTAATAATTGAATTGAATAATATATTTACCACATGAAAGGGTACATTGTAATATGTACTAAAAACTACAAACAGTGAGTTTTGAACAATATTTACTATTATTTTGTGTCCCACATATTCGTCACCACCGTCAGATATATATTATAAAAAGCAATAAAATCAGACAACTACAGGGTCAACTTCATTCCTGAGGACCCCATTTTCAAACCTTCAGCTCTACTGCATGCTTCAAGATCACTCAAGCTCGTGTGTGTTTGCTATTTTATCTTAAACTTCTTCATATTTTTGGACACTGCTATTGTGACAACCATAACATGTCAACACTGTCATCTTTGTAAAAAAAATATTAGATTAGATTATGAAATAAATGCATAATTTTAAATAAGAGGTCTAAAGTAGCTAGCAACAGAGGGGAAACAAGATGGCTAATGTGAAAAACTCTTTTTAATCTATATTAGGTTTTTGTCACCTCCGTTAGATGTCACCACCGTCAGGTTTTCGTTTTTTTCTGTCAGGTTTTATGTATTTTAGGAAGTTATGATTTGATATTTGTTCATCACAGTGCTCAGGATTGTTATTTTTTGGACCAAATATTTACATAAAGTTTAAGCAAGAAGCCATTGACTTTAGTGGTATACATTTTGGAATAATGAGGCCAATGTCACCACCGTCAGATTAGTGTCACCACCGTCAGACATAGTTTTATTTGTTTTAAATGAATATGCTTACAATATGTTTCTTCAGTGCTGTTGAGTTATTAAATTAATAGTCTCTTTTAATACAAAAAAAATTACTTTTTCTATTTAGGCTTAAAGTAAATGTTGTATGAGTAATAACTGGAAAAACGCCTATTTTATGAAAAAAATGCGAACAGGGGAGGTTGCACCAGTAAATTGCTGAACAGCCAAGACCTTGGTCTATAATGATAAACCTTCAGATTTTGTAATTTAACTAACTTTTTTTTCAAAATTTAAACCTGTTTTAGCCAAATTCCCAAGAATCATGAATGAATTGATGATAGTTGAAGAGAAATTTAAGTTGATGAATGACAAAGACATTTGTTTGGTTTTATCATTACTGAGTTACAGATTTCTTTCAACAAATTCTGCAACCTAAAACATTTGATTATATAAATAAAAATGTCATAAAATTTACAATAAATAAGACTTAAAGGGGACATGCCATGAAAATCTGACTTTCCATGTTTAAGTGCTATAATTGGTTCTTCAGTGCTTCTATTAACCTAGAAAATGTGAAAATGATCAATCCAGTAACTTAGTTTTGGTAAACCATTCTCTGTAAGTATGTGAAAAATTAGGTAATTGAAATTTGGCTCCACTTGTGGTGTCATAAGATGATCTTATTATAATAATACCACCCCTTAATCTGCACTTCCCAACCACAGCACTGTGATTTAGTACAGATAGAAAGAGAAAAAAATAATTGATAGCACAATTGTGTTTCAATTTCAACAAATCAGTGTTGCATTTTATCAGCTCATTTGCATTTTAAAGGACACACCCAAAACGGCACATTTTTGCTCGCACCTACAAAGTGCCAATTTTAACATGCTATAATAAATTATCTATATAATATTTTGAGCTAAAACTTCACATATGTACTCTGGGGACACCAAAGATTTATTTTACATCTTAAAAACGTATTTTCATTACTACAATTAAATCAGATCAGATGGACAGCTGATGAAATATATATTTAGTATAATGTATTATGCTTTAAGATTTCATCACCAGTTTACAAGCGGTTTCTTTGCTCTTACAGTTTCAAACAAATGGTTTCACGAGAGAGGCCAGGAGTTCAGGAGACCGTGCGGCCTGACTGAAGTGGACTGATCTTATGCAGTGATGATCTGAACACACTAACACACACAGACAGATATGTTGTCATATGTGGTTTATGGGGACAATCTCATAGACGCAATGCATTTGATACTGTACAAACTGTATATTTTATTCCCCTAACCTACTGTCACAAAAACCTGTTGGCAGTCTTTAATCTGTGAAAAACTACCATTTAGTATTTGAAGACCTTCATTTTACACTTCCTGTGTCGGGTAAACCATGCTTATACGTGTCATTATACACTATTCATTTAACAGTATTCCTGTAAATCACATATACCAACCCACCCACACACAAACACACACAGACTGAAACTGAGAGATTTTATTTTGTATTATTATTACTTTCTGGCCCTGTTTAACCTCACATTTCTTGAGTGATTCATTATCTACATGTGCAAGGTGCTGATGTACTGGAATATCACTTCACTTCATACCAGACCTTTTCATACATTTGTCATTGATAAATTATTGCCCTATTGTTCTTTTGATGTTTGTTTTATGTTGCTGTGAAATTTGCAATAAAATGTCTTAAGTTTGAATTCGTTTTTTTGGGGGGGGGGGGGTTTGCGATACTTCACGTTTATTTCAGTCTGTTTCTGTTATCCATCATTTATCTATCTGTTGTTCTGTCTGCCTGTCTACAGCAGGGATTCCCAGGGGTACGCGAGCTGCCACCAGGGGGTGCGCGAGAGGAAAAATGTAATGGCGGTCTGTTTCTTTAAATAAATAACAAATTCATTAGTTTTTGATAGAAACGTAGAAGACAGCTGCTGTCTTTTTCTACGCACTGGCAGTGTTGCCAAGTCCGCTTATTATAACTTTGGGCTTGCTTTTCTGTAAAGTCGCTTACAAATATTGGTAGTCGCGGGTCGCGTTATTTTGGGCTTGTTTCTAAAGTGTAGTTGCTTATATGGGCTTGATCCCAGCTCCATAATAAGTTGTCAATCAGATATTTTCTATATGTTATTTAAACGTAGGAGTTTGTCTAGCCTGTTCTCTCCGTCTCTCCCCTTTCCCCATACACACAGGAGACAGCAGTTTTTTACCACTCACACCTGTTTCTAATTGGCTCTGACCCAGATGGCAACGAGTACTAGCCAATCAGAAGCAGAGCAGGGCAAACGTAGTCAGTGAGTGATGTAAACTTTAACGTTAAATTAATGCGCGCGAGTTGCCACTGGTGTTGACTGACTGGACTGTAGGAGAGTTTTTTGGAGGAACAAATGCCTGGGACAAAGTGGGAAAAGACTGTGAGAAAGAGAAAGTAGTAAAAGAATGGATTCAACCTGTCGTGTGGGACGACTCAAAGCACTGTGCAGAGTATCAGTTAAGTGTGAAATACGTGCACACCATGCGGACCTCGTACAACATGATAGCACATAACATAAAAAATGCAGCCCCGTTCTCCTCAATGGTCTCGTACACACTGCAAACTTTCGGGAATGACAACCGCATGTAAATGTTCGTTTCATGTCTGTACGGAACAAGACTCACTCTAGAAAATGTGATGATTGACACAAAAATAACCATAGCAACGTTTTGCCGTCTCGCGTGCTTATCACTCACAGCTTTGACCAAAATAATCTAACAGCATTGTGTTTTTTGAGGGTTACGGGGGGGTTTGTAGAAAAGTCGCTTGTTTTGGGCTTGTTTTCACAGGACTGGTTGCTTATTTGTCTCGCGAGATCTGGCAACACTGCGCACTGCTCTTCTGCACAGGATACATGAGCAATATGTATTCATGCATGGTAGAGAGACCGTCAATGAATTATATAATACAATACAAATACTTACAAAGACACTGTAGAGAACTTATTAAAAGCGTTCATTTTTTTTTTTTTTTAACTAAGCTGTTATAATGAATCTACAAACTATTATACACCTTTTGTGCGAACAGTAAAGGCTTTCGTGAATGTGTTTGATGGGTCTGCACGTGACATCTTGAGGGAGAGCGCACTGGTAAACATGAGGAAAGCCATCTATTAGCTGACTGCAATAAGTATACGTTTTTTACCATGGTAAACTCGAATGGCGTCTAAATATTAAACGAATACACGGGGGCGCGCATCATCTACGCTGAGCGTAGCTGCGTCTGGTCGTATGGTGAAACATGCGTAAATATTTTTCACAATGTCGGACGTAGCTAAGCCCGACGTAGGACTTTTACACCCAACTTCTTAACGATGAGTGTGGTGCATCCGGACCCTGGTTATTTGCGCATGATTAAACATGAGCTTAGTACGGCGAGAAAACAGCTTTTTTGCGGTTTCTTTTTTTAAGTGGGGATTGGGGGTGCGCCAACCCTGTTGGGACATAGAAGGGGGTGCGCAGAAAAAAAAGTTTGGGAAGCCCTGGTCTACAGTAGTATACATTCATATACAGTCATGTGAAAAAGAAAGTACACCCTCTTTCAATTATATGTTTTTTTCTATCAGGATATCTGGGGCTGGACAAAACATACTGTAATGAACTATAAGGTTTTCTTTGTGTCGGCTGAGAAGTGTGTTGCTGACATTGATCTAGACCTGCGAGTTTGACAGTCTCTGTCTCCTCCCTCAGACTAAATGAGGATGATTGGTGTCACCTGGAGGAGAGGAGATTTAAGAGACCTGTTGCAAGGTAAGCGTGGGGGAGAGGACTAAATGTGAATGGCCGTTTTGCGCTCAGAAGAAGTGGGGACGCTTTTGGGTTGCTCGAGACCAATAGGGTCTGTCCGGCAACGAAGATAGTTAGCGAGGGTGCTTTTTGTGTGTAGTTAGATATGCTGGGGGGGATTTAGGAGTGCTGGCCACTTATTCATGTGCATGAGAGCTCAGACGCGCATGGACATTATTATTCGATAACGCGCAGAGCAAAAGACATTCGGTACTGCCCTGTTATGGGGTTATTAAAACCGCATTGATCAGCTAACTCCCACCTGAAGCGTGAACATTTATTCTGTGAACTTGAGAACTGACGACTAACTGTTCCTGAATAACGGAGCCGCTCGGATTATTCCCAATCCTTACCAGGAAGAGTCCATCTGTCCGGTTGAGGACCGGCTTGACTGTGCTTCCCTGAGACCCCGGGGCGGGGTCTTGTTGCCTGGAGACAGGGAAGTGTCTTTTAAACATTTGTTTCAATTGTTGTATGAATGCATGTATGAGTGTATATTGTTATGTGTCATTTTAAAAGTTATATGTAAAGTGAGTAGCATTAATGTATGTGCGATCTTGGGGGAAATGCCCGATCTATCACTGTAAAAATTGTGTGTGTCACAATTTTAGTATTGCGGTGGAGTTTTGCAGTGCGAGGTCTTGAGTAACCACTAGAGTGCAGTGTTGTGTGGTGAAGTGTTTTATTAGGTGTCATTTATCCCAGGAAAGCCATATAAATGTGATCTTTAACTTAATGCATATATTTAAATAAGAGTCTTCTATTTATCTCTTTTGGAATTGTTAATAAAGTGATCTATATATATTTTGCAAAAGTTCTGTTGTGTGCAGTGTGTACCTTCTTGTTCTCCATTACTTCTAGTGAACCTCTGTAATATTTAAAATAGAAGGTTCATTACACTGGTGGCAGCGGTGGGATTAAGTTAGAAAAATGGAGAACGAGGGTATGCCTGCTTCACAATCAGGGGCACATTCATCAGTCCCAAATAGTGATTTGGTAAATGCTCCTTCGAATAGGCTTCAAGTGTCTCGGCCTCTGTTTATGCCTGAAACGTTTACTGGGGTGGGACGTGAATGGTCTGATTGGTCCGAACAATTTGAGATGGCAGCACAGGTGAATGGGTGGGACAATGAGCTCAAGTTAAAGTTTATGTCCTTACTATTGTCAGGTCGCGCTAGAGATATTTATGGTGGACTTCCTTGTGAAGCCAAAAATAATTATATGCTTTTGAAAGATGCGATGGGCAAGTGTTTAGAGCCCTGTGAGAGTGCAGATTGGAGTCGTGTGAGTTTTTCCTCCCGAGTTAGGCTCCCTAATGAGACAGCCCGAGAATTTGGAAATGCCTTAAGGCGGTTGATCTATAAAGCATATCCCTCTGCTGATGTTGCGACACAAGATTTATTGGCTCGTGATCATTTTGTTGCACATGTAGGTAATGGTGATATGCGTATACATCTTCGTAGTGCAAAACCTGCCACTTTGGAAAGTGCAATTAATTTGGCATCTGAATTGGAGCTTATCCGTAATTTAGAGCATACACAATGTTTAGACACCAAAGTGCGTGGTTTAAGTACTCAAAATCCACCATCTGATAATAAAGTTGAAGTTCTATTGAGCATGGTGGAGGAGTTGCGCCAGGAGGTTAAGGCTTTACAAGTTAGTGTAAAGGAGATGCAGACAACGCAGATAAAGAATAGGTCGTCCCCCGCACCAATTGCTCCCAAATTAAGTTTATCAGAACCACCAGTCCGTGCTCGGACTGACGCATGTTGGGAGTGTGGATGCACTAGGCACCTGCGCAGGAATTGTCAATATTTGCAGGGAAAATAGAGGGGGCAGGCACAGTGGGCCAAATGCCTGCCCCCATGTTGACGACTGGGAAATTGGCCTCGGTTTCTGCAAAAGGTGCTGGAGTGTTTGTGACAGGTAAAGTGGGGGGATGTGAAACACGATTATTAATTGACACTGGAGCACAGGTATCTATTGTGCCCAAGCAGTTTTGGTTAAACGTAACTAAGGGGGGGTCCAGCTTAGATGGGTACCAAGGCAAAGTAGCTGTCGCCAATGGTGGGGAAATGTCCATTCTGGGCCGTTGGCAGACTGTATGTCAGTTTGAGTCTTTGGCTGTGATAGTGGAGTTTTTGGTGGCTGACGTTACCCCACAAGAATTATTGCTGGGAACAGATTTTTTATCAAAATTTGGGGCTGTTATTGACTTGGGTGACAATTGTTGCCGGTTAATGGGTAAAAAGCTGCCCCTGTTCAGTGAAGATGCTAGTGTCCAGCCTAAAGTTGTAAGGGTACAGAAGGATATTATGCTTCCCCCCCGTACTGAATCCATTTTACCTGGTAAAGTGGATGGGCTCTTCCCACAACATTATGAAGGCATGTTAGAGCCTATGTCCATTATGCTCCCAAATTGTGAGGTGTTGGTAGCTCGAGTGGTGTGTAAGGTGGAGGAGGGAGTAGTACCTGTGCGAGTGATTAATGTGTCAGAGGATAATTGTTTGCTGAAGCAAAATATGAAGATTGGAACTTTTTACCCTGATGTAGAGGTGAGCGATAGCGCACCGATCACAGGTAGTAATGACACGGCTCCTCCTTTTCCTTTGACTGTAGACTGTTTGGTGTCACAGTTTGGGTTAAAGGACCGAGGGTTTGATTCCATCCAAATGCAGGCAGTTGAGGAGTTGCTATCTCGTAATGCATCTGTGTTTAGTAAAGGTGATACTGATTTGGGGAGAACTCATCTTGCTTTGCATAAAATAGACACAGGGTCTGCCCAACCCATCAAATTGCCTCCTCGTCGTGTCCCATTGCACCTCCAGCAGGAGGTTGCTGAGCATATAAAACAGATGCAAGATAACAACATTATACGCCCCTCATGCAGTCCGTGGGCGGCACCGGTGGTTTTAGTCAGAAAGAAAGATGGTAGTCTTCGGTTTTGCGTAGATTATCGAAAGCTTAATGAGGTTACCAGGAAGGACGCTTATCCACTTCCTAGGATTGATGATGCACTTGATAGCTTAACTAATGCTTGTTGGTTTTCTACCTTGGACTTGGCGAGTGGCTATTGGCAGGTGGAAGTTGATCCTCAGGATAGACCAAAAACTGCCTTTATTACTCGTCAGGGTTTATTTGAATTTAATGTCTTAAGCTTTGGGCTATGTAACTCGCCAAGTACCTTTCAACGCTTAATGGATGTTGTGTTGGCTGATTTGCAATGGACCACTTGTTTAGTGTATCTGGATGATATAATTGTGTTTGGACGGACATTTCAAGAACATCTGCAGAGACTGGACGAGGTCCTTTGCAAATTGCGTTATGCTAACCTTAAAGTTAAGCCTTCTAAATGTACTTTGTTTGCCTCCCAAGTGCAATATCTGGGCCATGTGATCTCCACTGAGGGAGTGACAGCTGATCCGTCTAAAGTAGAGGCCATACGTACCTGGCCTGTCCCTAAAACTCAGACAGAAGTCAGAAGTTTTTTAGGTCTGGCGTCCTATTATAGGAGATTTATTCAAGGGTTTGCTGAGATAGCCCGCCCCTTACATCGTCTGACGGAAAAAGGAAGGAGATTTTGTTGGGGGGAAGAGTGTCAGGAGGCCTTTCAACAGTTAAAAACTAGGCTTATTGTTGCCCCGGTTTTGGCCTACCCAGATCCTAAAAAGCCTTTTATTTTAGACACTGATGCTAGCGATGTAGGAATAGGGGCGGTATTATCCCAAGAGTGTGATGGTTTGGAGCGTGTAGTAGCATATGCCAGCAGAGCATTGAGCAAACAGGAGAGGAAATATGCCACCACCAAGAAAGAGCTTCTGAGTATGGTAACCTTTACTAAGCATTTTAAGCATTACTTGCTGGGGAGGGAGTTTTTGCTGCGGACAGATCATAATTCATTGCGTTGGCTACATAATTTTGGTGGGCTGGAAGGACAGTTAGCTCGGTGGGTAGAGCAGCTGGCAAATTTTCAATATAAAATTATTCACAGACCAGGAAAACAGCATGCTAATGCTGATGCTCTTTCGAGGCTTCCAGGAGCACTGCGTAAAGATGTTGAGGAGGATGGTGATGAGGTTCCAAAGCGGTGTAGCCTTGTAACAACTGTTCGAGCAGTAAGTGAGGCTGAAAGACCAGGGAATCCCCTAGAAGGCAGGGCAGATATTGAGGATGAGCTAGTGAAGGCTCAGCAGGGGGATCCAGTTATTCAGGAGCTCATCCAGTTGAAGAGTAGTGAGGTAGGTGGGATAAGCCACACTGATTTGAATCCTGCTCTTGTCAAATATTTGCCAGTGTGGGACCAGTTGCAGGTTCAGAATCAACGTTTGGTGAGGGTACCTCCAGTTAATACTGATGCTGCTGCTGCAATACAGGTGGTTCTACCTAGAAGCTTGATTCCTGAGGTGCTGTCCATGTTGCATAATACACAAACGGGGGGGCATTTGGGTATCCAGAAATTACAAGCTAAGGTGAAGGATCGCTTTTACTGGCCTGGATGGTTTGGGGATGTAAAACAATGGTGTAGAGAATGTCATGATTGTGCATCACGTAAGAGTGGGGGAAAATCTCCATGTGCCCCACTTCAGATGTCTATTGTGTCTCGCCCATACGAGCGTGTGGCTGTAGACATAATGGGGCCTCTGCCAGAGACGTTAGGCAAAAATCGGTATATTCTGGTTATTGGGGACTATTTTTCAAAATGGACTGAAGCATTTCCTCTTCCTAATCAGGAGGCTCAGTCGGTGGCTAGAGTGTTGGTGGAGGAGTGGGTGTGCCGGTATGGAGTACCTCGGAGCTTGCATTCTGACCAAGGAAGGAATTTTGAGTCCCTTTTGTTTAAGGAACTATGTAGGTTGTTGCAAATAAATAAGTCTCGTACATCGCCTTATCATCCCCAGTCCGATGGGTTGATAGAAAGGTTTAATCGTACATTATTATCAATGCTTTCATTGTTTGTCGATAACAATCAGACAAATTGGGATAAGTTGCTGCCATATGTGATGATGGCTTACCGCAGCAGTCTGCATGCAAGCACTGGGTTTACACCGTATAAGGTATTATTTGGGCAGGAAATGGTTCTCCCTGTGGACATTATGCTGGGGATAGATAATGGGCAAAAGTTTCAGTCAGTAAATGATTATGTGGCTGGATTAGCGGAAAGTCTATCCACAGTGGTAGAAGCAGTGAAAAGGCATCAAAATCAAGCTTCTAATCAACAGAAGACATGTGCTGATTTCCGAGCAAATTTCCATTACTATGTAGTTGGAGAATTAGTTTGGATTCACAATAAGGCTCGGAAACGGGGTGTGTGCCCCAAGTTGCAGAGGCGCTTTAAAGGGCCCTTTAAAATCCTAGAAAGGGTGTCAGATGTGCTATATAAAGTGCAGCCATTAGAGGGGGGCCCTGAGAATGTTGTGCATTTTAACCGAATGAAACCTTATGTGGCTTGTTCTGTTTCAGAGCCGGTGGGAGACATTGGAAGTCCTATCCTCCAAGACCAGGTTTTGCGTCAGCCCCGTATAAACAAGGCATACAAGTTTGGATGGGGAGGTCATCAGCCTGCTGAGTCGGAGGATGCCCAGATGCGGGAGAGAGCTGCTGGTTCTGTTATGGAAGAAAGGAATCAGACACCAGAGCCTGTTATGCTGGATGGTGGGGATGAAGGATCCTTCAGGGAAAATTCATCTTTGGTTGTGGTGGACACTAGATCGAGTCCTACGCAGCAGGTGGCCATGGGCCAGGATGTGGCAGTTAAAGAGTCTGCTTCAGGGAACTCTTCACAAGTGAGCCGGCCTGCACGTGCTCGGAGACCACCAGTTTGGTCTGAGGACTATAACTTGATGTGACTCGAGGACGAGTCCTTTTTGTCCGACGGAGGGAATAGTGTAATGAACTATAAGGTTTTCTTTGTGTCGGCTGAGAAGTGTGTTGCTGACATTGATCTAGACCTGCGAGTTTGACAGTCTCTGTCTCCTCCCTCAGACTAAATGAGGATGATTGGTGTCACCTGGAGGAGAGGAGATTTAAGAGACCTGTTGCAAGGTAAGCGTGGGGGAGAGGACTAAATGTGAATGGCCGTTTTGCGCTCAGAAGAAGTGGGGACGCTTTTGGGTTGCTCGAGACCAATAGGGTCTGTCCGGCAACGAAGATAGTTAGCGAGGGTGCTTTTTGTGTGTAGTTAGATATGCTGGGGGGGATTTAGGAGTGCTGGCCACTTATTCATGTGCATGAGAGCTCAGACGCGCATGGACATTATTATTCGATAACGCGCAGAGCAAAAGACATTCGGTACTGCCCTGTTATGGGGTTATTAAAACCGCATTGATCAGCTAACTCCCACCTGAAGCGTGAACATTTATTCTGTGAACTTGAGAACTGACGACTAACTGTTCCTGAATAACGGAGCCGCTCGGATTATTCCCAATCCTTACCAGGAAGAGTCCATCTGTCCGGTTGAGGACCGGCTTGACTGTGCTTCCCTGAGACCCCGGGGCGGGGTCTTGTTGCCTGGAGACAGGGAAGTGTCTTTTAAACATTTGTTTCAATTGTTGTATGAATGCATGTATGAGTGTATATTGTTATGTGTCATTTTAAAAGTTATATGTAAAGTGAGTAGCATTAATGTATGTGCGATCTTGGGGGAAATGCCCGATCTATCACTGTAAAAATTGTGTGTGTCACAATTTTAGTATTGCGGTGGAGTTTTGCAGTGCGAGGTCTTGAGTAACCACTAGAGTGCAGTGTTGTGTGGTGAAGTGTTTTATTAGGTGTCATTTATCCCAGGAAAGCCATATAAATGTGATCTTTAACTTAATGCATATATTTAAATAAGAGTCTTCTATTTATCTCTTTTGGAATTGTTAATAAAGTGATCTATATATATTTTGCAAAAGTTCTGTTGTGTGCAGTGTGTACCTTCTTGTTCTCCATTACTTCTAGTGAACCTCTGTAATATTTAAAATAGAAGGTTCATTACAATACTTAAGAGGAAAATTCTTCATTTTTTTTCTTAAAATTAAACTTAAGAAAAAAAGTTACGAATATTTTTTATTCTCAAAAAAGCTTCTTAAGAAAGTTCTTATTTTTTTCCTACAAGATGTTGTTCTTAAAAAAAACGTAAGAATTCAAATTCTTAAAAAAGAAACTGTCTTAAATAACATCTTAAAGTTATGATAACCCCACGGTAGTCTTAAATCTCAAAATCGTAGTTGTTTTATAAGTTTTTAAAATTTGATTGTTTTAAATGTGGCATGTATTGTGTAGTCAGAAATGGCAATTTAATCTGTTTACTTTGTCGCTGTGTGTCATGCATCTCTTTTAAAAGAGGCGTTTCTATATCTCAGGGGTTCTCAAAGTCCGGACCCGACGGCAACTTGATCCGGACCCGCGTTCACTTCATATTACAAGTGCATTAATTTCTATGTGATTGATTAAATGTGTGCATTTGCTACTTTACAAATGCATATTAAACTTGTAAACCATTCGTTTAGTTTTCTTTTCTTTTTAGATTTAAGAGTATTCATGGTCCGAAAATAAAACGAGTTATTAAAAAATGTCCTGTGTCACGCTGTAGCCATCACACCCAGATATTATGCACAGCTACTTCATGCACTACGGCTTTTGATCAGTAAGTCCTTATCAATCTGAAATCACTGTTGGTTTGAGTCGTTTAAAACATGCATTTGAAAAAGCACTCGTCAAACATAATCTTTATACATATTCTTTATTATCATGAAAATACCTGAAAAGGTTTGAAAAACAGCAATATAAATATAACCTTAAGACATTTCCTGGAGCTGCGTGTGTCTGGTTCTTCGTCTGCAGCGCATATTAAGTTTCTGCCCGAGAGCGCCCCCTGGCTTTTGGATGTAGCGGTATTTCACCGTAATTCATTGAGGAGCATAGCAAGCATCATCAGCCAATTTATAGGTGCACCCCTAATTTTGGTCAGTGTCTCTGCCTACCAACCACACTTTTTTGCCATGGTTTATGCATCTGATGGAAAACAAACAGTGCCATTTCTCTCATTAGGTTGCTCTGTATCTTGCACCTGGTTACTTTTGGCATATTTCTTGTGTTTATGTTTAAAAAATGTTTTTACTTTAAATGCAAAATACACTTGTTATGTTTTTCCCAAACCATTTGTGTTGATTTGTTATATAAACAAATGATTTACATAAAGTTATTACTATGCTTGACAATTTTTGTAATAACCATTTTTTCCGGACCTATGAAAATAATGAGAATTCAGATTTGGACCTTTGAATGTAAACTTTGAGAACCCCTGCTATATCTGGTTGTCATAAACCAGGGAAGGGCAACTTCGGTCCTGGAGGGCCAGTGTCCTGCAGAGTTTATCTCCAACCATAATTAAACACACCTGAAGCAGCCAATTAAGGTCTTACTAGGCACACTAGAAACTTTTAGGCAGGTGTGCTGATGCAAGTTGGAGCTAAACTCTGCAGGACACCGGCCCTCCAGGACCGAAGTTGCCCATCCCTGTCATAAACAAATGAGTAACGTCCACTCCAGTAACTGATGAGTTCAAAGTTGTGTGAATGCTATAGCATTTCCTTGGTTATAGTAATAAAAAGCTGTGATATGAGGAACTGTAATGCAGTCAACACACCTGGAACGGCTTCATATACCTGTGTTATTAAGAGACATTTAATAAAATCTATTGGGTTTAGCAAAGCTGTCCAATATTTTAGTTTTAGGGAGAAAAAGCTGACTTAAATTACCCATTTTGATTTGTAGGCCTTAAAATTACCTGACAATAGACCATAAATAATCCGAATAAAGAAATGAGTCAATTCAGCCCTCAGTGATCTCTGTACTTGGTTTGTTTCACAATTAGATTAGGAAATATAAGCATTTCGTATTTACAAATCTTTACTCGAGACAACCACAATGTCTAGTTGTGTTGTTTGGGGTGATAACCTGGATTAGTTGTGAAGTTGTCGCATTATAAAGGATGATTCATTCAGACAATAACACAATTAACTATAATCTGTTTTCTCAACTGACTGCACTTACAACACAATCTCATTTAGTCTAGTTTAGACTTGAACAAAATGCTTCATATACTCGTGTCCACGAGATCATTTTGACATTTGTATGCAGTCTAAAGAATAAAATGAAGGTAATGTGGATGATTTTACTGCTATCAACACACTGGATTCAGTGCTGTACTGCTGTCAGTGAGTTTTACTCTTCAACAGGTTTGTCTCTTTTTTCATAATCTCATCATGTACTCTTCTTTGTTACTATAAAAGTGCTTAAACTCTTGCTTGAAAATGAAATTTATTTCCAGATCACATGACTCAACTTATTGACATCCAAAAGGAGTTTGCTCAATGCTTTAGTGATCATATAGCAGCATTGGAGAGCCAGGTGGATCTTCTGAAAAGGTAAAGGTTCATGATATTGTATAGAAATGTTGTAAAAGTTCAATTCATTCATTTGTGAAGACAGAAAATGACCTCTTTACCCATAAACCATCATTTAATCAAACTGAAGTATAAGCATGTTTCAAAAAATCTCTCAGTGAATATGTGTTATTTAGTTTAATCAGACTAGAAAGCTAAAAGAGGAATCAGAGTAGCTGTTTGCTGGGATTAGACCAACACACACTATAATGCATATGGACACAATGTTATATTTACGCAGCACAATCACTGAGTTTTATTCACTAGAGTATTTAATAGTGTTATGACTGAAGCTCAGAAGAAAGAGTAGACAGGAAATCTAGCTTGGAGCCATATTTTGTCAAAACTTCTAAAGCGGACTAGTCATTAAGGGTTATAAAAGCTTAAATACAGTATATTAAATTTGAACAAAAAATTATGTATTTTTTTAAGAATGTATTCTACCTACATATTTAACAGATTAACAAATACAATGTAAAAGTGTTAACACATAGGAATAGAAAATCTGTATACTCAAATACATGCTGTACTTGGAAAATAGATGTCATTGAACCTGTTCACAGAGCCAACCTGCTTTTGAAATGTTTTTGCATAAAAAGTGGACCATACTTATCTTAGGTGCTCCAAAATGCGGTTGTCACTCCCAAATACACACACGCCCCATAGTATAATCCCACTAGCGTTCTGTCTATTTCTGTGCAAGGATATTTTTGTGAATTGTGATTTCGTTAGAATTTTGACAGGTTCCACACGCTAAAAAGTGAAATAGCAAATGGGTAACTGCTATTGCGATTTAAATACTGAGTGACAATGTCATAACTCAAAAGATATACAGTAATACAGACTTTCCTTTTCCTTCTGAAATTTGGCAGACACTGTAAGTTTGTGGAAAAAAGTGCAAACCATTGACATGTGGTCACAGTTTTCAGAACCACAAATACAAAATACAATTTGCAATCAGTTTCTGTCTGGAAAACTTTTTCATATTAACATATAAACTCTGTCATCTCATTTTGATCATCTTTGGAACTGGTTCAGACATGGCAGCAGCCATCTTGACTGTGGCAGGTAGCTCAGGAGACTCAGGTTCATAGGCTTGAGAGACTTAGGCCCTGTCCCAAATGGCGCACTTCATATGGACTTTTGGGTCATGGGCCTTAAATTGCGCATGCTCGCTTAGTCTGCAGGTCCGTAGGGTGTCCCATCTGTCATTTTTACGCTTTGAAGTGTGCTCATCAGCGCAATTAAATTAGTTATTAAAATTTAGCTCAATTAATTCAGCGCAGTGAAATTAATTTATGATATGATAAAGGTGAAAAACTGTAGTAACTGAGACAAATTGAACTGCATTAGAAGATACGAGCCAAAAATAAATTTGTAAGAGGCATATTAGATTATTATTTGTCCATGTATATTCTTAATCGTGTGGATGTAGAAAATGCCAGACATCAGTAAAGGTGACAGATGTACTGTTCTTTGGAGGGATTCTATCTATGGAATAATAGGGAGATTCATTAAAGTCACATCCAATCAGGAGATAAGGATCGGTGAATTTTCTTTTTAAGTCTAGTAATATCTGGTAATAAAAGTTATTATTGTATCCATAAACATTGCAAATGATACATTTCGTATCGTCTTTAGTATTATTATATTCTACCTCCCTTCTCGTCTCCACTATATCTCCCTTCAATTTGTTTAAGTAAACAGCGACCCCTGCAGAATGTTATGTTCCATGACAAAAAAATACAGAATCTCCCCACTGCGATTTCCAAAACTTTTAATCACTTTCACAAGAATGTGTTAATTGGAATATACTATAACCTGCCTAAGGGAAGCATTTTCACTGAGGAGTGTCTGAGCGCTTAAATGACTGGCTCCGGATGGCTGTTCTCGGACGCTGTGTGCTGGGCACCTAAATGACGGCTGACGTCTCCCTGGCTGCCTACCTCTCCTGCTGAAGGCCTAAACGTCCCCCTGCCCACCTACATCCCACAGTCTGCCTTAACGGTGGCCGGGCATCCCCCTGGCTGCCTACCGCTCACGTGGAAGGCCTAAACATTTGCTGTTGCTTATTATGTCCAATTTGTAAATTGTATAAGCTGTGATTGGGTTGCTGTTACCTATTTTGTCCATTTTGTAACTTTTATAGGCTGTAATTGGAATCCTGTTTCAGACTTGAAGTTTCTGTGTTAAGTTATAAAAACTATTTTAGAGTAATCAGAAGACCCTACTGATTACCATCCACTGTTTTTTGTCCCCCCCCCCAAAAAAAACCATTGTAAATTAACTATTTTTAAATGAAACAAGTTGCTGGTGGACTGTGCAATATTTCAGCTCTGGAATGCCAGAAATGCCTCTCCTGTCTAAGTCTACCATCCACCTGCAAATTCTTCCATAAAAAATAGACAGAGCACAGTAAAATGCTTTATGAACCGTTTTTACAGATGGGATACCAAAATACCAGATTTTGTACAGTTGTAACCTTTTTGACATGACCGATGTAAGCTGTTGCTGGAAAGACATTATTTGATCATAATTAGTTAATACAATAGTTTAATTGGGTTGTGTTAAAGTACTTTTCACATAAAACTGTGCATAAATAGGCTAAAAATTACTTGAGGCCATGCTATGAATGGGATGCTGTTTTGGAGTTTTTCAGCTGATTCTGTACAGTTGTAACTTATTTGACGGGGCTGATATGCTGTTGCTGGAAATTACATTAATTGGTTATAATTCATTAGCAGAATTGTTTATTTAGGTTGAACATGCAGTACAGTGCACAGGAAACACAATCTGATGTACTTATACATCAGTAAATTATGCATAAGTAGGCTAAAAATGAACATGTAAAATAAGTTATGACTGTGCTAATCTTTTGGACTTAGAGTTTTTGAGTTGATTTTGTCCAGTTGTAACTTATTTCACGGAGCCCACCTAAGCTGTTGTTGAACTTGATCGTATCCGACCAGGGCACTTCCTGATCAGAAGGGATGATGGTGCAGTGGATAAGCCTTTGGTGTGAGAGACCCGGGTTCGAATCCACTGTGACACACCATTGTGTCCCTGAGCAAGACACTTAACCCCTAGTTGCTCCAGAGGTGTGTGACCTCTGATAGAAATCGTAAATCACTTTGGATAAAAGCGTCAGCTAAATGAATAAGTGAGTAAGGGCACGTGGTAATCAAAACGTAACACAAATGAATGCTCAATCCAAATAATTTTTTAATGTGGAAAGAAAAAATTGCCAAAATAGATATTCATTCATTGTGATCTGAAAACAGGCAAGAGCTTGAAGTGCTATCTCAAATAAAACAGTGGGTTGTAAGTAAGGGATAATGTAGAGGCAGCCGGTAGTTATTGGGAAATAAGCCCCGACAGTGTGATCAGGACCCGACGCGAAGCGGAGGGTCTTGTATCACACTGAAGGGGCTTATTTCCCAATAACTACCGGCTGCCTCTACATTATCCCGCTTCCCAGCAAACACAGAACGTTCCCCTAACGTTAGTTTTTGGTTATATTTTGGTTATTTTTTTGGGAACCAAAAAATAACGTTCTGGGAACGTTATTTTTAGGTTTTATTTTTTGCAACCATAAAATAACGTTCCCATAACGTTGTAGGGTGGTTATTTTTAAATAACCTAAAAATAACTTATACAGAACGTTATTTTTTGGTTCTTTTTTGGTTCTTTTTTGGAACCATAAAATAACGTTCCCATAACGTTGCAGGGTGGTTATTTTTAAAATAACCTAAAAATAACTTATACAGAATGTTATTTTTTGGTTCTTTTTTGGTTCTTTTTTGGAACCATAAAATAACGTTCCCATAACGTTGCAGGGTGGTTATTTTTAAAATAACCTAAAAATAACTTATACAGAACGTTATTTTTTGGTTCTTTTTTGGTTCTTTTTTTGGAACCATAAAATAACGTTCCCATAACGTTGCAGGGTGGTTATTTTTAAAATAACCTAAAAATAACTTATACAGAACGTTATTTTTTGGTTATTTTTTGGTTATTTTTTTGGAACCATAAAATAACGTTCCCATAACGTTGCAGGGTGGTTATTTTTAAAATAACCTAAAAATAACTTATACAGAACGTTATTTTTTGGTTATTTTTTGGTTATTTTTTTGGAACCATAAAATAACGTTCTCATAACGTTGCAGGGTGGTTATTTTTAAATAACCTAAAAATAACTTATACAGAACGTTATTTTTTGGTTATTTTTTGGTTTTCTGGAACCATAAAATAACCTAAAAATAACTTATACATAACGTTCTCTAATGGTTATTTTTTGGTTATGTTTTTTTTTTAGGAAATGAAGTGAATGCATCATTAAACCCATTATTCCTTTAGTGTGCACGTCTAATATGCGCGTGCTTGTCTGCACGAGCTTACCGCCTTCTTCACGAGTACCCGCTTTATCTTGTGCTCAGGAAAAGTCGTTAATTTAAAAAATAACGGTCCTTTCGTTTTTACCTCAGAGACTAACATTATTTTAGCGGTTCTTTTGTCTCTTTCTTGATTTAGTAACTTAAATATGTGAGAAGAAATATATATACGAGTGATTTCCAATCGATTTGAGGAGAATTTGAGGAGAATATAATGTTAGAAACTTTTTATTGTTGTAAAAACGGATAGCCGACTAACTGTGGTAAGATCTTTTAACCTAAAGTGACTGATTTATTTCTCATTGCGTTTTAACTTCAGAGTATATCATTCTCGCGATTTCTTTTTTGTTTCTTCATTAGTAGCTTAAATATGTGAAAACGAAAATATATTTTAATTATTTCCATGAAGAGAATATGAAGTCAGAAGCTTTTGATTATTGTAAAAACTGAGAGAGAGATGCTGATTGTTGTTACTTAATAATGGAGAGGCGGCGGCTGTAAGGTCTGTTAAACTAAAGTGAATTACATGTTTATATATTTTCAATAAATATCTGTTTTAACTCTTCTTTATTGTGTTGAAGTCACTATTATATAGGCTATTTGATAAAATATAATGTTATCTAAATACATAATATGTGATGTGTTGAGGTATTTTTATATAAAATAACCTGTGTTATATAATGGTATAATATTTTAATAGACATTTTTTCCAGTAATAGCATAATTTAATTGTTATAGATTTTGTATTAAATAAATTATTTTATTCCTCCTTATACGGAAATGTGTTTTACTTATTTTAGATAGATATGATAGATAAAAACCAACCAAAACACAGCATGGGATGTACTAATAGACGTGCCGTACTTTTGTAAGCCTTCACTTCTTCACTGAGGCTGGAGTCTTGCGCGCTCTGTCAGTGCGTGCACGGAGCCGCGGCAACGCGCCCTGGTGAGATCATTTTTCACTCCATGTCAGCTGTGCATTTTCCAAGGTTTGTTTTTGGTTAGCCAGGAAAGTTTTCTTTACAGAAATAGAACGTTATTTTTAGGTTATTTTAACGTTTTCCTAACGTGAGGAGAACGTTAGAATAACGTTATTCTAACGTTCTCCTAACGTTATTCTAACGTTCTTCTAACGTTCTTCTAACGTTAGGAAATCGTTAAAATAACCTAAAAATAACGTTCTATTTCTGTAAAGAAAACTTTCCTGGCTAACCAAAAACAAACCTTGGAAAATAACGTTATGGGAACCAAAAACTAACGTTAGGGGAACGTTTTGAGAACCAAAAATTTACGTTAGGGGAACGTTTTGGGAACCAAAAATTGTTAGCTGGGTTATTACACGGCTACTTGCCACATAAGAAAAAAAACTGGACATGAATATGAATTTGAAAAATTAACATTTTTATCCTTCCGTGAAACTTTGCACAGATGCATAAAATGATCGTAATACCTTATTAAGATCCTCTGCTTCATACTTGTCTGTCTCCATTTTTTCTCTTTTAGCCAGTCTTTCAGAAGTTTTAATGCCCATTCTGTATTTTTGTGTGTGTTGGCTTCATAGCTGTCATGCTCTATTTTGTCAAGTTCAGTCTCAGTAAGCTCTCTGTGTCTTGTCGTGGTTGTCGAGTGTTTGTCACAAGATGGCGCCAAACAGACAGTAATCTTTATTGATCTTTATTGGCGCGGAGCGATTTTACTCGTGCAAGTAGTCCGGCTATGCGTTATTATTTTGGAGCGGTTATTATTCGAAAAGAACGAACCTGCAAATGTCTCAACTGACCAATCAGAATCAAGCATTCCAGAGAGCCGTGTAATAAAGTTATAATGATCTGGAGTGAATATACAGACGACAAGTAAATGTCTTCGAGTTTTTAGTGAGACTTACCAAAGCTTTTAAAAAGTCAAAGGAGAGAAACTAGAGAAGACCTTGTGTGTACGAGAGCTATGCAATGCACTGCAGAACATGGAGAGTGGAAAGGCTCCAGGTTTTTATGGGCATCCAATTGAGTTTTGTAAAGCCTTTTAAGACTTGGTGATGGGAGAAGATCTCTTGGATGTTCTCAACGGTCCCGTACACACTGCATATTAATTCGGTTGTTACTTCACCTTTTAATGCTTAATCTTTTTCTGTACACTCACAGTTCAGTAATTTACGGGACTGACAACCGCATCAACCGAATTTACTCCCGCAAAATGCAGGTAGTAACAACCGCATTTACAGAAACTCTGCTTAGTGTGTACACAACCCAACTGAACAACAAGTAGTTAATAAAGTGTTTAAACATTCATCATAAACAGGACAGGTCTCTCTTCTGAAAAAAAATAAGTGCTTAGAAAGGGAAAAAGTCTTCTGTATGCGCAGTTCAGAAAATGACAGAGGCACGAGCGTTTGCTGACTAGTGTTGCCAGATCTTGCACTAAAAAAACAGCGAACAAGAAAAATCCAATAATAAACCGAAATAAATCTAAATGCTTTACTTCAAAGATCAAAATATTGGGACCGACTCCCTCATACTTTATTTACACCAAAAACTTGATCGCTTCATAAGCCAAAAGCCATAAACGGTTAAGCGCCAAAACGTTATTTACGTACAAAAAAGACGAGGACCTGGCAACACTGCAAGACTGTGAAGCAGCCTCACAAAAGCGTAAAATACACATCGCCAATACGGAGGTTTATTGCAAAACACAATGCTGTTATTATTTTGGTCAAATCTGTGATAAGCACGCAAGACGGCAGAACGTTGCTATGGTTATTTCTGTGTCAATCATCACATTCGGGAGTGAGTCTTGTTCCGTACAGACATGAAACTAACATTTAGGGGATTCACTCCCGCATTTTAATGCAGTTGTCACTTCCGAAAGTTTGCTGTGTGTACGAGACCAATAAGAGCATAGCTGAGGGTTCTTTATCAATGAGCTGTAGCAGAGTTGTGATTTCTCTTCAACCTAAGAACGGTGACCTTCAAGAAATTAAGGACTGGAGACCAATGAGCTTGTTGTGCTCCGATTTGAAAGTTTTTGGCAAACAGATTAAGAGAAGTAATGGGGCCGATCATACATCCTGATCAGACATATTGTATGCCTGGTAGGTCTATTTCAGATAATATATTTCTTGTTTGAGACAAAATAGAGGTCTCTTTTTGGCATCAATTTAGGGCTCATCTCTATTGACCAGGAGAAAGCTTTTGATAGGGTCGAGCACCACTATCTTTGGAACATCCTTGATGCTTTTGGCTTGTGGATTGGCTAAAGAAAGCTTCAAAGCAGTTCAAAAGAAGAGGAAGGCAAGGATTTAGCTAAACTGTGTTTTGTTCAGACGCCCATGCTTGTGCTTTTACCAATACCTGGTTCTGCACTGCACAGCTTATTATAGCACACCATGCATCACTAATAGCAAAGATGCTTACTGTACATAAGACTCCAGACTGTAAACAGAAAGCCTTCTTATACTATGTTAATTTACTAAAGCTTTACATTGAACGTAATTGAAAAAGATTCTGCTGTGTCCTGTGTTATGAAGCAGTATGTTCTGGGTTGTCCTTTGTAGCGCATTATTTCTGGAGGAATGTGAAGTTGTGTATACCTTTAATGACAGTAAATCTATTATAACTCTTATATACATAGACAGTTTAACCCTCTGGGGTCTAAGGGGTTTTTAGGGCCCTGGAGAAGTTTTGACCTGCACTGACATTTGTGCTTTTTCAGTTGCTTTAAAACATAATAAGGGCAAAAGTCTCATAACACTGTGTTCAGCACAAACTGGGCTACAATATTATATGAGCTACATGTATGTTTGTATTTTTGAGAAAAAAAATGTTTATGCGTGGTTTTTGAAAAAGCAAAATTTTAAAGTGACTGATACAAGTCCACAAAACTCATTCTAAACGTGTTTTCTTAAGACTTTTCAAAACAGGATCTAGTAGTCTAGAGTTTTTTATTTAAAATAATTTGTAAATCATTCTGCCTACTCATTCACATAAAACAATATATTAATTTACAATTTCTAAGTCACTTTTTTGTTGGCAAGGCAATATTCAAGGAGGTTGGAAAGCTCCTGAATAATCTGTGATTGACAGCTGAGGAAACGAAAGGCTTGCATAATGAGTCTTTAGGCAGGAATGTAAAAAAAACATTATTCCGTCACGTGTTTGTTTGTGAAAGCAACACAAAAGAAATGTCTTTCCATGCGTGTAATCCTGTGTTAATCAAAAATAACAACCTCATAGTTTGTTTGTACAAGCAGCTAATTATGACGTAGTTGCTGTTAGGGACAATGGCCCTCTAGCAGCCAGCAGCTTATTACAACCTGTGGTTAGTTTCCAAGGATGTTTGCCTTATGCATCAAACTAGACACATTACATTGCATTTGTAAAAATAGAAATGGTTTTTAGGGTTTTAAAGTAATTTTAGAGCATCTTATACAATGTATCCAAATTATAAAATACATAAAAAAGTTAACATTTATAAATGCATTAACAAACATGAACTAACAACGAGCAATATAGATTTTCAGGATTTATAATTGTTAATGCCAAAACAGTTATTCATGTTAGTTCGTGTGCATGAACTAATCTTAACATAATGTAACTTTTGATTTTATAAGTATTAGTAAATGCTAAAATGAACATGAACTAAGATTAACAAATGCTGTAGAAGTATTGGCTAAGGTCAACAAATACAACCTCATTGTTAAGTGTTACAAAAAATCATAAATGTTTCATAAGATACATGATAGCATTTTTATCTGTAAATATAATTGTCTGCAAGATTGTAATCAGACACAAAATGCCAGATCTTAGGTTGCCGCTGAAGAATCTCTTGTTGGAAAGATTACTAAAACGGCATCTATTTTAAATCAAAGCCAGAACAGAACAGGATATCAAAATAATAAACACAATCAAAACACAAAACAAAACAGGACACGAGACGAAACCCTTACAATCATTATAGGAATTTCATTTCTATGTATATGAAAAATCTGATGTGTGTTATAAATTTAAAAACTCACTACTTAGTATTGATTTTCAAATTTGTATGTACCATTTATCAGGGCTGCTACTGTGCTAGGACATAACTTTGATGACACTTCTAAAGACAAAGAGAGATTCATCAGCAACCCACTGTCAGCATATCAGCTTGTGAGAAAGCTCAACAACGTCTGGACTACAACAAGAGACATTATAGAAGAAAACAGAGTTACAGGTCTAAAGAAAACAAACACCAACCTTATGAATGTAGCTACTCACAATATTTCATAACTTTTATTAATAGCTAAAAAGTTTTGTTCCTGTTTTTCACAGACACTTTGAAGAAACTACGATCTGCAGCTGAGAAGCTGCCCGGTGCAGATGATGTAGACGGTGTAGTTTTGGGTCTGCTCAGACTGCAGGAAATGTACAGATTAGATCCAAGAAACATCTCTGCATTTTGTGGTGGGTTTTATTTCAGTCTTTATTTCTTGGTTACTATTTACACTTTACACTATTTACACATTACACTTTTGAGTTGCGGTGCAGTAACATTTTAACAAACTGTTTATCGTTACGTATTAAGTGTGTCACAAGTATTAAACTCCTGCTTTACCATTTCTACTATGAATATAAATCATATTTATCAGACTTATCAGGTTTACTTGATCAAACAGGAAAAATCCTCTACTGTAAAGTGAAAGGGGGAACCACCCAGCAATGTTATATTGAGGCAGCAAGTTTTTCATAGATGAGCTTTCCTCAGATTTTCTTCAGTAATGGAACAAATCTAGTTTATTTTGTCTACTTGCAGCTACTATTACTTGTTACTGTAATTCATGTTTTCCCCAGAAATGAAGAATAATGTAACACTGGATCCAGATGAAACATTTCATATTGCAGTGGTTTCCTATCAGAATGAAAAGGTTGAGTTTGCCCTCCTCTGGATGCAGGAGACCCTCAGAAAACTCAGCTTAGGTGAGAACGCCATTGTGAGCAAAGAAGAAGTTCAGGACCAGCTCGCATTATTCTCCTGTCAACTGGCATCTACCCAAGGTAAATAATTTCCACAATAGGTTATAATAACTTAATTTATCACTTTCACATTTCATTTAGCACAAATGCATTCAATAGTGTCAAAGTATCTTGGCAGTTTTTTATAAAATTGTTTTATTTAAAGGGGACATTCCATGAAAATCAGACATTTCCATGTTTAAGTGCTATAATTGGGTCCCCAGTGCTTCTATCAACCCAGAAAACATGAAAAATAGCAACCCTGTAACTTTGTTTTGGTAAGGCTCTCTCTGCAAGCTTGTGAATATATAGGTCATTCGGATTTCGCTCCCCCCATGATGTATTAAGGGGATCTTATTATAATGATACCGCCCCTTCATCTGCGCTATCCAACCATGACGCAGCCTCACAAGTGGGAGAGACAGAGAGTAAGAATGACTGACAGCACAACGCGTGTGTATTCCCTCAAACCCAAATACTGCACACAACAGTAGCATACAATCATATAACTTGTAGTTTTAATGGTCTTTCTAAAGGTTGAAAATGAGGATTAATGGTACCTTAGTGCAAGAGAGAGAGAGAGAGAGAGAGAGAGAGAGAGAGAGAGAGAGAGAGAGAGAGACTGTTCAGACATGAGCTGCATGAGCTCTTAGATATTTTTCATTGTTTTGCCGTTTTGAGAGAGGAGTTTGATAAAAAATTTACACAATCTTAAAGAACTATAGATACAGAACGGAATTGTGAAAGAATTAACTAAGAAAATACAGCTTTTTAAAGCAAATATTCAGCACAGAGGATTAAACTGCAGCAGCACAGACCAGAGCCTGCGGGGGAGGGAAATTCAAAAGAAAACAAGACTAAAACTTCAACAGCTCACACAGAGAGAAACAGTGAGTAAAAACTGAAACTGCACTGGACTATTAGCTTTCTACCTTTAAACAAAAGAACATCTAATTGAACTTTTCAAATGTTATAAGCTATAATTAAGCTAATGGCTAATATAGCTAACCTGCACTCTGACTCTCAGTGCATTCATTTAAATGAGGCTGAGAATATGAACCAATCAAACGAGCCGCTGCAATCAGCTCACTCTAGCCATATACAGATGAGCTCAGACTGTGTGCCTATACACTATCCCTCTGATATTAAAACGGAGTCTGCAAGGAAAATATACAAGCAGAAACTACTAAAAGAAAACCCAGAAACACTGTTCTCAGACCTGTTTAAAACAGGAGAAGTCTGCAATCTGATCTTCTTTACTGATCATCCCACTGCCTGCCACAAAGCCATTATTAAATATTACCCTTCTGTGAAGAAAGAGGGCATCTGTAATGGCTGGAAAGTTAAAATCAGAGAAGCACATGATCCTGACAGTACAGAGATAACTGTAAACATCTACAAAAATGGTACAGTCATGGTACAGGGAAATTTAAAATTATTCCAGACTGACTACAGCTCCATATGTGAAATAATGAAAAAAGAGAAAGTCTTATCATCTGAACAAAATTCACAGAGCATTATCACCACAGATCTCAGGTCAATCACCACAGAAACTGAGAGTCCTGACCAGAATCTGCTCAAATCTTTACCAATACTCCAAGAGCATTTCACAAGACTGGAGATAGAGATGGTAGAGCTGAAAGAAACTGTACTGAAACAAGAACAAACAATGCATTCATACACATGTGAACATCAGCAGAACACAGAACAAATAACACAGAGACTGTCATCACTCACACAACAAATTAGAAATCTACAGACAGAAAATGAGAACTATAAGAGTGATGTGAACACACTAAGAATTCAACTACAGGACAGAGAAGAGTTCATGCTAGAGATGAGACAGCAGATCAAAGATTTACAGCAGGAGAAAGAGCAACAAGACAACGAGATTCATGCACTGAAAGAACAGCTGATCGAGCTGCTCAAAGCCAGAGAAGAAACAAAGCAGATAAAACTCATGGAAAAAACTCAACCCATCTCCACCCCAGAGACAACTGACACAGACAGCCAACATCTACCACTGACCAGCTCAACGAGGCCTGACATAGACAACTTACAGTCCTCACAACAGGCTCCACAATCTGACCAAACACAACAGATCTCATCTGACAGGAGCACAACGCAAACCAGCCCTCAAATAGTTCTACTTATTGATTCCAACGGGAAATTCATTGATGTCAATAAACTTTTCCCAAAACATAAAGCTGTTAAACTCTGGTGTCCCAACACAGACAAAGCTCTGGAGCTTCTGACAGTATCCCAACTGGGCCACCCCAGCCATATTATAATCCATACTGGCACAAATGACCTAAGGAGCAAACAGGACAGACTATCAGATTCTTTCAGAGCGATTGTTGAAAAAGCACGACACACGTTCCCCAACTCTAAAATCATCCTGTCTACACTGCTTCAGAGGAAAGATTTCCATCCCAACACCATTAATAAAATAAATGCCAACATCTCCAGACATTGTGCCCTCCTGCCTAATGTTCACTTGGCCCACCACTCAGACCTGGACACTGACTGTCTATATGATCATGTTCATTTACGTAAACATCTGATACACATCCTGGCAAAAAGACTCAAAGATGTTGCTCTAAACAGGACCAGCCAAACAAGTCCCAGATTGGAAAGAAGCAACCCTAACACTTCAAGACACACTTCAAGGAATAACATCCCACCCAGCAACTCATCCAGAGCCCTGCCTAGAGCTTTAACACCCAGGCAGGAGCCACAGAGACAAAAACTGTTTTACAAAAACCCCACAGCTCCTGTAGAATACTGCACAGTAGCAGAACCTCCTCCACAACAGAACCCACCTCAGCCGGCTAAAATGACCTACGCCCAGGCTGCCAGTGGAGGAATAAACCAAACTAATGTGGACCTTCACAACATCCAAAACATGCTGAGTATTATCTGCTCTCACATACTAACACAAACTAATTATAAGAACTAAAAAAAAATTAAAAAAAAAAAAAAAAAAACACACGTTTGAATGTTCTAAGTAGTTATACATTGTCTTAATAGTTTTGTGATTCTCTCAAGTATATATATATATATATTTTTTTTTATCTTTCTCTTCACTCAAAATGGCAAACAAAACCTATAAATCATCTTAACAGTTTTGCGATGAAATCACTTAGTATTTCAACATGGAATATTCAAGGTATTAAGTCCTCAATATTTGGCCTGAAGAGTAGAAACTCTGATTTCATGAAAGAATTACAAGACTTAGATGTCATCATATTACAGGAAACCTGGTGTAGAGAACATGAGTCCACTGGTTGTCCCTCAGGTTACAGAGAAATTATATTACCATCAATCAAACTCACATCAGTCACACAAGGGAGAGATTCAGGGGGAATGATAATCTGGATTAAATCTGGATTGTCCATAGAATTAGTCAAAAAAGAACAATGCCATCTATGGTTGAAAATTAAAAACGGCATCATAACCTCTCAGCCTGTCTTTCTGGGTGCCATATATATACCTCCCTCTGAGTCTCCATATTTCCAAGAAGAAACATTTCAAAATCTAGAGCAAGAAATCAGCCATTTCCGGGCCCAAGGAAATGTGTTACTTCTGGGTGATTTAAATTCAAGAACCGGTGTAGAATTAGATTTCATAGATTCACACGGCACCCGACTCATTACAGGCAATAATGCATGTTTTCGTTCTCACCCCCCCCCCCAGAACAAACTGTGATCAAATAGTAAACTCACATGGAAAGCAGCTACTACAAATTTGCCGTAGTCTAGGTCTGTACATTGTCAATGGACGACTAAGAGGGGACTCATTTGGTCGGTACACTTACAGCTCATCTCTTGGTAGTAGCAGCACAGTGGATTATGCAATCACTGATCTAGATCTTTCCTCTTTGAGAGCATTCACAGTCAAACCTTTAAAACCTTTCTCTGATCACAGTCAAATCACAATCTATATAAAAAAAAATCGGAAACAACCACAAACACTAACAGGACACAATACCAAATGAACAAAATAATAACTTTTAAATGGACTGAAAACAGTGTCACAAATTACACCAATGTCATTGAATGTACAGAAATACAATCTCTTTTACATTCATTCCAAACACATCAATACCCTAAGAACAAATTAGGCATCAATCAGGAAGTAAAAGATCTAAATTATATTTTCTACAAAGTAGCACGAAAAAGTGATTTGACTCTCATCAAAACAAAGAAAAAGAAACTGAGCACTGACAAATGGTTTGATGCAGACTGTAAGTCTCTGAGAAAAAACCTTAGAAACTTATCAAACCAAAAACACCGTCAACCACAGAATCAAGACCTCCGTGTGAGGGTTTGCAGGAACAAATGAACCCAAGAGCAGACGATGTCGGGGGAGAACAGAAGACACTTTTATTTTAACAAACACTAACAAAACAAAGACCCACGAGGGGGTACACGACATGAAACATGAAACACTAAACTTCTACTAGATAGCAAGACTAGACTAGAACATATAACAAGGTACAGAACACAATGAACCTGCACAGAACTAAAGATACACTGACATTAAGGCTCTGTTTACACGTACATGGTTATTTTTAAAAACTGAGAGATTTACCTTCGTTTGTGCCCCTCGTTTACACGCAAACGGAGAACTCGCCTCTGAAACCGATTGTTTCTAAGAACTCCGGCCAGAGTGGAGATCTTGAAAATCTTCGGTTGCACGGTTGCATGTAAAGTGAGACAAACGGATGTTTAAGCAGGCAACGTCACAGAGTATGCGCCAGAGCTCGCACCTACGTCAAAAGTGCGACCCATGTTTACATGTGACTGCTACTCTGAACGCTTCCAAGATCACATTTATGTTCATGCAAACTCGTTTCGTGTGTTTGTATTTGCAAATACAGCTGCTCCATTATGTCGAGGAACAGAGACGAGTGCTCTGAGGTCAGCAATTTTACGCGTGTTTGACTTCATGCGGCGCTGCAACGGATGATGTCAAAGTACCGCGAGAGCGATTCGAAATTAGACCTCTACGTATGATTCCTCAACTCGCTCTCGCGGTACTTTGACGTCATCGTTCACCTACTGCAACAACTCCTCCCTCCAACATGAAAAACCAGTTCGCGTCACCACCAGCGCAGCCGGTGATTGGCTTACGTGGGCTTGAGCTTCTCTTGACGGCATATATGCACGGGTACGTGTAAATAAACACTTTTCTGAAAACTGACATGTGTGCACGATATTATTTTTGAAACCGGAGAGGTTGAAATGTCCGTTTATGAAAATAACCGCCCACGTGTAAACATAGCCTTAATAGAAGAAAGCAAACAAGATAACGAGCGGGAACAGGTGATGGGAATAAGTAGTAATTAACAATAAGCAGGAGGACGAGGGGGCGGGGACAAATGACAAGACACCGGAGGCACATGCCAAACACAAAAACAAGGCATGAACCTCCACACAAGGCCAGGGACTGCCAGAACTCTGCCACCATGACAAAATACAAATATAACACAAGACTTCAAGGCAGAGTCCTGACACTCCGCCTTCATTACTGTGAGGCATTAAGACAATACAAAGCCACACTCCGTCAGAAAAAAGCTCAGTTTCTACAGGGCCAACTAGAAGATATTGAAAAATCTCTCAATTCAAACACATTTTGGAATAAATGGAAACTATTATACAAATCAAATAAAGAAGATCTGGCCATCCAAGATGGAAAGATATGGAAAAATCATTTCGAAAAATTATATAGATCAATCGAAATTCAAAACATCAATCAAAGTGAAATAATAAAAAAACATAGAAAATCTGGAAAGAACAATTAAAGCAAATCAAAACCCTTTAGATTTCCCTATAACAATGAAAGAATTGGAAGACAAATTTAAACAGCTAGAGCCCAAGAAAGCTTGTGGTGTTGATGGCATCCTGAATGAGATGTTACAATACACAGAGCAAAACTTCAAACTATCAATCCTGAAACTATTTAATGATGTTTTGTGTGTTGGGTATTTCCCTGAGATTTGGAACCAGGGTCTCATCAGCCCCATTTACAAAAACGGAGACAAACAGGACCCCAACAACTACCGAGGCATCTGTGTCAACAGTAACCTGGGGAAGGTTCTCTGCAGCATTTTAAACACAAGAATTTTAGACTTCCTTACGAAGCACAATGCCTTGAGTAAATGTCAAATTGGTTTCCTTCCAAAATGTAGAACATCTGACCACATCTTTACACTTCAGACACTAATTGATAAATATGTACATCAAAACAAAAGACAAATTTTTGCTTGTTTCATAGACTGCAAGAAAGCATTCGATTCAATTTGGCATGAAGGACTATACCTAAAACTACTCAATAGTAGTATAGGGGGGAAACTCTACGATTTAATTAAATCTATGTACACAGCCAGTCAATGTGCTATTAAAATTGAAAACAAAAGAACAGAATTTTTCCTGCAGAAGCATGGAGTGAGACAGGGATGCAGTTTAAGTCCAACCCTCTTTAATATTTATATTAATCAATTGGCTAATATATTAGAACAATCTCAAATTCAAGGTCTCTCTCTGTACGACACAGAAATAAAGTGTCTCCTCTATGCTGATGATCTGGTTCTTCTGTCACCCACTAAAGAAGGGCTGCAGGAGAGCCTCGATCTGCTGGAGGACTATTGTCAGTCCTGGGCCCTGACAGTGAACCCCCAAAAAACTAAAGTTATGATTTTCCAAAAAGGTTCCAGATCTCAAGGTCCAACACACACATTCACACTATCACATAGAACCATTCAGACCACAAAAACATACAATTATCTTGGACTAAAGATCACTTCAACAGGTAACTTTACATCAGCTGTGAATGAACTCAAAGAGAAAGCGCTAAGGGCCTTCTACGCCATAAAGACATCAATTAAAATTGAAATTCCAATCCAAATTTGGCTCAAAATTTTTAAATCAATAATTGAGCCAATTACACTATACGGCAGTGAGGTGTGGGGTCCATCCTTTAAATTAGATTTTGTAAATTGGGATAAACATCCAACTGAAACTCTACATTTAGAATTTTGTAAAAGAATACTTAAAGTGCAAAGAAAAACACCAAACAACGGATGCAGGGCTGAATTAGGCCAATACCCTCTCCTTATAAACATCCAGAAAAGATGTATTAAATTCTGGAAACACCTACAGACAAGCGACCCCACCACATATCATTTCAAAGCCCTAAAAGAGCAAGAACAGAACTTACATAAGAGTCCCCTCTGTCAGCTGATCATGAGACTGACTGATCTCACACATACAGAGATCAACCAGAATAATGACAAACACACACTCGCAAACATTCGGCCTAACCAAATTATAAACATTGAAAAAGACAAATACATCACCTATTGGAAAAACACCATTGAAAAACAACACAAACTGGAATGTTATTCAGCACTAAACCGAGAGTACACCATGGCAAAATATCTAAGCATTGTGACTGATGTGAAACTAAGAAAAGCAATAACAAGGTACAGACTCAGTGATCACAGTCTGGCTATTGAGACAGGCCGGAGGAGACAGATGTGGATCACTCGTGAGGACAGACTCTGTTCTCACTGCACAATGAAAGTGGTAGAAACAGAACTACACTTCCTCACTGAATGCCCACAATATGAAATAATCAGAAATAAATATTTTACCAAAATCAACCACATATTTCCACAATTTAATAACTGTACTCCAATTGAAAAACTTAGCATTATTCTCGGTGAAAAAGCAGAATTGGCATTAATATCTGCAAAATTAGTAGCTTCTTGTCAAATCCTGAGGGACAACCACAACAACATCCAGAAAACCTAAATTTATTTAACCCAACCCTCCATTACACATATTAAATGTTTAGTTTCAATTATTGTAATGGTTAATATATGTTGTAAATTTGATACAGTGTCGTTTTCCTGTGTCATAACAATAATTTATTATTCTTGTTTTACCTCAGGTTGTTATTTATTTATTTACTTGTTTATCTTTACTTATTGTTGAAATGTTACATTCTAATGCTTTGGCAATGCAAAAAAAAAATGTACTTTGTCATGCCAATAAAGCAGTTTGAATTGAATTGAATTGAATTGAGAGAGAGAGAGAGAGAGAGAGAGAGAGAGAGAGATTTTTTTGATTTTTACAATCATTTATTACAACATTCTTTCTTCAATTAATTAAATAACTACACACTTAACAAAAAACAATAACAAAAAATAAAATAAAATAAATAAATAAAGTACATAAATAGTAAATAAAAAATTACATCAACTCTCATACAAAAAACAGTTCTTCATTAACAACTGAACAAAGAACATTACAACACCACTGAATTTCAAAAGCAGTTAACTTACCCATTAATTTATAAAAATAAAAATCAATAAGTATTCTTGACTTGACCATATTTTTAAAAACTGGCACAACATTTTGTCCTGATTTATCTTCTATCTTGTTCCTTCTAGTAATATAAACAGCATATTTTGCTTGTCCCACTAGAAAATTAATAATTTGACATTTTAACTTTTGTTTCGGACTATAAAAAAAACCAAGAATAAAATCTTGTTTTGTAAAACAAATATTAAAAAAATCAATAAAAATATTTAACAATTCAAAAAGAGGGTTAAGTCGATCACAGTCCATAAAACAATGAAAAATAGTCTCACGTTCCATACAGAAGGGACATTTATCACTTACACTGGGATTTAAAATAGATACAAAAGAATTTACAGCAATAGCTCCATGTAAAATTCGCCATTGTAAATCACCAAGTTTTTTAATTAATGGTGGTTTGTACATTGCTCTCCAAACCGGCTTAGTTTCAGAATCAATTCTTAATTTTTCTCTCCATACTGTGTCTGTTTTGGTACTTAAAATATGCTGGTGAATAACTTTTACAATACATTTATACAATCTTTTCCCTTCTACTTCACAAAAATCTATATATTCATTTATTTCTGATTTTAACAAAGGACTAGTAACATAAGACTCATCTATAACAGGAGAAATCTCAATATCTGGAAAAAGATTTCTATTACTAGGGATTAAAGCTCCTTTACCAAACTCTTCTAAAAGTTCCTTCTCTTCATCAGTTAAAACCAAAGTCAATTTATCTAAAAACTTTTTTGCATATCGTGTTGATCTAATCCCTAAAAAAGTTGCTACTTTTTCAGGTCTCTGAAAATCATATCCGGATTCAGTTATGATGTCTTTTAACTTAAAAATCTTTTTACTACATAACAAATCTGTTAGACCAGGAAGGTCTTCTCCAGAAACATCAAAACGAGCTCTAAAAATAAGTGGTTCTTCCAACAACCAATAAAGAGATGTGGCTGATTCCAACCACCGATGTTTAAAAAAACCCCACACCTTAAACAAGCTTTGATAAAAAGTAGGAATTCCAGAAAAATTCAGTCTTTTATGATCCATTAGAAACAAAGTTAAGTCCATCTTCATATCACCCACTTTTCTCAAAATGTTTAAAGCCAATGGCCTCCACACAAGTGAGTACGGTCCCATTAAAAGTTTTTGTATATATTGGAGACGGTAAGTGGCTTTTCTACATGCGAGATTTACTAATCCTTGACCCCCTTCTACAATGGGTAAAAACAGAATGCTTTGAGTAGTCCAGTGATAATTGTCCCAAAAAAAGTTCACCAGTTCTCTTTGAATATTTACAAGAAGTCCATTTGGAGGGTCCAAACAAGCAAATTTATGCCACAAAGAAGATGCCACAAGATTATTAATGACAAGAATACGTCCTCTGTAAGACATCTGAGGAAGTAACCATTTCCATTTTTTTAATAGACCTTTAATTTTATCAAACATTCCTTCCCAGTTTTTCCTAATAAAGCTTTCATTCCCCAGGTAAACACCTAGATATTTTAAGCCTCCTCTTTTCCAAATCAATCCTCCAGGTAAACCGGGAAGATCTCCACTCCAGTTTCCCACCAATATCGCTTCGCTTTTCCCCCAGTTGACTTTAGCAGAGGAAATAAGTTCAAAATCTTTAACAATTTTTCCCAACTTATTCACATAATCTCTTCCATTTACAAAAACAATAACATCATCAGCATAAGCAGAAAGATGTATAGACTTATTACAATCAGGGAAAACCAAACCTTTTAAATTATCTCTTAACTTTTGGAATAAGGGTTCAATGGTTAGGGAATAAAGCATGCCAGACATGGCACATCCCTGCCGAACTCCTCTCTGGACTTTAAACGGAGCACTCAAACCACCATTAATTTTAAGAACACTCTCAATGTCACTGTACATAGCTTTAATCATTGATATAAAAAAAGGATTAAAACCAAAAGCCTCTAAAGTATTCCATAAAAACAGATGTTCAACTCTATCGAAAGCTTTCTCTTGATCAAGAGAAATTAATCCAGTTTTAATTCCCAAGAGTTTTGAAGCATCTAAAACATCTCGAATTAAAGCAATATTGTCGAAAATAGACCTATTAGGAATGCAATAAGACTGATCAGAATTAATTAATTGGCTTAAAACTTTACTAAGTCTTATAGCCAGTGTTTTGGACATAATTTTATATTCGGAACATAACAGTGAAATAGGGCGCCAATTGCTGATATACTGAAGATCACCTTTTTTAGGTAACAACGTAATAACTGCTCTTCTGCAGCTCATTGGCAGTTGACCTCTTTCCAGGCTGTCATTCAAAACTGCCAACAAATCTTCTCCTATGACAGGCCATAGAGTTTTATAGAACTCCACTGTCAACCCGTCAATTCCTGGAGATTTGCCATTCTCCATGCTCATCATGGCAGTATAAAGCTCTTGCAATGACAATGCCTGTTGTAGTTCATCGTTGGACTCCTCATCCACCTTAGGCAGTCCTTTAAGAAAATCATCAGCATCTGCACCCCATTCCATCAGTTCAGATTTATAAAGGTCAGAATAAAAATCTACAGCACAGCTACGTATATCAGCAGGCTCAGTAAATTCTTGTCCTGCGGCTGACCGTAAAGAAAAAATTATTTTACTTTGACCTTTTTTCATTTCCAAATTAAAAAAGAATTTAGAAGGAGCATCCATTTGAGTAACGGTTTGAAAACGTGAGCGAACTAAAGCTCCTTGGGCTCTAACTCCTAACAGGTCTATTAACATTGTTTTTTTATTTCTTAATTCATTAATATACTTTTTATTTTTTGTAGATGTTATAACCTCTTGTAAGGCAGCAATTTCCATCTCTAAAATCTTCATTGACTGTGCTATATCCCGAGTAACATTAAGAGTGTACTTTTGACAAAAATCTTTTAAAAGAACTTTTCCACAATCCCACCATTGCTGCAAGGATCCATAAAAATGCTTTTGTTGCTTAAAAGTTTCCCAAAAAAATTTAAAATTATCTATAAACTTCTCATCACTTAACAATGAATTGTTAAAAGTCCAGTATGCACTCTTACACTTAACATGCTTAATAAAAACACTGCACAAAACTAAACTGTGATCAGAAAACCCTGCTGGAATGATTTTACAGAATTTAAAAGCATTACGTTGATGCTGAACACTATAAATTCTGTCAAGACGTGCCATAGAGATAGAATGCTCAGTACTATGAGCCCAAGTGTACTGTCTGACATCTTGATTCACACTTCTCCATATATCACATAAATCGTGAGTTTCAATCAACTGTACTAATGTTTTCTGAGAAGCAGCATGTGGTTCTAGATGATTTCTATCTAGCTTATCATTAACAGTACAATTAAAATCTCCACCTATAAATAACAACTCTTCTGGATTTAAAGCTTTCAAAACAGCATCAACCTTTCTAAAGAAAATAACTCTTTCAAATCCTTTAGTAGGTGCATATAAATTCATAAGCACCATAGTGGTTTTTTCAAACTTTACTTTAATCTTTAAAAACCGACCTGCAATTATTTCATCCACTTCACAGGATATAGGTAAAAAATGTTTAGAAAACAAAACTGCAACGCCTCCACTTATAGGGGATTTATGACTTAAGACAACTCTTCCATCCCATTCTTTTCTCCAATCGGTCTCATTTTTTAAATCACTATGTGTTTCCTGTAGAAACACAATATCAGTTTGCTTTTGCCTAATGAACTCATATAACATCATTCTTTTATGACCATTTCTGGCACCATTTATGTTTAAAGTTCCGATCTTAAAATTTGTCATATTTATTTTAGAGACCAGAACAAAAAAAAGGAGAAAAATAGCCAAAAGATTTATCTTTGGCAAAATCTTAGGAGTTGACAACTTCATCATCTTTACTCATTTGTTTCTTAAGTTTGTTCACAAGTTTTCTTAAACGATAAACTTCTACATCTTGAAAAGCTCCCTCCTTCATAAGATACCTCACATCATTAACAAATTGTTTGCAATCAGGAAAGAAATCTTCAACTTGCACCCCTTTCATTCCTTTAGTTTCTTGTAGAAACTTGCTGATGTCTTCAACTCTATATAAACAAATCAAGTTTTCATTTTGAGAACTAGCAGACAAATTTGAGCACTGGGACATATTTGAATCAGATGAATCTCTATCGCTATCTGATTCCACATTCTCATTAGCACCCTCATCCTTCTTGACTTGTTTATTAGCCTTTCTACAGCTTTTTTTCTTTCTTTTAACTGGGACTTTAAAGACAACTTCTGCTTCATTCTCAAATTCAACATCATTGTCTTCAACACCAATTTCATCAGCATCTACCATGCAAACATTTTCAGAAGATTCAGCCTGTTCATCAGACATCAAACCAATGTCATTAGACTTAGTAACAGTCTCTGTTATTTCAGTTTCAATCTCAGCAGCTACCAGCACAATCGGCTCAGGTTCAGCGGCTTCCACTACAGACGTACCAGCAATACTCGCGTCACTCGCGATCTCAACCGGAGCATCAGCTGACACCTGCTCAGAGTTTCCACTAGCCGCTTTTTTGGGACAATCACGAACAAGATGTCCGATTTTTCCACAACTAAAACATTTAATTGTAGTGTCAGATGTTGCAAAAACTGTGTAATCGAAACCATCAATTTTAAATTTTAAAACCAGATCGATGTCATCAATTCCGTTATTCAACACCATGAAAACCTGTCTTCTAAACGAAATTAGGTGTTTCACCAGCGGAGACTTGCACCCGAGAGGGATTTTCCTAATAGGGGATACCAATTTACCATAGCGAGATAGCTCTCGCACTAGTACTTCGTCTCTGATAAAGGGAGGTATATTAGACAGTATAACCCTTTTAGACGGGCTACTCAAAGGCATAACAGGCACGAGTGAACCATTCAACACTACGCCGCTTTGCACAGCATCATTTGCTTTTTCAATTGATTTAAAAAAAATAACAATTGCACTGTTCATTCGCGATGCCGACACAATATTATCATGTCCCACTATCTCCCCCACCCCTAAACAACACTGTTCTACACTGACTTTAGACTCCACTTTCACCCCATGGCGACGGGTTAAGTTTTCAAAACTCATCGTGTTTTAAGTCGTCGTGCTCCCAGCGCAATGCTGGTCGCAGACGCAAAAACACGTCTAAAAACCAAACAGCCGAAACACTTCAACACATAAAACACAAACACACAAATACAAAAAGATAGAAGATAGAAAAAAGTTTTTAGCATACAGCTACAAACGCACTCACCCACACCGCTCTCCGTTCACACTCCCAGCATGCACTCTGACAGAGAGAGAGAGAGAGAGAGAGAGAGAGAGAGAGAGAGAGAGAGAGAGAGAGAGAACAACGCGTATTCACTATCATACACAATAAGTAAATATGTTGTTTAATGTTTCTCTGAAGTTTCAAATGAATACGAGGAGTTACAAGATAGAGAGTGAGAGACTGACAGAAACGCGAATGAGTTCAATCACAATAAACTTAAACATGTCATTTGATCTGTTTCTCTAAAGTTTAAGCATTAAAAGTGTTGTTTTATTACAGATCATTTAAATGTGCTCATGTGGTTTGGTCAAAAAGAAAACTTCTGAGTGTTTGTGGACGTGTATTTTATTTGTAACATGCTGAAAATCATTGTGCCTGTTTAAAACACTGGAGCATGAGACCTAAAAGTCTTTATTTTTATTCCACAATGTTCCCCATCTGCTGATAAACATGTATTTAGTATGCATAAAACAGATGATTGACTTTTTAAACTTGTTCAAATATATAATGCTTAACATCGCTTACTAACTTCTTTCGTGAGAGAATCTACCTCTTGATGCTCCGACTTGTCTATAGCGCGAGTGCTTGAGACTCCGCCCACCTGAGCAGCTCATTTGGATTTAAAGGGATACACACAAAAACGGTGCATGATCTACTGGGATTTTCCTGCACAACCATGTCTAGGGTTTAAAGAGAATGGTCCGAAAAAAAGAAAATATCCAGCGAGTGGCTGTTCTGTGGGCGCAAATGCCTTGTTGATGCCAGAGGTCAGACGAGAATGGGCAGACTGGTTCGAGCTGATAGAAAGGCAATAGTAACTCAAATAACCACTCGTTACAACCGAGGTATGCAGAAGAGCATTTCTGGACACACAACACGTCGAACCTTGAGGCGGATGGGCTACAGCAGCAGAAGACCACACTGTGTGCCACTCCTGACAGCTAAGAAGAGGAAACTGAGGCTACAATTTGCACAGGCTCACCAAAAGACATTAGAAGATTGGAAAAACATTGCTTGGTCTGATGAGTCTCGATTTCTGTTGAGACATTCAGATGGTGGAGTCAGAATTTGGCATCAACAACATGAAAGCATGGATCCATCCTGCCTTGTATCAACGGTTCAGGCAGGTGGCGGTGGTATAATGGTGTGGGGGATATTTTCTTGGGCTCATTAGTACCAATTGAGCATCGTGTCAATGCCACAGCCTACCTGAGTATTGTTGCTGACCATGTCCATCCCTTTATGACCACAGTGTACCCATCTTCTGATGGCTACTTCCAGCAGGATAACGCGCAATGTCATAAAGCGCGAATCATCTCAGACTGGTTTCTTGAACATGACAATGAGTTCACTGTACTCACCAGATCTCAATCCAATAGAGCATCTTTGGGATGTGGTGGAACGGGAGATCCGCATCATGGATGTGCAGCCGACAAATCTGCAGCAACTGTGTGATGCTATCATGTTAATATAGACCAAAATCTCTGAGGAATGTTTCCAACACCTTGTTGAATCTATGCCACGAAGGATTAAGGTAGTTCTGAAGGCATACAGGGTCCAACCTGGTACAAGTAAGGTGTACCTAATAAACTGTAGAGTGTATAAGGTTTGTTTGCTTTGAGAGCCACTGACTGACATGAGCCGAGCTGAGAAACAGCCAATCAGAGCACAACATAGACCATTTTTATTCTGGGGACAAATCCTAGGGTTGAAAATTGACATGTAAAACTGTTTCTGGATAATATTTGCAATTAATATGTAGATATCAGAGAACTATTTAACATATTGTATCAATGCATTGTTTGTCACAATTTTAATATTGATCAGATTTGTATGTGATGATTTAAAAGGTGCTTTATATATGTTGGTTCAGGGGTAAAACTGCTACCTAATATGAGCCATGGTTAGTCAAACCCTAACGCTGATCCTTCATCTAAAACATGAAGACCATGGGTGCATCCCAATTTAGGGGCTGCGGCCTTCCAAGGCCATATTTAAAGGCTAATGACTTCACCAGGCATTTTTCCTGGTGACAAAGAACATTGTTGTAGTTGAGACCAGCTGATTCATGTTCGAGTCAAGTTCAAGACCAGCATTGGTCAAGTCTGAGTCAAGTTCGAGACCAGAAAGTGTTTAGTCCGAGTCAAATCTATGACCAGAGAGTGTCGAGTCTGAGTCAAGACAGAGTCCAGATAAAGTTGATCTCAGACTATTAATTAAAACAATAAAATTGGCACTATACACCACCTAAACTACCTCATGATACCTTATAATCCTACTTTATTCTGCTGGAAACATTTCTGATTGCGTGTGAAAGTAGTTATTTGTGTAACTATCAGTCATACATGTTTAATAAACAAAAAAAAAAACGTAAGATAATAATTATGATCCTAGGCACGATTTATTTTCCATTGTCACCAAAAAGGCTACTAATTTAGATTTCATCAAATACATTTTCGGGGTGGAGCTTGAGATTTAGATTTCATTTTCCAGTTGTTTCATTTGCCAGAGGTGATTGTGCTCCCAAGAATGAATCCTGAGTGAACATCTCATTCCCTCTACCAGGGAACAGAGACTACAATTGTAAAATGGTTTAACATTGCATATGAAATGTATAAGACAGTTACAAAATTAATACACACCACTGTCATTGGTGAAGTTGTTGTAACTGAATACACCTGAGAAGCTGAAACTCATGGTTATTGTAAGGCCCAATGCATTTTTACGCCAGTGTGATCTGGGCCAATTAGTGTAGTGAAAATAATGTGTTCTGAACTATCAAGCATCTATACCGGGGATGGGAAACTTAGGTCCTGGAGGGCCGGTGTCCTGCAGAGTTTAGCTCCAACCATAATTAAACACACCTGAAGCAGCCAATTAAGGTCTTACTAGGCATACTAGAAACTTTTAGGCAGCTGTGCTGAGGCAAGTTGGAGCTAAACTCTGCAGGACACCGGCCCTCCAGGACCGAAGTTGCCCATCCCTGATCTATACTATTACACTTCAAAGACAAATTAAAATAGTGCTTAAATATTTCTTTAAATATTATCTGATTTACATTATTATATTGAATGTACTTATTCACACTACAGATCCTTTACATGTGAGAGATCTGCCTGCATGTTACGCAAACACAATAGAGAGCATGAAGACGTGGGACTGGACATCAAAGACCATCAATCTCTTTGAGAGCCAACCAATGCAAAACAAATATGAGGCTCTGTGCACAGGGAAGCAGGTACTGATGGCAAGTTCAACCTGAACATTTCTTTCTTCTTCGTATTATCCAATTTAGTGTTTTTCTAATTTTACATGTGTTTATATACAGTATGCTCATATACAGTATACACATAACCATTTTTAGAGGGACATTTAAATACTTTTAGTTACAAACCCCAAAGTAAACAATGACGCGAGTTATCGTTTTCAACGTAAATCTCTTTTCTTGGACTACAACAAACACATTGATTGCAGTCAACAGTTTACTTCCTGGGATTGGTCACGTAATGAAGAACGACATTATCATAGTTCCCCCTGCTTGTACTCACAGCCTGTAAGTTAACTCCTGTTAGCAAACAAATCTTTTAAACATGGTGTGGAGCGTCACATTTCCGACTGACATCAGATCAGAGGTATTCAGACCAATCACAACATACAGATTAGCTGGCCAATCAGGGACAGTTTTGTACAAAATCTGTGCGTTTCAGGAAGACAATCTGGAGCTACAAAAAGGTACGTTTTTTAAGCATAAACTACGTAAACACATCGTTTTATACCAAATACACAAAATAACGTTGTTTGAAATAGTAGCTGACGATCAGCTTTGTACAGTTGTGAACATTAACGTAAATTCATTTTGCATGACTGTTTGTAGAAACCACAGATGAAGAGAAAACTAGTGTGCAGGTACAGGACAGCTAACCAGATGATGTATGCCCCTTTCAAAGAGGAAGAGGAGTGGCACCAGCCAATGGTTTGGAGATATCATGACTTCCTTTCAGACAGAGAGATAGACGTCATCAAAAGACTGGCCAGACCAAAGGTAAATAAAAATGAAACAGATATCTGTTAAACCTATGCCTGTGAATAATTTCTTCTTGAAGTCAATTATTGAATTATTTTAGATTTTTACTATTAACACACAGACATATTACAATTCATGGAAGATATATTCCCATAATACTACTACTAATAAAATGACTGTAATACATATTTAACAAAAATCTTTTTTATATTTGTTTGTAGCTTTCCAGAGCTAAAGTTATAGATGCAGTCACTGGAAAAAGGTTTTCTACTGCATTTCGTGTGTCAAAAAGGTATGTGATCTATGCTCTCTTTTTTTTCAGCCGCCTATTTACACTAAATTGCAAAATAGCATAAGTATCTATAGATGCAGTTTACTCTAACAGCAGCATTTTCTCAGCTTTATGCTATTTACAGTAGGTGTAAATAGCGATATATTCCATTTACAGCTAAAAGTAGCAGCTCTTTGTGTAGCAAAACCCCAGCCAGACAATGGTGAAGCGTACTGATGTTTCAAAAAGCCTTTATTTTGTGTTCAGCCGTTAGCCTTTCCTTTAAAAACACAAATCTGCCTTTCTTTTGTTACACCTTTTCTTCATGAAACACCGTAAGAGCTACAGGGCAGATAAATAACATAAAATCAGCTCTTACGAACATAAACATTATCCAACATGAACAAACATATTACAAAAAGATATAAATTACTAGGGGTGACCCCGAATAGTCGAAGATTCGATGCATCGATAGGAGAAGCCTGATTCGACTACCAATCTCACAGTCGAATCGTCGCAGATGTGTTATGAAATGAGGATCATTCAATTTTGGCCGTATATGGGTGCACACATTATATGATTTCACATATAACAGCTTTCTCACAATATATTAATATACTGCATATTATGATAATGCTGCAAATAATATGTGAAGTAGCAACTTTCAATAAATATTTTTAAAATGCGTTAATAAATCCAACAACCCCTGTGACCGGGCTACACAACCATAAGAGGTTTCTATGTTAATAAACCATTGCCTCTTTGTTTCTACATTTAAAAGACAAAGCTGGCAAATTATATTATGCCTTCCGTTCTTTTAATAATTTCTATATTTTATTTTATTTATAAATCTCTTTGGGTTATCTGATTTAACTATTTGGCTTGTGCTTTGTTTCCGTGCACTTGAGGCATTTTGCATATTTGTTCTGCACTTTGTTACTTCTGACCTTATTTTATTAAAAAAAATTTATTTATTATAAACGTAAATTCTGATCTCACTTAAGTATGTAAATTTTGGATAGCTTTTCGTTGTATCGATGTTGCGCTATTGCGTGCTGGCCATGCTTGCGCATGTAATTTAGCCGAACGGGCTAGGTGATCTGAGTCTCATATTTAGGAGTCAAATGAAAAACTAAACATGAAAAAACTGATGTTTTTCGACGAGTATACGTTTTTAAAATGTATTTAAAACAGACTGGTTATCTTGTCAAAAGTTAAACTACAAAACAGGTAAGCCGTATTTTTTTATTTCGGTGATGAAACGGAAACAAGTATCTGCACCGAACCTATTTCTGCCTGACACGAATGTCTTTCTTGTGATTTAATATTATGGTTGGTCGGTGTTCACTTTCAAATGATAGCAAAGAGATATCATATCATCCGGTCTTTCTAAAGTTAATACAGAGATGATCAAAGTCAAAGCAAGTAAGCAGGTATTTTTGTGCTAAATAATAACGGGTACTGTCTATAAAATCATTAATTTCAGTGTTTTTCTTGTTATAAATTAACGTTTAATGAATTGTAAATAAAGATTAGTTTTTATCATTTACAGTCACAATCACTAATTATTTGTCATTTCTCATTTGTCGTTTTTTTTTTGGTCATGACTGCTTTGACGCGTTATCTCCAAATTAAATAAAAACACTTAATTTTAGCCGGAGTTTCCAAGGCAGGATCACCTTTGTTCTTTTTTTTAGGTTTAGTTATCAAAATGTCTTTTTGTGTGATGTTCTGTAGACCGTGGCTTTAAAATGTTATGAGGAATAAACAAATGTTGCCTTACATTTTACCTTAAAAAAATTAATATATAAATGCATCGTCAGTGTTGTCTTCGTTTATTACTTGAAAGACAGTTTTGGTCACTTTATCATAAAGTTGTTTATGTGTGCTGCTTGTGAAAGAAAATAAAAGTTACCAATTTGTACCTGGTCTGGCCCCCTCCCAACCCATGCACACAAACATAGATGATTCGACTATCGGTCGACTATGGAAAGATTCGACAATTCTGATTCGAATATGTAAATCCTTAGTCGAGGACACCCCTATAAATTACATCAGTCAATATTAACAATGTTAAAAACTTATGTTAACAAACTTTGCATGACACAAGTGATGATAACACATTTAAACACTTCTTCACAGTCAAATAGATTAACACACGTATTAATACATATAAACATTAAACAAATCAAACACAGTACCTTGTTCCCGTTCCAGCTAGGTGCTTAAATTATCCATTCATGTATTTGATAACCTTTTAGAACGATATTTACAATTTCAGAGCGTTTTTCAAACAGCATGCTTATAGCATCCCAAAGCCTGTATAAGAACAAAGACAACTTATGCCAAAGTTGCAAACTTAACGGCAACTATGTAATATTATGCACTATAGAGGGAAGGAGCAGATTTAGTTAGACTCCAGCAACAGAACAAGCTTCTGGATGGGGCGCTCAACTTCTGACAACTTGTGAAGACGCTCTCCTTTCTTTCCAAGCTTACTGTCACCAAGCTGGAGTTTAACTCTCCGTACTAGTCCATCTTTGTCAGTAGTGGTTTCTGAAACTCTACCCAATCTCCACTCGTTCCTGTGCAAATCCTCTCCTTTCAGGATTACAATATCTCCAACCTGTAAATTCCTTCTTGGAGCATGCCAGCGTTGTCTAAGAGCAATGTTGGCCAGATATTCCTTCCGCCATCGACTCCAAAACTGTTCTGCAAGGTATTGAACATGTCTCCACCTTTTCTTGCCATAAATATCTTCTCTAACGAATTCACCAGGAGGAGGTAAGGCCTGGACCGATTTCATTGTCAGAAGATGATTAGGAGTGAGTGGTTCGAGGCTATGGGGGTCACTGAGATTGTCAACAGTCAAAGGACGACTGTTGACTATAGCCATAGCTTCATAGAAAAAGGCTCACAGCGAAGCATCATTTAGTCTACCAGAGGAAAGGGCAAGAGTGGATCTTAGAACGCTTCTCACGGTCCTTATATGTCTTTCCCACACCCCTCCTGCATGGCTAGCATGGGGTGCGTTCATGATAAAGTCGCACTGCTTATTTGCAAGAAATACAGCAAGACGGTCTGCATCAACTTCCTTTAGAGCTTCTCTGAACTCATTCTTGGCTCCCACAAAATTGCTTCCTTGATCAGATTTGATCTGACGAACGGAACCACGTATGGCGATGAAACAACGAAGGCCATTGATGAAAGCATCTGTCGTCATGTCTTCAAGAATCTCAATATGAATGGCACGGGAGCTTAGGCAAGTAAAAAGAAGACCATACCTCTTGTTCTCTTTTCTTCCTAGCTTTGTAAGGAATGGCCCGAAGCAGTCCATGCCACAGAAAGTGAAAGGAGGGGATGGTTCCAAGCGTTCAGGAGGTAAATCGGCCATCTTTTTCTCCTCCATAGGTCTGCGTTGCCGTCTACAGGTGACACATTGACGAATGAAGGATGCAACAGCCCTGTTAATTCCTATAATCCAGTAGCCACTGCGCCTTATTTCATTAAGTGTCAGTCCTTTACCTTGATGTTTCATCTTCTCATGGTTATAGGCAATAATCATCCTTGTGATGTGATGATCTTTTGGAATGATTGCAGGGTGCTTGATGAAATTGGGAAGAGAGGAGTTGCACAACCTTCCTCCCACCCTGAGAACACCATCGTTGTGGAGAAAAGGGTCAAGAGCATGTAAAGGATTGTGCCGTGGTAGAGGGATTCCTTTGCTCAGCAGGTTCAACTCTTCTTGATACACATTTTTCTGCAGAATTTTGATTAAGCAATGTTCTGCCTCTTCTCGTTCTGTTACAGTGGTAAGATTGTTTGATCTGTTATTCCTTATGCGCCGGAGAATGCGTGCAACTGCTCGTGTAGCCAGCGACCAGGATGAGAACTTGGACAAGCGATCAACGAGGCTTACGTGTTCTGTGGTTTTGGTAATGAGCGCTAGAACACTCCTGACCTCTGGATCTCCGACTGTTAACTCTGGCACTTCGTCTGTAGCCACCTTTATTTCCTTGTTCCATAAGAACTTAGGCCCAGTGAGCCAGGTAGATGACAAAAACTCACTGGCAGTCAAGCCCCGGGAAGCATGATCAGCAGGATTCTCATCTGTTGGAACATATCGCCACTGTTGTGGGGCTGAGCTTAGCTGAATCTTCTGTATCCGGTTAGCCACAAACGTGTGGAATCGTCGTGCTTCGTTTCTTATATATCCTAAGACCACTTTAGAGTCGGTCCAGAAGAACTCCTCTGCGTCAATACATCCCAATTCCTCCTTAAGCATGTTGCTTATCTTCACGGAAACAACTGCTGCTGTCAATTCTAGTCTTGGGATGGTTGTGATCTTGGTTGGAGAAACACGTGATTTTCCTACAACTAAAGCACAATGAATATCTCCCTCTTCATTTTGAAGTCGCAGGTATGAACACTGGCCGTAACCCTTCATGCTGGCATCAGAAAAGTGATGCAGCTCTGTCTTGGAGACCCTTCCAAATCCAGCAGGTGAGTAGGTACGGGATATGGTGAAATTATCTAATTGGGCAAGATCACTTCTCCATTGTTCCCATTTTGGTCGAAGCTCATCAGAGAGAAGATCGTCCCAGCCAGTACCTTGTCTGCACATCTCCTGAAGAATTATCTTTGCTTTGAGGACGACTGGCTCCACAAACCCAAGAGGATCGTACAGAGAAGCCACTGTAGATAAAATGCCGCGTCGTGTTGCAGGCTGTTCTTTGAGGCTGACGTTAAGCTTGAAGCGGTCAGACTCCACATCCCATTGAATCCCGAGAGCTCTCTCAAGTGGCAATTCATCAAATGAGAGATCCATATCCTTCACGTTGTTGGCTCGTTCAGAGAGTGGTATACTTTCTAATACCTTTCTGTCATTAGATACAAACTTATGTAGTCGGAGACCGCCCATGGCACAGAGTTCACGTGCTTCCCTGGCAAGCTGAATAGCATCTTCAGTGGTTTCGATACTTGCGAGTCCATCGTCTACATAAAAGTCCCTCATCACAAATCTTGAGCCCTGAGTGTAGATGTCGCGATTCTCTTTAGCTAGATGTTTCATCCCGTAGTTTGCACATCCCGGAGAGGAGGCTGCACCGAACAGATGCACTTTCATGCGAAACTCGATGGGCTGTGAGTTCAAATCTCCTTGCTTCCACCAAAGAAAGCGCAGAAAGTTGCGATCAGATTCGGCCACATGAAACTGATGGAACATCTTCTGAATGTCGCACATCAACGCAACAGGGTGCTGTCGGAAACGGATGAGAACTCCACTTAAGTTGTTCAACATGTCAGGCCCAGAGAGGAGGTGGTAATTTAAGCTTGTGCCTTTGTATCTGGCTGAGCAGTCGAACACTACACGAAGTTTATCTGGCTTTTTTGGATGATGCACACCATGATGGGGAATGTACCATCTCTCCCCTTCACTCCCACCGTCATTGAACTGCTCAGCATCTCCTTGCTCGATGATTTCCTCCATGAACTCAACATAACGTTCCTTATACCTTTCATCCCTTTGCAATTTCCTTTTAAGGTGAAGGAGGCGTGTCATAGCGGAGCCTTTGTTGTCAGGCAGGCTGGGTCTGGTTTTGAAGGGCAGAGGCATTTCATAATGCCCGTACACATTTTTCTTTATTCCCTCATCCAGTATGTTGAGGAATGTGATGTCGTCTTGTGACACAATTTTGCTGTCATCATTGCCATCTTTGAAGTCAGACTCTAGAATGCGAATGACGTCAGTAGGAGTTAATGGAGGTAGCTCCTTGACTGTAGTTCTGTGACACAGATGGTGTGAGCTAGATGTATCCTGGGTATGTAGTGAGCGCCCTACAATACTCCATCCTAAATCAGTCCTTACAGTGTAGGGTTCCTCAACTCCTCCTAAAAGGACTTGTCTTGGTGCCATGGCTCTTGAGCAGTTGTAGCCGATTAAAAGGCCTACTACGCAGTCCTTCAATGGTTGTATTTCATCAGCTATTTCGGTCAGATGACTCCATTGTTTAGCCGTCTCACAAGTGGGAATGTGAGAGCGGTTGACAGGAATGCAGTCCTTTGTGTAGGTGACAGGAAGATCAACTTGAACTGCAGAACTATATCCTCTAACACGAAGCCCAGAGACTCCTTCGCTTGTGAGCACCGTATCCCTGCCACTCATAGTCGTCAACTTCAATTTCACTGGATACTTGTCAGCATTAAGACCATCACTCACTTCTTGGTCAATGAATGTAGTATCGCTTTGAGTGTCGAGTAGTGCGTAGACGAGTTTCTCAGTGGTTGGGTCATTTTTAGATGAAACCCAAACTGGTATCACCATAGATGTGTTTGATGAGCCTACGCCTGCTATACTGAGTGACGTTGCAGCAGCGCCTATATTTGTCTCTGGTTCTGATGCAGTCCTTTCTCTTTTATAGTTGTCATCATGCAGGGCTGTAGGATGCTTTCCTTTACAGTGGTCACAGAAAAGACGATGACGGCAGTCTCTCACGCTGTGGCCGGGTTTCAGGCATCCATAACAGAGTTTCTTTTCCTTTATATAGTTGCGTCGCTCAACCAATACCATTTCAGTGAACTTGTAGCATGCGTGTAGCTGGTGTCTATTATCTTGACAAAAGATGCATGAAGTCTTAACTTTCCTCTGTTCCGACTTGTGTTTTTCATTGTCAGTGACTATTTGAGTGGTAAACACACTAGCCTTGTTTCTCTTCACATCTCTGAGATTTCTCTTCTCAGTGTAAGAATCTGATGAATGAAGGGCATGAAATGACGTAATGGGATTGCAAGCAATCTCAGCTTCATCCGACGTGAATCTAGCAAACTCTTTGAAACTTGGAAATTCTTGATTTTCATTTAGGCTTTGCGTGACTTGTCTGTTCCAACGCAAAGCTGCCCAGTCCGGTAACTTGTGAACGAGCTTCCGATTTTCTTCCCAATCATTTAATATGTCGAGACCCTTCACATGAGGCATGGCATCTTGACAAGCATTCAGAAAATCTGAGAAGCGTCTCAGTCCTTCAGCATCCTTTGATGGTATTTTCGGCCAGTTGCTGAGCTTCTCTCGAAACGCTCTCTGAATGGCGAATGGCTGGCCAAAGCGACGATTTAATTTGTCCCATGCATCTTGATATGCTTCATTGTCATTTCGGTAAAAGTTGCCATCTAAAGCCTGCCGTGCTGGGCCACCAACATACTTTTTCAGGTAGTATAGTTTTTCGGCTGGCGTGATTGCCCTTTGGTCTATGAGTGAAGTGAATGCTGCCTTCCATTCAACAAATTGTATGGGATCCCCATTGAAGACAAATGGCTCAGGAACAGGAAGCCTATTTAAGGCTATGTTGTCTTGAAGGAGCTGAGTGAGAGAGGGTAGGTCTGTATGATGGGGCGTTGCAACTGGAGAGAGGGGCGCGGTAGTTACAGGTACTTTCTTTGGTTCCATGTTCCTTTCCTTTTTGAGATAGAAAGCATCCTTTTGTTCAGACTCCCTTTCATAAACCTTCAATTTTGCTTGAGCAGCCCGTATCTCTTTCGCTGCCTGTAATCGCTCCAACTCACACCTTTGTACCTCTAGAGCCTTGCGTTGTTGTTCCTCTAACTCTCTTATAGATTCTTTTTGCTTTTCTTCCTCCAGCAGCATCTGATAATTTACTTCCTTTTCTGCTGGTTCAGCTGCTGCCTCCGCACGTTTTGCTGTCATGGATGAAGTAGTGGAGTAGTGATCGGACTGGCTGTGACTTATGAAAGAGGCTGCGGATCCATAGACCGACTTTGCATAGTCGTGGCGGAGCAGTTCATGAAGGCGGTGTCTCTCCTGCTGCTCATTAAATCCACTTTCCTCATCTATAGCTCTGCTGTATGCAATGTTGATGATTTCTGTGGTCACAGATTCACACGTATCAACTCTTCTTCTTATGTCGGTGGAGGGTGTAGTGAGATTTCGAATTTCAAAATAAATGTTCATTACATCTTCTTTACTTTTCTTAAGCTCTTCAATGAGAGGCCAGAGCTGACTCTCTGACATATAAGTCTTTAGCTGATCTCTTGCCTTTCGTGTGTGGAGCTTCCACTGTTCGTACATGGCAAACAACCTTTTCTCTTTTTTCTTGGCCTCTTCATCACGATATACGCGCATCTTCTCTGTAGGATGGCATGTGCGTTCAGATCGTCTTGGACCTTCAAGAGCATTATCCTCCTTATTAAGTTTGCCTTGGCGATCAGTTAGACATTGTTGTTTACCTTCATTAGTTTCTTTTAGACTTGGTTGCTCTGATGGGTTTATCATTATTTGGGTTCCATCTTGTAAATCATCATGCTGATGACCAACCATCTGCTCCTCCACCTCATTTCCTAACTCTGACATTATCACTTAAGAATTTTTTTGTAAACTCTAATGGCAGAAAAAGACAGTTTAGCAGATATGGTAAAGCTCTGGATATGAATGTGCAAACATAAAATATCAAAACATAAATTTTAGTTGCTGACACATATGCATGTACATATAGACACCAGAAAAATTATAAATGTCAGTGTAAAATCACAATGAACAAGTTATCAACGTTCTTAAATCCAAAGTGAGGAAAATGTAAATATTAAATCCTCAATAAACACTGTTAACTAGGTATATAAATGCAAAGTCCAAACAACAAAAATCTATATGTCTTTAATTAGAAAGAGTCCATATAGATGCATAGAGGCATGAGTGCAAATATAATCACAGTTTATTTTGTTGCTCTTGTTGGTAAGCCAGTGAGTATTAAATGTTCCGTCTGAGAAGCCGTTCATCCGTTGCTCGCCGTATTGTTGTACTATTGTCTATATAATAGTGGATTAATACTCACAGTCCTGCATCAGTGTCCGTAAATGTGACTGTACTTGACCATTGCACCGAATCTGTGAGACAGTTGTCCGAAATAGGTCAGGCGCGATGACGATGATGTAACCGAAGCGGTAACCGGCGCGGTAAAGACCCTCCGTAGCACGTTGTAGACAACGGTCGTCGGAATCGATGCGGGTCAAGCTCTTACTGTAGCAAAACCCCAGCCAGACAATGGTGAAGCGTACTGATGTTTCAAAAAGCCTTTATTTTGTGTTCAGCCGTTAGCCTTTCCTTTAAAAACACAAATCTGCCTTTCTTTTGTTACACCTTTTCTTCATGAAACACCGTAAGAGCTACAGGGCAGATAAATAACATAAAATCAGCTCTTACGAACATAAACATTATCCAACATGAACAAACATATTACAAAAAGATATAAATTACATCAGTCAATATTAACAATGTTAAAAACTTATGTTAACAAACTTTGCATGACACAAGTGATGATAACACATTTAAACACTTCTTCACAGTCAAATAGATTAACACACGTATTAATACATATAAACATTAAACAAATCAAACACAGTACCTTATTCCCGTTCCAGCTAGGTGCTTAAATTATCCATTCATGTATTTGATAACCTTTTAGAACGATATTTACAATTTCAGAGCGTTTTTCAAACAGCATGCACTCTTTCCTTTTCCGTGTGTGCGTCTCACTAATTGGTCCCACCTTTCTAGGTGCGAAATTAACGTTCCACTAGGGGGCGGGATTAAAGCACTCATTACATTAACAAAGGAGACTAAATAAAATGGAGTTTAGAAAAATTACCTTATTTTCTCTTTCTTAAGAGTTAGTTACACTTTGCAATATGCGTAATTACTAATTAGATGCTATTTATACTTTATATTGGCAGATACTGTTTGCACCTTTTGTAGATAAATAGGATGAAATAATAACATGGAGTGCCAATGATTATATTTGTTCAAATAAAATAAATGGATGCTGCATTACTGGGAAAATAAAAGCCCATAACCCTACCCAATACATACTTTTATTCTTCATAAACACTTATGAGGAACTATAATTCCACTTTTTAAATTTTTTTAATTGAAAATAAATGTGTGTAATATGAAAAGGGAAAAAAACGAGGTTGGCAAAAGGTGGATTTGCACCAGTGATATTGCGTCAAAAGTCAGTTCAACAAGCCTAACTTACTACTGCCTGCGACACTAAAGTTATTCAATTCCATGCATCTTTTTAAAATATTAGTGGTCAAACCAGATATTGGTAGGTGGAGATAATGTAAATAGTGATTGCCAAAAAGGGACGCTATTTGCACTTACTGTTGTGTTAATAGACACTGCTCTTTTATTATTATTTTTTTATAATTACAGATGCTTAATACATTACCATTTACATAAAAATGAAAAGATGATAGCAAAAGGGTGAAAACTTTTGTTGCCATACTGTATAACTCAGTTTTGTTCAAAGAGATCTAACTTACACATTAGGCCCCAACTAAGCTGGCAAGGGAAAGGAAAAAAATGTGGGTGAATCCAAAACATTTACTGGAGTAGACACCATTTACTTGTATTCTCGTTTTGTATATACGGTGTTCAGACTCTATGAACAAAAAAATCAAACAATCATGCAAACATTTCTGTCCATCCAAAATAAATTCAGTACTGATTTTTTTAACAGTTAAAGTACAACTGAGAAACCAGTGCAAAATGTACAATTCTGTTTGTGGACATCTAGTTTACTTTATAGGCTACTGTATTTTATTTATGTCCTTTATTTAACCATTTTTTATTCATAAAAAACTTCAGTTAATGGCCCTGTCTCGAACCTGGCATTGGAAAAAAAGTAGTCCAATAGTTTTGTGGTAATGTTTTGAATCTCTTTTAGTGCGTGGCTATCTGAAGATGAAGACCCTTTGATTGCACAAATCAATCAGAGAATCGCTGATGTCACGGGTTTAGATCTGCGGACAGCTGAGGAGCTTCAAGTATGAACAGTCTAATGGGGACATACACAATGCTTCGCATTTCTCACTCTAGGGATTTAACTTTTTGCTTGAGCTGAATATTTTCAACTTGCGCGAAGATACGTTTGAGGAAAATAAAATAGTGCTTGAGGAAAATTTTGCGACAAACGCACCACCCAATGTGCGTCATTCGCATCACGTAAGTTAGCGTCTATTCGCGCCCCATTATAGGGGATACACACCAAATGCGAATTCAACGACACAAGTAGATTACTTGCAAAATCAATGCAAAGATGTGAACAAACTAGGGCTGGACCAGAATATTCGAATATTCGTTCTGTGGGTTGACATACGATTTTCAATTTTGAGATTTGAATATATATATATATATATATATATATATATATATATATATATATATATATATTTTACAGCGTTAATGCAGAGCTTTTGCCAAGCAGGAGGTGCGCTTCACGCTCCCGCTCTTTAGGTGGCGCAGAGAGACCAACATCCATAGCCAACAGCCAGAGATGGGACCAAGTCACACATGTGCAAGTCTCAAGTAAGTCTCAAGTCTGAACCTTCAAGTCTCAAGTAAGTCCCAAGTTTTTTTTTTCTTCAAGTCAAGTCAAGTCGAGTCACAGGCTATGTCAAGTCAAGTCATGTCAAGTCAAGTCATGTAGTAGGTCAAGTCAAATCCAAGTCAAGTCACCTTATTATTGTAATTTTACCTCCAGAAACTGATCTTAATAAAGATATATAGAATATAAAGATATAAAGAAATACTCATGTTCAGTAAAATACATCATGGAATTAAACAAAATTGTAATCTCTTCCGTTTGAAATAACGAACTTGAGCGGGCAAAAGACGCGATATGTAAACCGGCCCTAACATTGTAGAATCCAGTCATTTTTCTCTGTGTGTGTATGTTCAGATGGCAAACTTAGAAAAAGTAGCCAAGTCTCGTACCGCTCAGATCAAGGGAAGTATTTTTTAAAAATAAATTAAACTTATTTTGCCTACATTTGTCCCTAACACGGTATGATGAGGGTTAATGGCTACTTTAGCTATTATTACATTAGCTAACTACCAACTAACCTTCAAATGACGGACGAAATTGGAGGTTGTCGTCTGGCTGCCCGTGATTTTAATGTTGCATGTCTTGCAACAGACTGTCTGTCTTTTGCCATCTTGTTGAAGCCGAAAGCGATGACCCCCGCTACCCCTCCGGCTGACATGTTGATATCTGTTCTGTGGTGTGTGGTGTGCGTAAGGTACGAGAGTGCATGACTGATGATAGTGTCGTGATTCAGTCATGACAACGCCAATCTCAGCCTGTGCTCCAACTGGGTCAACTTTATTTTTAAAAATTATTTATATATTTTATATTCAAACTGAAAACATGATGTGATTAACACTCAAGTCATCATGTCTCAAGTAAAGTCATGTCCCGAGTTTTTAACTTCCAAGTCTGAGTCAAGTCTCAAGTATTTTATTTTTTGTCAAGTCAAGTCACAAGTCAGAAAAATAGCGACTCAAGTCGACTCGAGTCCAAGTCACCAAGTCACAAGTCCCCATGTCTGCCAACAGCCACCAAACGCCACCAGTAGAAGATCTCCTCAAATGAAAAGCGCTTCCTGCTTTGTCATTCAAGCTAACAGTGTGTAAATAACGTTCAGTTTCTTGCAAAAACTGATTGATTTGCTTCACAAGACGTCAATATGTCACACGGAGTTATGGGGGATTACTTTTGTATTGGATATATATGCTTTAGCTCTTAAAGCGGATTGACTTGCATGACGGAGCACTGGGGTTTCTGCAAAATATCTTCTTTATTGTTCTACTGATGAAAAAACATTTTGGATGATGTAAGTGTAAGTAAATAAACTTGAATTTGAAAGTGTGCTACGGTTTTATTACAGTTTGTTGAACTTCATTCATTCGTTCATTTATTTTCGTTGTTTTATTTAAATGGCCTACCCTTTACGTTGTCAGTAATTACTGTGCTGCTAATTTCTGATACGGGAGAGTTTGTTTGTCAGAAAAATGTTAGGCTACCTTATTAAAAGTATTGCTCTTGTGTTTTGTTTCACTAATGCTGTTCTCGCAGGACGCGTGACAGGCACGGCGCTACACACACACACACACACACGCACGCACGCACACATACACGCACGCGCACAGATTCCTGCCTTTATTAAAGAGAAAACAATTTTCAGCCCCTCCTTCCGAAGCTTCGAATATTCGATTTGATTTCTACTAGAGCTTCGAAGCTCAAAAAATGGTATTCGGAACAGCCCTAGAACAAACGCAAACTTGTGTGGGGTGTTGGGCGGCGCGATTTTCGTGAAACACACGCTATTTTCCTCACACGCTTTTTTGCGCAAGTTGAAAATATCTCAAGCAAAAAATTTAAAATCCCCAAAGTAATCTGAAGTAAGGAATGTGATGCTTCGCATTTGGTGTGTACGCAGCATCACAGATCACAATGCAAAGCTGAATTTCATCTTATATTTACGCATTTGGCAGACACTTTTATACAAAACTACTTTAAGCGAATTCAGTATATGCATGTCTTTTATCAGTTTCAATACTGTTCAATCTAAATGTTTGTTCGAACTCAGATACAACATCTCTTTCAGGTTGCAAATTATGGGATTGGAGGCCAGTATGAGCCACATTATGACTCAAAGGTAGAACAGAATGTATATTTAAAAATGGTCCATTCTTATTGCTTTGATTCTTTCTGTTGAAGCTCTTGTAAACGAGCAAATACAGTTTAAGTTGACTTTGCTTAGTTAAAGGGGTCTATTATGTGTTTTCATTTTTTCAACTGTGAAATGTTGCTGTTTAAGGAGGAAAAGGATTTAAAATTCAAGATATTCCTTCAAGAGCTACAAATATTCAAATGTAAACACTACCAGGAATATGTAATAAGGGAATGAGGTATAGTTGAGCTGTGGTAATTTAATTGCCGTCCAAATCCTACGTTTATAAAAGGGGATCAATGTAAAAGTAATTCTGCCCTTACTTTTAGACCACTAATAAGCACCATATTGGTCACGCGCTCTTCTTTTTTTTCTTTATCAAGACACTGAAAAGGGCATAATAGGACCCCTTTAAAAATATTTTATGACCATTAATTTCTTACTTCACAACATCAAATCTTTCCACAGCTCTCAAATGACTCCGACTTTCAATTCAGAGGTGACCGGATTGCCACTCTTTTAATCTATGTGAGACTATAATCCAAACAACTGTTTATTATGCACTTTAATGTTATTTCCAGACTGCTGACACTCATCTTCTCTGTTGTAGATGAGTGATGTGGATGTTGGCGGGGCGACAGTGTTTCCTACAACTGGTGCAGCACTTCTTCCAAAAAGAGTTAGTGAAATGTGTTATTTACCCAACCTGATCTCACGAATTTCCGTGGCATAGTCACGGAATTTTGTGCTCATTTTTCCGTGGCATTCTCACGGATCTCCGCATTTTTCCGTGGCCCTGCTACGGACTGTCTTTTTCCGTGGCATTCTCACGGATTGGTTACTCAACTGTTTTGTCCTATTTTCTTACCATTTTCGCTTCGGTTTAGGGTTAGAATAGATTTACATGAAATGACATCCCTACCCAAACCCAACTCTAACCCCAACGCCAGGCGACAATTGTTTAAAGTTTAGAAAATATAAAAGAATAAATCAGAAAAAATTATATAAACCAATAGTTAAAGTGACATACTAATGCAAACACCAAATCTAACCCTAAACCGAAGCGAAAATGGTTTGAAAATAGGAAAAAGCAGTTGAGTAACCAATCCGTGAGAATGCCACGGAAAAAGACAGTCCGTAGCAGGGCCACGGAAAAATGCGGAGATCCGTGAGAATGCCACGAAAAAATGAGCACAAAATTCCGTGACTATCCCACGGAACTTTGTGAGATCATGTTGTATTTACCAGTGTGTGTCACACTCTTTAGGTGACATCATCATGTTACCACCATTGTGTTCCCTTATAGGGTACAGCAGTGCTTTGGTTCAACCTGCTAGAAAATGGAAATCAAGATAACACAACCTTACATGCAAGTTGCCCTGTGTTTGTAGGCAATAAATGGGGTGAGTTGTCTCCAAGCATTTGTGTTGTTCTCACATATTTATTAATAATAACTTGATTCAAAAGTCTTCTTTTGGAGCAAAATGTATTTATTTCTGTATTTCTTTCTTTCGATTTGCATGAAATATGGCCTGGTTTTGTGTACAGTGCATGAAATTGATATAACATTTACTGTATATTAGGCATATATTTATTTAGTAGATCCCTCAAATAAAAGATGTAAAATAGAAAGAAAATTTTTTTATTGTTTTCACATAAATCTTTTAATGTAGTGGCCAACAAGTGGATTCGCGCTGGAGGACAAGAGTTCAGAAGAAAGTGCTCCACAGTCCAGTCTGAGTAAAAGAGGCGATGCAGTTTATTTCAGCCGTCATAAGATACCAGAATAATGTGACACCACAACACCAAAGATTCATTTACTCAGTTTAATCTTCTCTTATATGCAGACTGTGTGGCGTACTTAAAGTGTTTTTGCTCTGTTTTTAAATAATAAACTTTAGTGTTTAATTTTCCTACATATGTTTGCCTGACTTTGATATATGCTTCTTGATCAATATTTTCCATTAAAATATCCAAAAATCCCTACTAGATTGTTATGTTTCCAATAGTTTTTGAATCCAGAGAAAATTGCAACCAGTGTATTTTTAACCAGTGTAATATCCTATCTGTTGTGCCTTTCAATAATGTCATCGATTTCTTGCGTCATACGTTGCCTTTGTTTACAGGCAGATAGCCAGCCTGTTTACCCCTTTCTGTCCAATCATCTTTAAGTGTGATTATTCACCTATACTTCAGTATTGATCAGTGGAGACATATAAACTTGTAACATATGAAATAAATTGACAAAGAAAAAACGTAAGAAATATCCTCTTTATTTATTTTTCATTTTTCTGTTAGTTTTGCAAAGTTTTAGTTTGTTATCTGTCATGAGAACAGGACTCAAATGCGGGGTGAGGTGAGAAACACAGTTTTATTTAGAGCTTAGAGAGAGAATGCTGGTAAACAATGAACAGTCCCGAAAACTGTGAGCAGCGTGATAATAATCCAAGACCAATCCAGCGACCAAGCGAAGCAGCAGATGCAGGTGGTAGCTAATCAGTAATCCACTGCAGAGAAGCGAGGCGGAAAGGAGCAGGGGCACATTCACTGGAGCCAGCTGAGATAGGGCATCGGGTGTCCGAGTTGCAGGAGAGTGGAACTGGGGAAAACAGAGGGGCAGCAAGACAGAGTGCACACAGCGAACTGGGTGAGTACAAACTAGAATATAATAAATTTACCAAACGGAAGACTAGTAAATGATGAGAGGGTGGTAAACACATACAAAGTCTGACAGAGAACAAGGAAACACGGGATATAAGAAGGGGAAACAATTAGGAGAAAAGAGGAAACAGGTGCGAGTGTAACAAGATAATGAATGGGAAAACGAGAGGGAGGGGTGAGAGCACGTAGACACTGAGCACGCGGCGAGCTGTCATAACAAAACCATGTGCACAACAAAACAAAACAAAGAGCACAAAAGACAGCAGAGGTCAGAGCGATCAGACCGGAGACATGATAGTACCCCCCTTCAGGGGCACCACAGGGTGCCCCAGTGGGAGGCTCACCTCGTCACTGATGGAAGTCCACAATCAACGAGTGGTCCAGGACCTCACAGCACAGCACCCAACACCTCTCCTCTGCACCATAACCTTGCCAGTCCACGAGGTACTGAAAACCCCTGCCATGTCAGCTTAACAGTTTAAGCTGGAGAGCCATCCACAAAACGGGGGGAGTAGTGACAGGGTTTAGCTGAGAAAGAAACACCGGATTACCCCTGCATATATGAAAAACTGGGTGAACTCGACCCAGGGTGGGGGTAAGCTTAAGCCGAACGGCCACCGTATTGACCACCTTAGTGATGTGGCACGGGCCAATAAATCTAGGTGCCAGCCTGGGAGAAGGCACACGGAGAGGCAGATCCTTGGTAGATAACCAAACCCGTTGACCGCACACATAGGTCAAGGGGGAGGATTGGCGGCGGTCGGCGGCAGCTTTGACCTTCAAGGAGGATTGGGTCATGATTTCTCTAGCTCTCCTCCAGGTGCGATGGCAGCGCTGAACGAAAGCCAGAGCGGAGGGAACTGCAGCGTTGAGTTGTTGGGAGGGAAAAAGAGGAGGTGAGTAACCAACCCAACATTCAAACGTGGACATACCTGTTGCCATAACAGAGTGGGCATTGTGGGCTTACTTGGCCCATGAGAGCTGTTGAGTCCAGGAACTTGGGTTATTAGATGTCAGACAGCGGAGCATGCGACCGAGTTTCTGATTAGCCCTTTCGCACTGCCCATTGGTCTGAGGGTGGAAACCTGATGACAGACTTGCACTGAGCGCATACAGTACAGGCTAACACAAACTGTTGGACATCTGTGGTCCAGGATGGCCACCAAAAACGCTGACGAATGACAGCCAGCGTTCCCCGAATGCCTGTATGGGCATTAGGGCGCAGCGCAACCGGTACAAATAATCGACACTCCTCTAGCACTTGCACTCCTCGTCCGGCCTCTGCTACCCAACGCTCGATCCCCCAGGTGATAGCCCCGACCACCATGCCTTCAGGAAGGATGGTCTTGGCTGAAAACTCCTCCTGCGGGGTTTTGAACAGACAAGAGAGCATGTCGGGTTTGACGTTCTTAGATCCTGGCCGGTACGAGAGAGTGAAGTTAAAATGAGCAAAGAAGAGTGCCCAGCGGGCCTGACGTGAACCTCCTGGGCGAATGGATATTTTCTAGATTTTTATGATCCGTCCAAACCAGGAAGAGCTGTGCTGACCCCTCCAACCAATGACGCCACTCGCCCAAGGCTAACCGCACTGCTAAAAGCTCTCTTTTGCCAATGTCGTAATCACGTTCAGCAGGGTTTAAACGATGAGAAAAGATCGCTGAGACTGTACCGCACCTATTCCAAGATCTCATGCATCAACCTCTACAATAAATTGAGATTCACGATTGGGAAAACAAACTACAGGAGCAGAGATAAATCGACACTTTAAATTATCAAAGGCCTCCTGAGCTTGGGAATTCCAATTAAAACGCACTTTAGGGAGGTTAATGCAGCGGCAAAGCGATTTGTCCAAAACCTCTGACAAAACGTCTGTAAAAGTTGGCAAATCCCAGGAAGCGTTGCAATGCTTTACGAGAGTCGGGAACTGGCCATTTGGTGATGGCTCAGACTTTGGCAGGGTCTGGATTTATTCCTTGAGGAGAAATAACATGACCAAAGAACGTAATCAACTCGGCATGGAAATCGCACTTCTCCGCCTTAACAAAAAGCTGGTTTTCTATGAAGCGTTGGAGAACCTGCCTGATGTGCTGGGTGTGTTCCTGGAGGGAGGAAGAAAAAATTAATATATCATCCAGGTACACAAAGACAAAGCAGTTAAGCATGTCACCCAACACGGCATTGACGAGGCCATGGAAGACGGCTGGCGCGTTGGAAAGGCTGAATGGCAGAGCCAAATATTCATAGTGCCCTGAGGGAGTATAAAATGCCGTCTTCCACTCATCGCCCTCCTTGCGGAGGTCTAATTTTGTGAAGACCCGGGCTCCCTGCAAAATCTCAAAGGCAGAAGACATTAAATGTAAGGGGTACCTATTTTTAACAGTGATGTCATTCAAACCTCGATAATTAATACATGGGCGCAGAGAGCCGTCCGAGAAGAGGAGTGGCGAATGAGACCAGCTTGTAACGATTCACAAATATATTTGTCCATTGCCTCTCTTTCAGGACCGGAACGGGAATATAAGTGACCCCTGAGTAGAGAAGTACCTGGCAGAAGGTCAATAGTGCAGTCATAGGGGCAATGCGGCGGTAGAGGGGTCGCCTGTGACTTGCTGAACACGGAACGAAGATCACGATACTCCATCAGGACCCCGGTCAAATCAGAATACTCCAACTGTAACACAGAAGACACAGACTCAGGAGAGGGGGCAGCGCCCAGACAAGACTCAAGACAAGACTGACTCCAAGCTAGTTTCATTGGTTCAGGCTCGGACGAAGAAGGTTGACTCTTCGACTCAGATGTCTCGCGATTAGTTAGACTGCGCCAGTTTGTAGCTGAGCGTCTTTGGTGGCGCAACGCGAGGTGTCCCTCTACCCGTAAGGCGAGATTTATGATGCCCTCCAGATTGTAAGGCATCTCCAAAGCAGCAATTTCATCAGCAATGGCGCCGTTGAGGAAATGGGCACGTTAGGCGGCTTCGTTCCAGTGGCACGCAGCCACGAGTGTCTGGAAGCGAATAGCAAAATCCGTGACTGATGATCTTCCTTGGAAAAGACGTGACAAGCGAGTGGCGGCCTCGTCGCCTTGAGCGAGCGATCAAAGAGTCGTGACATCTCCAGACGGAACTCCTCGAAGGAATTACAACAGGGTACCTGGGCATTCCACACGGCAATACCCCACTGACAGGCTTTACCTATCAGAAAAGTTCACAGAGAGCAAGTTGCCTATGGTCAGGTGCTGCAGTTGCCCTACAATAGGCTGCAAAAGCCTTGATAACAACACACTTTATTCATACTGACCAGACTCTCTGATGACTCTGAAGACTGAAGCTGCATATTTCCTTTCAACTATTTAAAGACAGTTAATTCGCCTATCAGTCTATTGCCAAATCTGCTAAGGCTTCCTATTTCTTTGACTTAATTTTAAAAATCATAGAGACCCAATATTTGCTCTACTTCTGCCCCATTGAGCCCCCCCCTGCCTGCTCCCCGACTTTTGGGATAATTTTGAACCCGTTTTCCTTTCATCTTTAAAAAAATTATTGATACTACCAAACCATCCTTTTGTCCTTATGACACCATTCACCCAAAATATTTAAAATCAACCGCTGACACAGTAGGCCTTGATTTGGTTTCCTTTTTTAATAAATGCCTGTTAACCGGCTCAGTTCCTGCTCCCCTTAAAGTGGTGACTGTCACCCCATTTCTTAAGAAGCCTTCATTAGACCCCCATATCTAGAATAACTTTCGCCCAATCCCTGTTTTACCATTTATCTGAAAGATCTTATAAAAACTTGTGCTTGACCAACTGCAGTCCTTTCTAAATCTTAATGGTATAACTGAAACTTTCCAGTCCGGTTTCAAATCAGCTCAAAGCTCAGAAACGTCCCTCCATAGAGTTTTAAATGAGATTTATATAGCCTCCAACTCTGGTGATTCTGTGGTCCTGGTTCTCTTAGTCCTCTCTGCAGCTTTTGATACCGTGGACCACTCCACTTTGTTACTTAGATTAGAGTCTGACGTGGGTCTTAAATGTATGGTCCTTAAATGGTTTCAGTCATTTTTAACCAATAAAAAATTCTTTATTAAATTAGATAACTTTTTTCCTTGTACATTCTTCCTCTGGGCTCAATTTTGAGCACTAGTAAGGTGTTTAGATGAGATCAAAATCTGGCTCGCTCAAAACTTTTTAACTTTAAATGAAGATAAAACAATGGTGATTGTTTTTAATCCTACTGACCATCCACAGGCTTCCACTTTAGATCTGCGCAGCCTATCAGGTTTCAGATCTGCTAGCGTGCGAAATCTGGGGGTCTCTTTGGATGAGTCCCTTAAACTGGACAAACACATCTCTTCTGTAATTGGCTCAAGCTTCTACCAACTCCACCTATTATCTAAGGTCAAACACTTTTTAAATCACAAAATGCTTGAAATGGCTGTTCACGCTTTTATCACTTTTCGCTTGGACTCTACAAATTACTTGACTTCAACTGGTCCAAAATGCTGCTGCTCGCTCTCTTCATAACAGTCGCAAAAGCGGCCATATCACCCCCATCCTGAGATCCCTTCACTAGTTACCTATCCAATCTTAGAATTGATTTAAAAAATCTCTTACTGGTATACAAATCATTATATAACCTTGCCCCCAGATATTTATCTGAACTACTACATTTTATACTCCCTCCATTAACCTCAGATCCAGTAATCAGCATCTCCTTTTAATTCCTCCCTCTAAAATAAAACGTGGAAGAGATCGAGCCTTTTCGGTGGTAGGGCCCCGTTTATGGAATAACTTGCCGCTCCAGATCAGAGTGGCACCTTCTTTATCTACTTTTAAGTCTTTAAAAACCCATTTGTTTGAGCTGGCATGTTAACTTTGTATTTTACTGTAGTTGGTTTTTAGTCAGCTGTAATTTCTTTCCTAAAAAAAATTATCCACCACTTCTTCCTCCTCATCTTCCTCATTATACTCTTCCTCCTCATCCACCAGCTCTTACACATCCTTATCCAGCACTTCTTCCTCATACTTTTCCTCCTCATCCACCTCATCCTCGTTATTCTTTTCCTGTTCATCAACCACCTCTTCCTTTTACTCTTCCACTGTATCCACCACCTCATTTTTGTTATACTCTTCCTCTTCATACACCACCTCTTTATTATTCTTTCTCTTTGTCCACCATCTCATACTCTTTCTCCTTTGCCTCTCAGATTTATAGTTTCTATTTATTCATTGTTGGTATAAACATATGACACACCTGTACACTCTGAGCTGGTTTATATTGTGCACAAATGGTACAAAAACATCATTAAAAAAGTGTGAACAGTTTTGAATTGTTGTGTTTACTCAGTCTTCTTGTTGTGTTCAACTTTTACAGCACAAGTGTATTACAGTGTGAAATGTGTTTTAAAGGAACACACCCACATTTTGGGAATTAAGCTTATTCACAGTATCCCCCAGAGTAAGATAAGTCCATCCATACCTTTCTCATCTCCGTGTGTGTTGTAACTCTGTCTGATGCAGCCCCGTAAGCTTAGCTATAAGCACAAAGAATGGAAGTGAATGGCTCCAGCTAGAAAACTGCTCCCCAATAAGTGACAAAATAACGCAAACATTTTTCCTATTTATGTGTTGTGATTTGTATAGTCACATCATGTACAAATAACAAGGTGATATGAGACACAGCCTTCTTTTAACAGTATACATACTGGGAACTATTCTCATAAGGTGAAGCACTGCTTCTGGGGGATACTGTGAATAAGCTAAATTCCAAAAATGTGGGCGTGTTCCTTTAATGAGTGAGAACGTTTGTGTAAACAAATGAAAGCAAACTTTCAAGAACTGAAGAAGATATAAAATGAGAACAAAAAACACTCTTGTGAACTTACGCTTTTACAAGTTTACTTTCATCATTCTGTCACAAAGCTCTCATGTGGGCGGGACATAACCATGCTTTATTCTCATTGGCTAGTGAGATTTGGATTGACAGCTCCATGATCAGGAAGTTTAAACTTAAGTGGAGCGAATTTGGGATAGCGATCTGAATGGAGCTGTCTGTCTGTGTAGTTTTAGTGTTTGTACTTTGTATTGTAAATGAATGATTATTTATTTAGGTGGTATAATAGCATAGCATATTAATTTAATAATAGAATAATCATGATAATTCAATATTATCACTTTGTGCCCCTGCAAAGATATTTGTTACCACCCAGATTTCCCCACCAATGACCCTCATGTAGAATGCTATGTAGTCCCATTAACTCATTAACATTAAGAAAGGAGAACAAAGATGTGAATGAAAAAATAAATCATAGGGGAAGCATGTTTCAGTTTACTGTAAAAGAACAAATATATTAAAATTAATACCCACAACAAAAAAGTCAAAAAAACACTCAGAAATCTATTTTCCCTATTTTCAAATGGCAATGTATTTTTTTACTCATTAAACTAGGACATAGCCATGTTTTTAATTTCAGAAATCTTGTCCCACAGCCCACATCTTCTTTAATTCACTGAGTTCATCAGGGTTCTGCAGAACAGAAACTTCACATTTATTTAAATCAACTTTTGTTGCATTTTTGTTTGATTTATAATGTCGATCACATCAGCTCTGATCTGTTTTCATTGTGTCAAAAATTGTTGTCCATGACTTTTACCTTCCATTTATAATTGTTTGTAAATTTATAATCAGCTGTCACTCATTGCATTATGTGTATGCTGTCTCTCACTGCATGCATCAGTTAAATACTCTTGCATCCATCCCTCCATCTTTATATGTCTATATGAGGAATGCAGTGTATGAATGTGATGAGATCATCATTTTGACGGCAAGAGGAGGGCGGGGTTACGCAGCATCGTTCTGAAGGCAGTAGAAGGGCGGGGTTACGCAGCATCATTCTGACAGCAGCGGGAGGAGGGCGGGGTTACGCAGCATCATCGCTGCCCGTCGTTTCATTGTACGGCTGCTGATGCTGAGGGGTCGCGTAAAGAAACCGTAGAGCCATGATTGAAGATTTGATGTTTGCAAGCCATGGCACATCGTTGAGGATTGTTCTCTAGGTAAGCGTTTCTTTATTCCGGACTGACTGGATTTGGTGTATTTGTGCTGTCTGTCGGTGATGTGTCCGTCTCAGAGCGCGAGCACACAGCAGGCTACTGAGGGAGAAAATGCAGATGTGAGCAGCACTGAGCGCAGTGTCATGATGTGGCACACTGTATGGTTATTATTTCATTTCTACCGTAGTTTCTGTCGTTTTGTCTGTCAGTGAGATTAGTGCGCGAGGCCTGCGCGTCATCCTGCGCTTACAGGCCGCGCTCATGCGTCACATCACAGATCATACAGCGGACATACATGATGCGCGTGCACGAGGATCTGTCACATGACCTCCTCTAGAGCGTTTTAATAATGAAGTATATTATAATGTGACGCACCAGGCAGCATCTATAGCATATAGCGGGGAAACTGATTTAATTTCCTTAAGAAACGTATATTCTGCCTTGCCGTAGTCAAATAATTTCTAAAAAAAAAAGTGCACATGTGCCCCAATCCGAATTAAATGAAAAATTATTTAGCTAAATGAAATTCTTGTTGATATAACTCATTAAGCTTTTGTACCGTATGTCTTTATAGATAAACATAGTTTTGCTGCTGCTACAGAGATTAAAACAACAACAGCCATGCACCGAGAAGTCAGAATTTCTTTCCTTCTTTGACTACAGAGACACAAAACTGAGTAACACAGAATATAAGAATGTCAAAAAAAGAAAAATATCTTTAAAATCATAAAGGAAAAGTGTTATTATTCTGTATTGTGGCTTAAGTCATTAACACATAGTCTGATGTGTAACTGGAATATCCGTTTATTTTAGGCAATATTTAAGACATTCACAAGCATTGTTTTACCATCAATAGTCTAACATAAAATCCAGATAATTTACTCACCCCCATCTCATCCAAGTTGTTTATGTTTTTATTTGTGTAGTCAAGAACAAATTAATTACCTTTTTTAGGAAAATATTCCAGGATTTTTCTTAATTTAATAGACTTTATTGAACCCCAACAGTTTACAGTTTAAATTCAGTTTAAAATTGCAGTTTCAGTGCAGCTTCAAAGGGCTCTAAACGAACCCAAACGAGGCATAAGCATCTTATCTATCAAAACGGTTGTCATTTACGACAAAAAAGCACTTTTAAACCACAAGTTCTTGTCTTGCACTATCCGTTTGATGCACCAGAGCGACCTCACGTAATGCCTAATCACGCCGAAAGGTCAGACGTCACATAGGTGAAACACACATTTGCGGACTATTTTACACAATAAACTTGTGTGACCTTTCGACGTGATTATGTCATACGTCACATGGATAGTGCAAGATAAAATGTTCTGGTTTAAAACTGCTTTTTAATTTTTCTTGCAGAAAATGACAATCGTTTTGCTAGATAAGACCCTTATGCCTTGTTTGGGATCGTTTAGAGGCCTTTGATGCGGCATTACAACTGTAATTTTAACGGTATTGAAACAGGATTAGAAATAGAAAAAGGGTTTTAGTAAGGGGTGATTTACTCTGGGTTTTGACTCTACTGTATTTGTGTCTGTATGATGTCTGGAGTTTGGCTTTGAAAGTGGGTCATGATGTCAGTGTGTTTTAGCCTCGTATGTTATAACTGTACAGAAAATCTGTCATCATTAACAGATTCACAGAAAATCTACAAATCTAGTTGCTTTAGTACTAAGTTTGCAGTATGTATTAATAATAATTACGAGTGAGCACCTGCAGATGACCTCTTCAGCAAACAATCCTCAATATGTACAGACAGATGGGAGAGGAAACATCAGATTATTATGCTGCACAATATTTTTTGAAATGATCGCAGCGGCCCAGCTGTCTGTTAGTTGAGTTTCAGGGTTAATATGGTTTTATAGACTTTAACTGTGTGACACAACAACGGTCTCCTGTTGTTGCCAAATCTACTAGTTGTCCTTATACAGTAAGAGTACAGTATGTTCTGAAGGGCTTTTCTGAATAGTAGATTGTTGTCTTGCATAAACCTGAACTCAATAATGAGAATAACAGCTTGGTCTGGTCAGATAACTGAATGGTCCAGTAAATCCAACATGAGTCTGGTGAGGGTCAGAGGTCATTCTGATGCAGATATTACATTGTACATCTAATGATGCGTATGCATGCAGGTTTGGGGATCAACAGAGTTTTTAAGAAATAGGGAGCATCAATAACGTCTAATACATAAAAAATATGATTTTTGAAAAAAATTCTTCTTCATTTATCACAATACTTCCAAAATATATTTTTCCTACTATGGAAGTCAATGGTCACTATCAGGTGTGTGTTTACCATCATTTCTCAAAATATCTTCTTTTGTGTTCATCAGAAAAAAATAAATTCATACAGGTTTAGAACAACATGAGGATGAGTAAATGATGACAGATTCTTCATTTTTAAGTAAACTATCCCTTTAATAAAATGTGCTTTGGCGGGCAACTTACAGACTCCATGGCACCATGTTGGAGACCACTTGTCTAGCATATACAACATAATTAAATATACTAACAACATCAAAATGCTCTTAAATCTTTTAGGTTGGGGGAGATTCAACAGTATTTCATGCATTCTGACTCATTAGCACAGTTTAAGAGTTGGTTTACTCATAGGCACAGTGTTAAAATAGCAGTTGGACATGCTACCGAGTATTTCTGTGCCGAATGCACTTCGCCAGGATTCGTACAGGTTTCTGGAAGTTTTTTCAAATACGGGTCCAGCTGATGTATTAGGGGTAAGCCATACGTATCACTTATTTTAATGGGCACGTTCCCCGGAAAACCACACGTCAATCAGCGGGAGAACGAGAACCGAGGATGCTAAAAGTCACAGGCATCACTTCACTTTGTTTTTTGCGTGTGTGTTTGTTTACCGCTGGTTTTCGTTGAAAAGTCTCTCAACCCGGTTATGAGTTGCATGCGGTATTTAAGACTTCTGTGTTATATTGGAAAATAAATATAAATGACACGAAAATTAAGTGAATCATAAGTTGTTTTGCATACAGTGTTGCATGACTCATGACTCACTCCTCCCGTGGCCCATGACGACTCCTTTCAAATTTTTCCGTATTTTATCGGAAGGAATCACTAGAACTGATTTGACTTTTATAAATCTGATAAAACTAAAGACTCTTCAAAGATATGAAGGATGTAATACTTATCTATAGGTACTCAAGATTAACATCATATATGCATAAACAGCGTGTGTTATGGGAGCTTTAAAGGCTTTAATGAGAATGAAGATCAACTCTGATTCTCTTCATTACAGCATGTTAGTGGATTGATGCCCAAATGTGGTCACTTTTTGTTGTTTGTTTGTTTAGCTTTATTTGTCTCCCGTGGGGCAATTTGGTTTACAGCAGCAGTTACATACAACATACAAAACATATAATAATACAGTATGTTTTCCTCAATCATTTAAAAAACTAATAGCTCTTGGGATCATAGACTTTTTGAATCTGTTGGTCTTACAACGTGGGACATTATAGCGGCGCCCAGAATTTAACAGTAAAAACTCTTGACACAAAGGATGGGAAGATTAGAAATAATAGCCTTAGGCCATGTTTACATTAGAGCATTTGCGTTTTAAAACGGCATTTTAAAATGAAAACGATCCTCGTTTATACTGGCATTTTAAAAAGAATCTTCATCCACACTATACACCACCATAAACGCATGAAACATGACCAATCACGTAACTGGGCATGCGCATAAAAGTGTAAAATAACTTATTACTCTAATAATAGCTTACCTTTGCACGTTTATGCAGCCTAGGGGTGTGCGATATTGACAAAAAGTCATACATGGGTCCTTTGCTGGCAACTATAACAGACACTATTTTTGAACCTATAAAAATGTGTTTGGGAAAGTCTTATACTGTTCTATTTCCCCCCTACAACATATTAATATGATTAATAGGTTAATTTTGATTTTATAACTAAACAGAAAGGTCTTTATGATTTAAAAAGAAAGCATTCAAGTGAACAGTACTAAACAGTAGCGAACTTGAAGCAAAAATAAATTTTAGCAAATGCAAACTTCAATCAAACATAGTAAGAGGTAAAGTATTAATTTAGCCTACCAGAAATGCTTATTGCATTAATTTTTATAATTGTGCGAGGTTCGTGCACGTCCTCCGCTAGCAACACAGAAATAGCTAAAAGCGCCTAAGAGCATTATATATTAATGACTTTGAGTTTATTGTTTTTATTCATTTGTATTCATAAAACTTATCAACAAAACATCGATTCAAATTAAGAGACAAATTATCTGAAAACGAAATTCATTTTAAAGTAGCAAACAAAACTTACATTAAACTGGAAAATAATGTCTGACCCATTACAATTCTCCCTTCATATTGGCCTTTACAACGCCTATATGGCGTTTAAAATTACAGTCTATCTTTCGTAAGCTAACTAAATTTAAACAAAACATAAACACTTATACTCTTCTAGCTCCCCCCTACAACATATTAATATGATTAATAGGTTAATTTTGATTTTATAACTAAACAGAAAGGTCTTTATGATTTAAAAATAAAGCATTCAAGTGAACAGTACTAAACAGTAGCGAACTTGAAGCAAAAATAAATTTCCTCAAATGCAAACTTCAATCAAACATAGTAAGAGGTGAAGTATTGCTTTAGTCTACCAGAAATGCTTATTGCATTAATTTTTAAAAGTGTGCGAGGTCCGTGCACGTCCTCCGCTAGCAACACACAAATAGCTAAAAGCCAAGCGCCTAAACGAGCATTATATTAATGGCGTTGAGTTTATTGTTTTTATTAATTTATATTCACAAAACTTATCAACAAAACATCGATTAAAATTAAGAGACAAATTATCCGAAACGAAATTCATTTTAAAGTAGCAAACAAAACTTACATTAAACTGGAAAATAATGTCTGACCCATTACAATTCTCCCTTCATATTGGCCTTTGCAACGCCTATATGGCATTTAAAATTACAGTCTATCTTTCGTAAGCTAACTAAATTTAAACAAAACATAAACACATTAAACCCAACAATACATTAATATAAAACAGACATTATCTATAAGGATACATGTTAAAACAATCCGATATAGCGTTTATAATAGCTGGTTGGTAGATGTTTACTATTTTTGGCAAAACCTCCGTTGCAAACCAACATTTACATGAATAAAATAATTTTTACTTTGAAAATGATGCGCTGTCACGTTAACATCAGCTGTTCGTTTACATAAGACTCCGTCTACGTTCATTTACACTCAGAGCAACGTCTGAGTTCTCAAACTAAAACAGGGTCTTCAGCGTTTGCAAACGAATCCGTTTATGAGGGTCGACAACGGTGATGTAGTGTAGATGAAAGGCGTAAACGTAGCAAAAGTAACGCGTTTTAAAGCATAAACGCATTAATGTAAACATAGCCTTAGCCTTCTTCACACATCTGACCCTGTACACTTCACTGAGATCATTTAAAGCAGTTCCAACTATTTTTTTACACACATTAACTACAGAAGTCAGACGGTTCTTTTGCTTCTCTAAGAGGGAGCCTGAAAATAACTGTGGAATCCCCCAAATATTATAACACTATCTTCACTAAATTGACGTGTGCTTGTGTGTGTGTGTGTGTGTGTTGGTTTTTGTGATTTACGAGGACATTTCATATGAATACACGCCACACTATGAGGACATTTTGTATTATGAGGACAGGGTCGGTGTCCTCATAATACGGGCAATGTAGAAGTGCTTCTAGGGGTAGGAGGAGCTTAAATTCTCATTTTCTCAGAAAGTCTCCATAAGTCACAATGACCAGACTTTGTGTATGACGTGTGTATCGAGACTGCGCCCCTGTAGGCCGGTCTGGTGTACTGCACCTCCTAATTAATATTCATGTGTGTGTATGAAATCGCCGCTTCCGATTGGCTGACAGCCAGGTGTCCTCATAATTTCGGGATTTGTCAAAGGATTGTGTTATGTACATCAAGGACGAAAACGATAAAAATATAGTTCTAAAATCGTTTTTAATATAAAATGATCGCAGTGTTCATACCACAACTATATCAATAACAGCACAGAGGAACAATATGATTGGAAACACTTTCAGATCGATTGAACTGATGCATGGATTAGTAAAATCTGCTGAGAAGACCACATGTGAGGATAAATCATCGATTAAATCATCAAATAAATCATCAAAGTTACAAGACTCCAGGTAAGATTTATACAATGTTAAGCAAACAGCTGTTATTAAAGTTTTAAAACTGTTTTTACCACGTTAGCATTAGCAACCTTATGAAAATTAACCTTGGTTTTACTATAGTAAAAGTGTAACTTAGTAACCATGTCTTTTTTGGCAGATTATCATTTGTGAAACCACAGTTTTACATAGCATGGTTAAATTATGGTTACACTAGCAAAACTATGGTTAATTTGTGGTTACATGGTAAAACTGTAACTGTAACTACGTTATTTGTAATATTTATTTGTCATTCCCTGAGGAAAATAAACCATGGTTTTATAGTAACAGAAGACCATGGTAAATCTGGGGTTTCTATAGTTTTACTTTTATTTAAAAAAATAGGCTAACTACTTAAACTATGGTTCATTTCATAAGGTTTGATTTTCTCATCATATAGTTGTATTAAGTAATTAAACCCTCTTATAAATGTACTGATTTTATTCCCATCAAGATTTTTAGAATAGATCGATAGTGATAACATGTTTTCTTTACATTTGCTCACATACAGTTGTGGTCATAAGTTTACAATACATCTATATTTGGTAATTTGATAAAAATAAGAGGAATGATGAAAATTGAAGTTTGTTTTTCATTTAATGCTAACTTGAACAAGTTATTTTAGATGACAGTGGTTTACATATAGTCCCCAACACAATAATAACTGAATTTACAAAAATAATCCAGTTTAAGTTTTTACATGAAGCTTCTTCTTAATACTGCTTGATGTTACCTGAATGATAAATGCCTGTTTTAATGTTTTGTGATAGTTGTTCATAGTTGTCTCTTCCTTCAGGTCTTGCAAATTATTTTGTTCCTTTTCAAGAACGGTCTCTTGATATTGCGTCAGAAGCTATGGGAGCTTCTTCCACTTGCCTTTTCTCTGAAGCTTTATTGAACAATGCCAGTGTACTGACCAATGCCGACCATAACGCTGTGTAGAAGTGCCTTCCAACACTATATAGCCTGTCTACGTGGTAAATTCATAGATTATTTATCTTCACATCGTGATGCTGAATCATCACCAGAGAGAATCGCACGCATTACGGACAGAAAGCCCATGACCCTTGCATGCATGCCGGTAAACATTTACATGGATATAGCTCCTCGCTTCATTCCTTGCCCCCCGTGCAGCGATCCGTCTTAACACAGCGCACAGCTCTCAGCCCTGTTCTTGATTGTGACCACAACACACTGCAGAGAGAGCCACGTGTATAAGCCTCCCTTTCCCACCAACTCGCCACAGTGTGCACAATACATAGACAGACCATAGGTTTCAGTTTTGTAAGATCACAGCTTGCTTCAGCCGCTCCCCATACATGAAAAGACCCTCATTCTGGCATCTGCCTTGTAACATAATTCACTTCGTTCACTGCTCAGACATGAACAGCCCCAGTTTCTTTGGAGCCTGTCATGTTCAGCGCACGGCATCCTCTCGTTCACAGCATACCAACGTCCCCATAAGTTCAGCCAAGTTTAACCTCACAGGCCTGTAAAAACAGCAGATTCCCCGAAACAAACATATGTAACTGCCACCCTTTGTGTGCGTAGCAAGCTGTAACAAGTGTTTCAGTGTTAAAAGCAGGGTCTGATTTGATCTAGAAATTTTTTTAGTTATGCTGGTTAAAAGTCTCCTCACATCCTGATAGCAATCACTATGTTAATGTGTTTGAATCTATTTGTATAAATATGTTATCTGTGAAAGGTGTAGGACCAAAACATTCAACAAATCATTGAACTTGGACCAAATACAATAATTGGACGTATGCAATTTTTGCTCCTCTTCTGTGAACGTGTTTTGCATGCCACTGCGTTCACGCAGACATCATACGTCATCAGCGCGTTCATGTCTCCTCTGTAAACAGAGTCAAACCATGACAAAAAATGTCTGGATCAGCAAAGAGCAAAAACCCGAATTAACATCGGTTACTTTACTGCAGGGCTATTCAATTAGTTTGTCGTGGGGGCCAGTTCATGAAAAGCATCTCAAATGAGGGTCCGAAGATATAACAGTGATGATGATTAAATTTTCAGACATTTAAACATACTAATGTTATATTTTGAAACTGCATAAAAACAAAATCAGTGCATTGTACAATAGGCTTTTTCTACAAACGTGTATTTTGAAACTGCATTCAACAACATTAGTGCATTGCCAGATGTCTAAGTAGGCTTTTTCTACTTCCAGACATGTTCATATGTTGTATTTAAGAAATTGCATAACAACAAGTGCATTGTAAGATGCCCAAGTAAGCTTTATTCTACATTTAAATAGGTAAATAAGATCCATATCACACTCATTGAGAATTTAACTCATTTACTCACTTCGGTGCACATAACAAAAAAGTTTATAATATGGAACATAATTGTTTTATGCTGTTTTTTGTCAAAGCTAATTATTACAGTAGTCCTATTTAAACTAAAACAGCCATCTTAATAATTGGCAAACATTAGGCTACCTTCTAATAAGACAATATGTTTTTAGATTTCGCAAGAGCAGTAAAATCAGGTGTATGTTTGTCAGCACGATACGCATAAAGTGGTGCAGGTGCTGGGCTGTGAGCGATAGGGTAGTGTTTTTAAGCTGGAAATACTACAAATAAAGTTAAAACCACCATAGAGTCCGGTCTCTTAACTCACCACTGTCAGCTATCGCGTCTTGAGACGCGAGCGGGGGAGGCGATCGCGTTGAACTTGTGGACCAAAGCGCGAATATAAACACGTGACACAGCTGCTCGCACCAGTCACATGACTCGCGCTCTGCAGCTCATGCTGTATGAAACAGACGCACGCGCATCAACTCGTAACTGTAGGGCCCGTTGTTTAACTTTATTCTAGAGATGTCTTTTTAACAGACTACATAAAGGGCCGGATCAAATTACCTTGGGGGCCGGGTTTGGCCCGCGGGCCGCCAATTGAATAGCCCTGCTTTACTGCTTTAACATGAGATAGAAACAGCGCAAAGGGTCTGAATGTTTACGTTTCAAAATTAATAGCAAACTACTACATCTACACAACCGAAAACATGCTGTATCTAATTTTGATTTAAAACAGTTGTTTATGTTCAATATTTTGGTAATGTTTTTCACTACTGCAAACCCCACATGCCTGTCTTTAGCAGGGGGGTTATTCCACAGCGGACAGCATATAATGGGCACCCGCATGCATGTCATAATGGGGCCGCAATGTCTCGATCATTCGGCAGTGTTTACCCCTTTATCTTACCCGGCAGTGTTTACCCCTTTAACTTATGCGACTGTGCAATGAACACATGCCTGATGAGAAAGCACTGTACAGCGCACTTATGCCGGTGCTTTATGCTGGGATCTATTTAGCCCAGCACACGTTCACAGGTTGCAGCGCTATCCCATCTAAGCCTGTGTGTGGACATAGAAGGACAGTCTGCACGCCAGCTTCAGAGAAAATGGAAGTGGGAGGAGCTCTCATAGCATCAGCTTCTGACACAATAGGGCTTTTCACACTGGAAAAGTTAACCCTGGGTTATTCTAAACCCTGGGTTAACAGAATCCTGGGTTATCTGTTTCACGTTTCACATTGTTCATACTTAACCAGAGGTTAAGAGATAACCCTGGGTATTCATAAGCTGACGTTTCACACTGTCATCCCTAAACCCTGCGTTTTCATTTGTGGTGTGAACCGTCATGACTGGATAAAAGCGATTTCAAACTTGACTGAATTAAAATAACCGCTTGTCTCGCACTTTCACATCAGTGATAGAACAGGTAGCAAAGTTAATCTCTCTTGGTTGTTTTAAGTGTCCTGGGATTTCATTTTTACTTCAATTTAAAGATCAAGAATGTAGCACCATACTTTCAAAGTCAGGTGTATGTGGAATATTGGACAGGGTGAACAGTGTAAAGAGTTATTTTTTTTTTAGAGTTTTTATTCATTTGGCTGTTTAGTTATAGCTTAGTTGTGGTCTTTAGAAACTGTTTTTTCAGACAACAACAAAAAAAATTGACACCAATAATAATTATCATTTCAACCTTCACCTATGGTTTTGCCTTTTTGATCATCAGTGCATTTTTAAATCTTTTTTAATGTGTGTGAGCCTCAGTTTTTAGTATGAAAAGATGACTTTAAACATTTTACTGTCACTGTTGGCAAGAGGTCAAATATATAGAAGTTGCTGGAAAGGCAAATTAACCATACATCAGTTTAAGAACCACTGATCTAGATAACATCACACAGTACTAAGAATCACGTGTATTTAAATTTTGGTCTTGGACTAAGCCTAAATGTAAACATCTGCTCTGTGAAATAACTTATTGCACAAGTACTATCAATTACACAAGAGCAAAGAATACGTTGTTCATCATTAAAGCTTGATTCACTTTTCACAGGTAACTTCTAAGATGAAAAACAGACAGAAGGTTTGCTCAACTGTCCAGCAGATGATAGAACAAAGAAGGTATTTGCCAGTGAAGTGTTTGTTTGTATCCTGGAAAGATGATGACCAAGGTAAAGGGAACTCTGCTTTTGGAGAACCACTGTCCTGCAGAGTTTAGGTCCTACCCAGATAAAAACTGTTGCTACAGTTCGTTTTCAAGAGTTTGGCTATTCATTAGCAATACCACGTAAAACAAAATATCATAAACTGACTAATTTCACTGCACTGTGATTGCCATTAAACTCTGTCACCATACTGATAGTTAAACACTGTCACCGCACTGTGCTGCTACATAAACACTCTCACTGCACTGTCACTACAAGGAAAACACTGTGACTAACTCTGACTTCTAGTAAAACACTGTCACCATACTGTGACTTCTAGTTAAAGACTGTCACTATACGGTGTCTGCTAGGTGAACACTGTCCCGCACAGTGACTACTAGGAAATAGGGTTGGAACGGTACATGTATTCGTTTCGAACCGAATCGGTACGGGGGTCACGGTTCGGTGCATGAATTTAAACGGAGAATGCACGGTATGAAAATAAAAAAACTTACGTGCAAAATAATTAATGTATGTGGAACTACTGTTAGATACGCGGGCTTTTTATGGACAGCTAATCTGTAGCCCCGCTTTAGGTCTGAAGCTCTGATTGGCGCCGATGCAGCCGAGCTCCGCCTATGTATGCGCTTTATCAGAGCCTGTCTACATTCTCTGTCACTCTGCAGTTTTTTGTCAGGTCGACGCCGGTCTAGTCAGTGAGTGAGCGAGCAGCGACAGCGAGTATGGCAAGTGGTGATGTTCCACAGGAGTTAGGAGATCCGCCGGCCTTTTTAAGATCGCAAGTTTGGCAAAACTACGGTTTTCCAGTCAGTTATAGTAGTACAGGCGAGAGAGTGTTGGTAAAGACGAGGACTGTGTGTGGGCGTTGCTCAGCAGTTGTTGGGTATGTGAGTGGAAATACATCTAATGAGGGCTTTCAAGTCTCACGCATTCACCTTGAGACACACGCATTTCAGTTAGTTTACACGCTCACACGCCACACTTTGTGTTTCTCACGCTGAGAAGTAGGAGATAAATTGTCCTGTATATACAATTTATGGACAAAGCGCAGGCAAATACAGGGCAGTTCTGTCGAGTCCAGCTGCTTTTTTTAAGTGTGCTCAACTTTACGCAGCGCCATCAGCGTCAGAGTACCGCGAGAAATCTTGCAGAGGATGCTGATTTCAAATCGCTCTTGCGTTACTCTGACGTCATCCACTTGACGTTTCTTACAGCGCCCCGTGAAGTCGTACACACCTTATTAATTCATCCTACAAGCCTATTTTTTTTGTTCTTTAGTACATTAATATGAAATAAGGCCAAAATGTAATTTTAAAATGTATTTAGGTAACACTTGTAATACATTTGAACTCATATTTGTATGTAAGATGAATACAAGATTACTTAAAGTGGTATACATTTTTCAGGGATGTGATTCTTCCGGATTAATCCGGAATTCCGGATTTTCCGACCTGAAAATGTGACCTACGTGAATCACGCAGAATATGTTTGCCGCTTTGTTTCGCGTCACGCGGGTGACAGCCAAACGTCGCAAATGAGGAGAAGAGAGGAGAGAAACGAGCGGGTCTGATTGGTGAATGAATAGGGTTTGGTTTTGCACTGTGTGAGTGTAAGCAAGTTTGACAACATAACATCTGGATTGTTTTAATGTAAATACGTGAACACGTGCATCTGAATGCAGGGTATGAATCGAGATCGTGATTCCTTTTTCGATAGACACAAGCAATAATACATACCCAGATCATCCGATCTGGAGATGTTCTTTTCACGATACCACTGTACCGCGAGGGTGACTGAGGTACACTGCAGGACCCCTCGCAGGGAGCTTTATTGATCTGACCAATACAATCATACTTCGCCATCCGCCATTTGCGAACGGTCGGAAACACGTCCTTGTTGATACTTGGAAAGGAAGGAAAATGCATCTCTTTGTCATCTAACGTGCCGCCCGGTGTGGCCCTGTTGCGCGGGGACGGCGATTGTGGTTCCATCCCGGGTTACCATGGTGACGGCTGTGAGATACCCCCCTCCCCCCTATTTTTTACGTATCTGCATGATTCACGTAGGTCACATTTTCAGGTCGGATAATCCGGAATTCCGGATTAATCCGGAAGAATCACATCCCTGATTTTTGTAATACGAGATAGTATGTTAAATGCATTTCAGTTCATATTCATGACATCTCAAAATAACACAGATAAGGACACCTATGTTTTTAAGATTATCTTAAAGGATAATTCCGGTATTTAACACTTTGGGTCTCATTTCTGGTTTGTTTTGGATGAACTACAGTGATGGACACAGAAATTTTGACAATGGGTCGTGTCTTGAGTTTTTGACTTGTTTAGAAGCGTCTCTTGACTGCTTCAGAATGGAAGTCAATGACCATGCACAAACATGTCATTAAAACAACACTTAACGTTCATTTTTAAAACTGTGCTACTCACCGAGTGGTTCGTGGTGTTCGTTGATGATTAAAAACAAGTTGTGAAGCGAAATACAGTTTCTGCCGTGTTTTATTTGGCATTTTGTAAAATTCCATTGATCTCTCTTGTAAGACTCATTGCTCGCTGATATATCACTCCGCCACTGGGAAACAGAAAAGGGTCAGTTTACATGTGGTTGTAGTTTTTTCGCTCGGTTTCTCTCAGAAGAAAATTTTCCCATATTTGTAGGGCTGGACCAGAATATTTGAATATTTGTTCCGTGGGTTGACATTCGAGTTTCAGTTTTGAGATTCGAATATATATATATATTAATATTTCACAGCGTTAATGCAGAGCTTTTGCCAAGCAGGAAGTGCGCTTCACGCTCCCGCTCTATAGGTGGCGCAGAGAGACCAACATCCATAGCCAACAGCCACCAAACGCCACCAGTGGAAGAGATCGCCTCGAACGCTTCCTGCTTTGGCATTCATGCTAATAGTGTTGTAAATAACGTCCAGTTTCTTGCAAAAACTGATTGATTTGCTTCACAAGACGTCAATATGTCACACGGAGTTATGGGGGATTACTGTTGTATTGGATATATATGCTTTAGCTCTTAAAGTGTGCGGATCGGTTGACTTGCATGACAGAGCACTGGGGTTTCTGCAAATATCTTCTTTATTGTTCTGCTGATGAAAAAACATATTGGATGGTGTAAGTGTTATAAATAAACTTAATTTGGAAAGTATGCTACCGTTTTATTACAGTTTGTTGAACTTCGTCCATTTATTTTCGTTGTTTTATTTAAATAGCCTACCCTTTACATTGTCAGTAATTACTGTGCTGTTAATTTCTGATACGGGAGTGTTTGTTTGTTAGAAAAAAATGTAAGGCTACCTTATTAAAAGTGCTCTTGTGTTTTGTTTCACTAATGCTGTTCTCGCAGGACGCGTGACAGGCATGCCCAGACTCAAATATAGAGCGGAAGTATATATGCGGTTGTGAGGTATCTGAAAAAATAGTTCCACTATAGCAAATAACACGGATTGAAATCATACATTGCGCCAATATATTTGTTTTTAATCATCAACGAACACCATGAACTGCTCGGTGAGTAGCACAGTTTTGAAAATGAACGTTAAGTGTTGTTTTAATGACATGTTTGTGCATGGTCATTGACTTCCATTCTGAAGCAGTCAGGAGACGCTTCTAAACGAGTCAAAAACTCAAGACACGACCCATTGTCAAAATTTCTGTGTCCATCACTGTAGTTCGTCCAAAACAAACCAGAAATGAGACTCAAAGTGTTAAATACCGGAATTATCCTTTAAGTACTAAAAAATTGCCTTCTGCATTTTTGTTTTGCTTTTCCCTCCATTGTACCGAAATTTAATCGAACCGTGACGCCTGAACCGAGGTACGAACTGAACCGTGACTTCGGTGTACCGTTCCACCCCTAATAGGAAAGCACTGTAACTAACTGTGACTTCTAGTTAAACACTCTCACCGCACTGTGACTGCTACTTAAACACTTTCACCACACTTGACTGCTAGTAAAACACTGTCACTGACTCTGACTGCTAGTAAAACTCACTAACTGTGACTTCTTGTTAAACACTGTCACCGCACTGTGCAGCTAATTAAACAATCTCTTCGCACTGTGCTGCTAATTAAACAATCTCACCGCATTGTGACTGATAGTAAAACACTGTGACTAACTCTGACTTCTAGTTAAACACTGTCACCTTACTGTGTCTGATAGTTGAACACCGTCACTGTACTGTGTCTGATAGTAAAACACTGTCACCATACTGTGTCTGCTATTTGAACACTGTTACCACACTGTGTCTGCTAGTTGAACAGTGTCACTGCACTGTGACTGCTAATTAAATACTGTCACTAACTGTGACTGCTAGTAAAACACTTTGACTGCAATATGTCTGCTAGTTTATCACTGTCACCGCACTGTGACTGCTAATAAAACACTGTCATTAACTGTGACTACTAGTTAAACACTGTCACCATACTGTGCCTGGTAGTTAAACACTGTCACCATACTGTGTCTGCTAATAAAACACTGTCACTAACTGTGACTTCTAGTTAAACACTGTCACCATACTGTGACTGCTAATTAAACACTGTCACTAACTGTGACTGCTAGTAAAACACTTTGACTGCAATATGTCTGCTAGTAAAACACTGTCACCACACTGTGACTGCTAATTAAATACTGTCACTAACTGTGACTGTTAGTAAAACACTTTGACTGCAATATGTCTGCTAGTTTAACACTGTCACCGCACTGTGACTGCTTATAAAACACTGTCATTAACTATGACTTCTAGTTAAACACTGTCACTATACTGTGTCTGCTAGTTTAACACTGTCACCACGCTAGTCTGTGACTGCTAATAAAACACTTTGACTGCAATATGTCTGCTAGTAAAACACTGTCACCACACTGTGACTGCTAATTAAATACTGTCACTAACTGTGACTGTTAGTAAAACACTTTGACTGCAATATGTCTGCTAGTTTAACACTGTCACCGCACTGTGACTGCTAATAAAACACTGTCATTAACTATGACTTCTAGTTAAACACTGTCACCATACCGTGACTGCTAGTTAACACTGTAACCACGCTAGTCTGTGACTGCTAATAAAACACTTTGACTGCAATATGTCTGCTAGTTTAACACTGTCACCGCACTGTGACTGCTAATAAAACACTGTCATTAACTATGACTTCTAGTTAAACACTGTCACCATACTTTGACTTCTAGTTAAACACTGTCACTATACTGTGTCTGCTAGGTAAACACTGTCCCGCACTGTGACTACTAGGAAAGCACTGTAACTAACTGTGACTACTACTTAAACACTGACACCATACTGTGTCTTCTAGTTAAACACTGTCACCGTACTGTGTCTGCTAGTTTAACACTGTCACCGTACTGTGTCTGATAGTTAAACACTGTCACCGCACTGTGACTGCTATTTAAACACTTTCACCGCACTGTGTCTGCTAGTTAAACACTGTCACCGCACTGTGTCTTGCTAGTTAAACACTGTCACTGCACTGTGTCTGCTAGTTGAACACTGTCACCGCACTGTGTCCGCTAGTTGAACACTGTCACCGCACTGTGTCTGCTAGTTGAACACTGTCACCGCACTGTGTCTGCTAGTTGAACACTGTCACCGCACTGTGTCTGCTAGTTGAACACTGTCACCGCACTGTGTCTGCTAGTTGAACACTGTCACCGCACTGTGTCTGCTAGTTGAACACTGTCACCGCACTGTGTCTGCTAGTTGAACACTGTCACCGCACTGTGTCTGCTAGTTGAACACTGTCACCGCACTGTGTCTGCTAGTTGAACACTGTCACCGCACTGTGTCTGCTAGTTGAACACTGTCACCGCACTGTGTCTGCTAGTTGAACACTGTCACCGCACTGTGTCTGCTAATTAAACACTGTCACTAACTGTGACTGCAAGTAAAACACTTTGACTGCAATATGTCTGCTAGTTAAACACTGTCACCACACTGTGACTGCTTTTAAACACTGTCACTTACTGTGACTGCTAGTAAAACACTTTAACTGCAATATGTCTGCTAGTTAAACAATCTCACCGCATTGTGACTGATAGTAAAACACTGTGACTAACTATGACTTCTAGTTAAACACTGTCACCTTACTGTGTCTGATAGTTGAACACCATCACCGTACTGTGTCTGATAGTTAAACACTGTCACCATACTGTGTCTGCTATTTGAACACTGTTACCACACTGGGTCTTCTGGTTGAACACTGTCACTGCACTGTGACTGCTAATTAAACACTGTCACTAACTGCAATATGTCTGCTAGTAAAACATTGTCACCACACTGTGACTGCTAATTAAATACTGTCACTAACTGTGACTGTTAGTAAAACACTTTGACTGCAATATGTCTGCTAGTTTAACACTGTCACCGCACTGTGACTGCTAATAAAACACTGTCATTAACTATGACTTCTAGTTAAACACTGTCACTATACTTTGACTTGTAGTTAAACACTGTCACCATACTGTGTCTGCTAGTTTAACACTGTCACCACGCTAGTCTGTGACTGCTAATAAAACACTTTGACTGCAATATGTCTGCTAGTTAAACACTGTCACCGCACTGTGACTACTACTTAAACACTGACACCATACTGTGTCTTCTAGTTAAACACTGTCACCGTACTGTGTCTGCTAGTTTAACACTGTCACCGTACTGTGTCTGATAGTTAAACACTGTCACCGCACTGTGACTGCTATTTAAACACTTTCACCGCACTGTGTCTGCTAGTTAAACACTGTCACCGCACTGTGTCTTGCTAGTTAAACACTGTCACTGCACTGTGTCTGCTAGTTGAACACTGTCACCGCACTGTGTCCGCTAGTTGAACACTGTCACCGCACTGTGTCTGCTAGTTGAACACTGTCACCGCACTGTGTCTGCTAGTTGAACACTGTCACCGCACTGTGTCTGCTAGTTGAACACTGTCACCGCACTGTGTCTGCTAGTTGAACACTGTCACCGCACTGTGTCTGCTAGTTGAACACTGTCACCGCACTGTGTCTGCTAGTTGAACACTGTCACCGCACTGTGTCTGCTAGTTGAACACTGTCACCGCACTGTGTCTGCTAGTTGAACACTGTCACCGCACTGTGTCTGCTAGTTGAACACTGTCACCGCACTGTGTCTGCTAATTAAACACTGTCACTAACTGTGACTGCAAGTAAAACACTTTGACTGCAATATGTCTGCTAGTTAAACACTGTCACCACACTGTGACTGCTTTTAAACACTGTCACTTACTGTGACTGCTAGTAAAACACTTTAACTGCAATATGTCTGCTAGTTAAACAATCTCACCGCATTGTGACTGATAGTAAAACACTGTGACTAACTATGACTTCTAGTTAAACACTGTCACCTTACTGTGTCTGATAGTTGAACACCATCACCGTACTGTGTCTGATAGTTAAACACTGTCACCATACTGTGTCTGCTATTTGAACACTGTTACCACACTGGGTCTTCTGGTTGAACACTGTCACTGCACTGTGACTGCTAATTAAACACTGTCACTAACTGTGACTGCTAGTAAAACACTTTGACTGCAATATGTCTTCTAGTTTATCACTGTCACCGCACTGTGACTGCTAATAAAACACTGTCATTGACTTGACTACTAGTTAAACACTGTCACCATACTGTGCCTGCTAGTTAAGCACTGTCACCATACTGTGTCTGCTATTTAAACACTGTCACCACACTGTGACTGCTAATAAAACACTGTCACTAACTGTGACTTCTAGTTAAACACTGTCACCATACTGTGACTGCTAATTAAACACTGTCACTAACTGTGACTGCTAGTAAAACACTTTGACTGCAATATGTCTGCTAGTAAAACATTGTCACCACACTGTGACTGCTAATTAAATACTGTCACTAACTGTGACTGTTAGTAAAACACTTTGACTGCAATATGTCTGCTAGTTTAACACTGTCACCGCACTGTGACTGCTAATAAAACACTGTCATTAACTATGACTTCTAGTTAAACACTGTCACTATACTTTGACTTGTAGTTAAACACTGTCACCATACTGTGTCTGCTAGTTTAACACTGTCACCACGCTAGTCTGTGACTGCTAATAAAACACTTTGACTGCAATATGTCTGCTAGTTAAACACTGTCACCGCACTGTGACTGCTACTTAAACACTGACACCATACTGTGTCTTCTAGTTAAACACTGTCACCGTACTGTGTCTGCTAGTTTAACACTGTCACCGTACTGTGTCTGATAGTTAAACACTGTCACCGCACTGTGACTGCTATTTAAACACTTTCACCGCACTGTGTCTGCTAGTTAAACACTGTCACCGCACTGTGTCTTGCTAGTTAAACACTGTCACTGCACTGTGTCTGCTAGTTGAACACTGTCACCGCACTGTGTCCGCTAGTTGAACACTGTCACCGCACTGTGTCTGCTAGTTGAACAGTGTCACCACACTGTGTCTGCTAGTTGAACACTCACTATATTGTGACTGCAGTGCTGACTAAACACTGGCAGGCTAAAGTTCAGTGTTGAGTTCAGTGTTTCTCTAACTACATTCAGAATGGACCAGGGTTTTGTGCTCATACGTCCTCATAATTACTGATTGTGTTTTACTTTTCACCGTGGGCGATTGGCAGCAGTTCAGAGTTTCTCTAACTACATTCAGAATGTACCATGGTTTTGTGTTTGTACGTCCTCGTAATTACTGATGGTGTCTTACTGTACACTCTGGGGGATAGGTAGCAGTACACTTAGAATAGATCATGGTTTTGTGTTTGTATGTCCATGTAATTACTGATGATGTCTTACTGTACACTCTGGGGGATGGGCAGCAGTTCAGTGTTTCTCTAACTACACTCAGAATAGACCATGGTTTTGTGTTTGTATGTCCTCGTAATTACTCATGGTGTCTTACTGTACACTCTGGGGGATGTTCAGCAGTTCAGTGTTTCTCTAACTACACTCAGAATGGACCAGGGTTTTGTGTTTGTACGTCCTCGTAATTACTAATGGTGTCTTACTGTACACTCCGGGGGATGTTCAGCAGTTCAGTGTTTCTCTAACTACATTGAGAATGGACCAGGGTTTTGTGCTCATACGTCCTCATAATTACTGATTGTGTTTTACTTTTCACCGTGGGGGATTGGCAGCAGTTCAGAGTTTCTCTAACTACATTCAGAATGTACCATGGTTTTGTGTTTGTACGTCCTCGTAATTACTGATGGTGTCTTACTGTACACTCTGGGGGATAGGTAGCAGTACACTTAGAATAGATCATGGTTTTGTGTTTGTATGTCCATGTAATTACTGATGGTGTCTTACTGTACACTCTGGGGGATGTTCAGCAGTTCAGTGTTTCTCTAACTACACTCAGAATAGACAATGGTTTTGTGTTTGTACGTCCTTGTAATTACTCATGGTGTCTTACTGTACACTCTGGGGGATGTTCAGCAGTTCAGTGTTTCTCTAACTACATTGAGAATGGACCAGGGTTTTGTGCTCATACGTCCTCATAATTACTGATTGTGTTTTACTTTTCACCGTGGGGGATTGGCAGCAGTTCAGAGTTTCTCTAACTACATTCAGAATGTACCATGGTTTTGTGTTTGAACGTCCTCGTAATTACTGATGGTGTCTTACTGTACACTCTGGGGGATAGGTAGCAGTACACTTAGAATAGATCATGGTTTTGTGTTTGTATGTCCATGTAATTACTGATGGTGTCTTACTGTACACTCTGGGGGATGTTCAGCAGTTCAGTGTTTCTCTAACTACACTCAGAATAGACCATGGTTTTGTGTTTGTACGTCCTTGTAATTACTCATGGTGTCTTACTGTACACTCTGGGGGATGTTCAGCAGTTCAGTGTTTCTCTAACTACACTCAGAATGGACCATGGTTTTGTGTTTGTACGTCCACGTAATTACTGATGGTGTCTTACTGTACACTCTGGGGGATAGGTAGCAGTACACTTAGAATAGATCATGATTTTGTGTTTGTATGTCCTCGTAATTACTGATGGTGTATTACTGTACAATCTGGGGGATAGGCAGCAGTTCAGTGTTTCTCTAACTACATTCAGAATGGACCAGGTTTTTGTGCTCATACGTCCTCATAATTACTGATTGTGTCTTACTTTTCACCGTGGGGGATTGGCAGCAGTTCAGAGTTTCTCTAACTACATTCAGAATGTTCCATGGTTTTGTGTTTGTACGTCCTCGTAATTACCGATGGTGTCTTACTGTACACTCTGGGGGATGGGTAGCAGTACACTCAGAATAGACCATGGTTTTGTGTTTGTACGTCCTTGTAATTACTGATGGTGTATTACTGTACACTCCGGGGGATGTTCAGCAGTTCAGTGTTTCTCTAACTACATTCAGAATGGACCAGGGTTTTGTGCTCATACGTCCTCATAATTACTGATTGTGTTTTACTTTTCACCGTGGGGGATTGGCAGCAGTTCAGAGTTTCTCTAACTACATTCAGAATGTACCATGGTTTTGTGTTTGTACGTCCTCGTAATTACTGATGGTGTCTTACTGTACACTCTGGGGGATAGGTAGCAGTACACTTAGAATAGATCATGGTTTTGTGTTTGTATGTCCATGTAATTACTGATGGTGTCTTACTGTACACTCTGGGGGATGTTCAGCAGTTCAGTGTTTCTCTAACTACATTCAGAATGGACCAGGTTTTTGTGCTCATACGTCCTCATAATTACTGATTGTGTCTTACTTTTCACCCTGGGGGATTGGCAGCAGTTCAGAGTTTCTCTAACTACATTCAGAATGTACCATGGTTTTGTGTTTGTACGTCCTCGTAATTACTGATGGTGTCTTACTGTACACTCTGGGGGATGGGTAGCAGTACACTCAGAATAGACCATGGTTTTGTGTTTGTACGTCCTTGTAATTACTGATGGTGTATTACTGTACACTCCGGGGGATGTTCAGCAGTTCAGTGTTTCTCTAACTACATTCAGAATGGACCAGGGTTTTGTGCTCATACGTCCTCATAATTACTGATTGTGTCTTACTTTTCACCGTGGGGGATTGGCAGCAGTTCAGAGTTTCTCTAACTACATTCAGAATGTACCATGGTTTTGTGTTTGTACGTCCTCGTAATTACTGATGGTGTCTTACTGTACACTCTGGGGGATGGGTAGCAGTACACTCAGAATAGACCATGGTTTTGTGTTTGTACGTCCTTGTAATTACTGATGGTGTATTACTGTACACTCCGGGGGATGTTCAGCAGTTCAGTGTTTCTCTAACTACATTCAGAATGGACCAGGGTTTTGTGCTCATACGTCCTCATAATTACTGATTGTGTTTTACTTTTCACCGTGGGGGATTGGCAGCAGTTCAGAGTTTCTCTAACTACATTCAGAATGTACCATGGTTTTGTGTTTGTACGTCCTCGTAATTACTGATGGTGTCTTACTGTACACTCTGGGGGATAGGTAGCAGTACACTTAGAATAGATCATGGTTTTGTGTTTGTATGTCCATGTAATTACTGATGGTGTCTTACTGTACACTCTGGGGGATGGGCAGCAGTTCAGTGTTTCTCTAACTACACTCAGAATAGACCATGGTTTTGTGTTTGTACGTCCTTGTAATTACTCATGGTGTCTTACTGTACACTCTGGGGGATGTTCAGCAGTTCAGTGTTTCTCTAACTACACTCAGAATGGACCATGGTTTTGTGTTTGTACGTCCTCGTAATTACTGATGGTGTCTTACTGTACACTCTGGGGGATGGGTAGCAGTACACTTAGAATAGATCATGGTTTTGTGTTTGTATGTAAATGTAATTACTGATGGTGTCTTACTGTACACTCTGGGGCATGTTCAGCAGTTCAGTGTTTCTCTAACTACATTCAGAATGGACCAGGTTTTTGTGCTCATAGTTAGCCCAGCGATAGGTTACATAAGACAGTAAGCCTAGACAAAATTACCCAAACCACCTGAAAGTAATTCATATGTTGTCTAGGAAATATCTAAAACCTTAAAATCGCAAGCGTTAATTTACAAAAATACGTGTCACGGTCCCGCGGTCCTGACAGTGTTTGCATCCATGTTTAATAAATTCCTCCTAAAACGTGCTATCTTAAGCTTGTCAACATTGCCTCTGCGGCTCTTTTTGCCTCCAGCTAAGCCCCGCCCACACAAATACGTCACAATGTTTACCAACTGTAAAAGGGTCTATACCCTGGCTGCGTCTGAAACCGCATACTGTACAGCACGTACTGAATGAGAGTACCTACTTACATTATGAATCCTGGTAATAGGTAATATAAATACCATTCAGACATACTACATCCGCCATGTTGATACGTCACATATGTCGTCATTACGTCATGTCATACCAGTGCTAATACAGCCTCATTGTCGTTTCTGACATTTCCTAATATGACGACGCCTCTTCTTCAGTGGATAACTCCACTCCCGGGGCATCATGGGATAGAGAAGTGTCAGTCATATGCACACTGCAAAATCTAACCGGAAGTAGTAGGTCATCCAGGTACATTTCGCATACTGTTTTTTTAATACTATGTATTCGGACATACTACTCACCTCGCCTACTGTTTTTTGCCCAAAATATGGTATGGAAGAAGGCGGTTTCGGACGCAGCACCTGTATAGTGTGTCATGGCCCTACCTTCCTGTAATAGTCTTTGTCCTTTGTGGCAGGATTATAACAGGAAAAAAACAGAAAAAGATCTGCATACTGTAAAAAGTCCCTTTTATTTCAAAAGTTAAAAAAGCTAAGTTTCGGTCGAAGACCTTCGTCTGGCAAACCAGTGTTTCCCAGACGAAGGTCTTCGACTGAAACTTTGCTTTCTTAACTTTTGAAATAAAAGGGACTTTTTACAGTGTGCAGATCTTTTTCTGTTTTTTTTATTCATCTTTTGATCTTGCACCTGGTCAAGACTTTTTTGGATGTGCGTATCCTGTTTTCTCTTCAGGATTATAACAGGCCCAAATCTTTTTTGAGGTAGCACAAGGCCTTTGTTTATACTGTAGCTGTTTCTCAATGTCAAGGATACTTCCTTGGCAGGACTGGTCCTTACAAGTCACTTCCTTCAGAGGCCATGCGATGCTCCTCTTTAGCATTCAGTGTTTCCCACAGAATTTTGAGAGACTGTGGCGGTGATGACGTGACACGCCTATTAGCATATATGTGACGTCATATATTAAATTTAGAAAAATTAGAGAATACACTGTTGCTATGTTACGACTATAGAACACGTGCACAAGCATACTGTATCATAGGGGAGGGAGAGAGCTTGCACACAGACTCAGACCAAGAAAACGGGTATGTGTGTGAAACACTACTGCTAACCTTTCGTTAAGTCATGATGAACTCGATCAGGTGTCTTCTCTGTCAGCAACAGCCGTGACTGTTGACGTTTGCGCAATAAAAGAAAGTACACGGAGGAACGCGGAGTTAAAATACGTTTCACTGTTCAATCAATGTATGGGAAACACTAAGAACACGTAAATGGAACAGGCTAGCAAGTGCACATCATTGGGTCATTACGTCAGTGAAAAGGTGTGCTTTCAGCACTGTGAGCATAGGATTGTGGGTGATTTGAGAGCACGAAGAGCGCGACGGCTACACATATGCATCCTTTCCTGTATATGGGATATTTCTCGATCGAAGGACTTAGTCCTTAGTTGAAATTTAGAGGATCCTCGACATTGGAACAGTCCTTCGACGGATGTCGATGACGTAACATCCTCGAAATTCTGGCTTCCGAGGATCCTTCCTTGACATTGAGAAACACCTCCTGTGTGCTTCCATCTCCTTACCCTGACCCCCATCTCCTCGTTAATTATCTTATTATTGTTTCATGATTGCCCTCTTGATTTGCTCCTTATTTAATGCCCTTTTGTTTGCTTGTGCCGCTTAGTTTTGTACTCTGTGCCAAGTAAGTCCTAGTGTTTAAGTCTAATCTAAGTCTAGTTAAGTCATTGTCAAGTTTATTGTTTGTTTTACCTAGTCTGTTTATTGTTGATTACTGGTTCCGTGTTGTTTTTACTTCTTGCGGGTCTTTTTTCTTTTACATGTTTTTCTATTTAAATAGTGTTGTGTTTCATCAGTCTGCTCCTGTATTCTGTGTTCCCTGAGAATCATGACATAGTGTGCTTCTACTTGTGCCACACACACACGCTATGATTAAATTGTGAAGTCTAGTGCTGTCGCTTTTTTTCAAACTTATAGCGTGCGTCTCCCCAGACTGTAAATGAAGCTCGGGCACACAAAACAAAAGAAATATAAAAGAAGCTGGGGGCGGAACAAATAATAGTCAGCCGCATCGTACGTCAGCTGCGTCACTGACTTTATGGGGCATCGCAGTCTTGCAGCGCAGCATGAAGTCAAACTCATAAGTTACACAGAGATCGTTGAATTCTTTATATAATTGGCTACATGTTTTGTCTATCAATATTTTCCATGAAGTCACTGGCTGATGGAGCAACGATCGAGCGATTGGTAACATCCCTTAAGGACTTCACGTTTTCGACGGCGCTGTTTGGATTATCTATTATACTACCTCCCTATTTTAAATACAAAATTTGAAGGCGGGTTCATGTGTTTAACGGAACGTAAATACCGGAGTGTAATCTGATATACCCTTACATGTTACGATGTAAATAGTCCTCAGATTGTATATTATATTGTATTACCAGAAGTTCATGCCAAATCTGATGTAAACAATAGACTATATATCTATATTTCACGGATTATACGCATTTGTGGACAAAAATCATTGGATGATTCACACATCGGAAACAGACTGGATTCGACTTGTAAACCCCACAAAGGTAAAAGTCCTGTTTATTTTTGCATGTTGTTCATTCGGACTTCTGTAATAAAACACTACATATGATGCTAGAACATCTGTATCTCAAAAAGGCTTTACAGGGGGTATGGCTAAGCTAAATTAGATGTAAATAAGCCCTATTGTCTCTCCTGCCAGGGAAAAGGGAAAGTGTTACCTTTTTGCTTTCTCAAATTTCTCAGCATTCTCTTTCTTGAATGTGTTACATTCAAATGGCCACAACTTCTCCAGATCTTCTCAGATTTCCATGTGTTACACATCGTTAGAAAGATTAGAAATTGCACTTTCACAATCTATGAATAACTCAAAATGCCCCAGATCCGACTTGTGATCCTACTTTCCGTGACTGGTCACATTTGTAAGTGTATTTTATGTGTATAATTAAATGATATTTCACCCAAAAATGAATATAAGCTGATTATTTCTTCACTCTTAGGTTGTCAAAGATGTATCTGGCATTCTTTTTCAACCTGAAGACAAATTAAGGTTTTGGAGGTAAACAGTCCAGGATTTTTCTTCATCTAATGCAAGTGAATTGGGCTCATTTTTTTTTTACCTTTTTTCACAGAGTTGAAAAATTGGGACAGGATTTGAAAAACTTTTTAAAAAGCGGCTGTTATCTGGGGGTAAGATGGGAGAGTAGAGCATGGAGAAAAGGTGGCAATTGCATCAAGGGGAGTTACATTAAGTAAATAAGTACAACACACACACACAGATTGGCAAGTTGGATAGTGATGCCAAGAGTAGCAGCTAAAGTGGCACCAGAATTCCCTGAATCACAGTATGATCAGATAGATGACAGTGCAGGTTAACTTCCTTATAAGTTTGAGCCGTTAGACCATCATGTGCATACAGGAGAACGTGAATATGAACCTAATGAAGCGTATATAGAAGTAATAACTATAAAAAATAACTATTCAAAGTTTATCTTGCATATAAATGCTGACGTATTGAAAACACTTATAATACTAAACAGTGTATTAATACAAACTAACCTGTATGGTGTCTTTAAAAGATGAAGATATGTGGAACTGGATTGCACTCAATACCAATTCACAAAACTGTCTGGTAAAGAAATGTTCCTTACAAGCATATTTTCTGTGTATGTTTGTAGGCCACCACAAACCAGCAGCATGCACCCAAACTTCACGTTGTGACATGGCTTTAACTTAACTTTTCAAACAGGATAAACAATATGGCCTCAATAAATGCAAAAATAACTAGTTTCCACTTTGTAATATCATTTGTGACAGCTATTATTGTTTTAAGTGATTTGCAACACATATACAACTTTTAGCGCATCATAACATCATTAATGACCTTCATCACCCTTTAAGAAGTTTCTTGCAATACAGTCCATTTTAAATCCCCCCACAGGACCTCAATAGGTTTTAGGATCTGGGATTTTCACTTTGCCAGTTTGCAGCCAGTCCTTGGTGGATTTGTTATGTTTTGGGTCATTGTCATGTTCCAAGGTCCAGTTCCACTTTAGGTAAAACATTTTTGACAGGTGGTCTCACTTGTTCTTCAAGCAACTTCTGATACAATGTAGAATTTACTTTAGATTTTATCGTGTTAAAGGGCAGCTCATCTAAGGACGTTCAGTGTCATCGCTTATTTTGTGTCGCTTACTGGAGTGAAACTCGATGAATTTTTCTAACAGTATGATTCCAGACACACCAGACAGGATACTTTTTTCCCAGTACAAATGGCACATGTTTCGGATCCAGCATATTCAGCTTGTGGTTTAGTCCTCAGTTTCTCCACCACTTCACTCAGCACCGCGTTTTTACCTAAAACAGGTCTTGTGGTGAAGGTCTGTCTGCATTGAGGGAACCTGTAGACTTTAATGTCATCATTCTGATCCCAGCAGCCTGTAATACAGCTCGTACAATAAGTTCTTTATGAGCTTTGAACCTAATAGTTGTGTTACATATCTTCATTTGTGTTCTGAAGATGAATGAAGGTGTTATGGGTGTGGAATGGTATGAGGGAGAGTAATTAATGACAACATTTACATTTTGTAGTGAACTAACTCTTTAAAAGATGTAGTCTGTCAATCAGACTGATCCTGTCAAACACCTGAAGTGGGTGGTTACACTGAAGTCTTAAGGTGAAAACAGAAATACCCTTTCCAGTGGCGGCTTTTCCATCATATATGTGGCTTGTCATGTCAAAATACGTGTTCTGTGCGTCATGTGAACCTATGTGCATCGCATCACATAAGGGTTTATGATAAAAGAGACACTTGCGTTTACTAAATACTAACTTAATATAATTTGTAATCAGATTTAAGTGTGTTACAGTCCCGTTTTGTCAGCCTGCCTGTTTTCCTTTGTTTTCCCAGTTATCTCTCTAAGAACTCAATTTCCCATCATCCTCCACTCTCCCTCACTTGATCATCATCTTCAATCCTCTTCACCTGACCAGTCATCACACTCATCACTCCATTGTGTATATATACCCTGTTGTTTTTTAGTCATTGTCCTTTCTCGTTTAAGTTGCGTTATTGTGATGTAGATTTATTGTTTATTTCATAGGGAATGTATATTGAAGTTCTTGTTTATATTTATCCTCATCTTCTTCGTCATCATCCACCACTAAACCGTAACAGAACAGACCTTATAAAATTGATTCTCCAGAGGACTACTTGCTTCTTCACCTTCAGCAAAATGGATTGCCTCTGGAGGAATATGTAGCTGAGATCATGGAGTTGGCTCATCTGGAAAGCTGGGGTGATGCCATCCCTAATGCGTGTTTTAAGGTGGGGCTGGATGATCATATATTCATGATGATTTCTCCCCATCTATGCAATTTATCTCTTAAGCGCTCATTCTCCTGGCTTCCCTGAACTCAGCCCAGCACTCACTGTCTACCCCAAACTTAGCCCAGCACCCTCAGAACTGGATCCTGAAGTCGTTGTGGCAGCTGTGATTACGCTGGCCACGGTATATATCTTCTTCACCTGACAGTCATCACCCTCATCACTCCATTGTATATATATTGTATATGAGGAAAATAAGTATTTATGCAGTAAATCATAGGGGGTCTGAAATTGTCCAAAAGCATGATAATACCACCCCCATGCTTCACAGTAGGGATGGTGTTCTTGGGATGGTACTCATCATTCTTCTTCCTTCAAACACGTTTAGTGGAATTATGACCAAAAAGTTCTATTTTGGTCTCATCTGACCACATGACTTTCTCCCATGTCTCCTCTGGATCATCCAAATGGTCATTGGCAAACTTAAGACGGGCCTGGACATATGCTGGTTTAAGCAGGGGAACCTTCAGTGCCATGCATGATTTCAAACCATGATGTCTTAGTGTATTACCAACAGTAAACTTGGAAATGGTGGTCTCAGCTCTTTTCAGGTCATTGACCAGCTCCTCCCATGTAGTTCTGGGCTGATTTCTCACCTTAGGATCATTGAGACCCCACAAGGTGAGATCTTGCATGGAGCCCCAGTCCGAGGGAGATTAACAGTCATGTTTAGCTTCTTCCATTTTCTAATGCAGGGAACTACACTAACCTTTTCCACTGGTGGCACTTGCGCTACCAACTTTTTCAGTTACTGGCGCAAAATATGATTTGGTCGCACATATTTTTTTCAAGTTATATTAAGGCGCTCTGGATAATAATGAACAATAATGAAACTGTATTGCATACAGATATGCTTTTTATTTTACTTGCCATCTTTTAAACCACATGCCGCCTTGTTTTCTTAAACGTTGCAGTGTTTCCCACAGATCTGAAATTTACTTGGTGGTGGTAGCCGGTGAAAAGGGCAATCATTACCCACTGACAAATAATGGTCTACTATACATGTGATGTAGAACTAATAATGTGTGACACAACACAATACTTTGATTCATTGAAAATTAATATTAATTTCACATTATATTTCATCAATCTAACCACCCCAAACTTTCTTTGCCATTAACAAAGCTGACACTGTTTGTCAAAGCACCACGAAAACACTTACTGTTTTTGCACTGATATATGAAGCAATTAGACCCCTTTTATCAAAGTCAATATAATACAATACTATGTATAGTATATTAATAGACAGTGCAGGTCTATAGATTATAAATGTGACTGATGTTATGACTGATGTTATAATGGTAATAATTTCTATTAGATAGGCACTTTTACTGCTTTTGCTCTATCTTTCTATTTCTCTCTTGCCGATTTAAAAAGCTTAATCCACTCATTATTTCAGATTTAAAAGTGTACTTGCTGTCCCGGGGACAGACTTTACATTGCTTTGCTCGTTCAGTGCAATTGGCTTGACATTAGCATTGCTTTTTGCTACAATCTCTGTCCAAACTTAATATGGATATGGTTTTAGAAAATATATGGTTAATTAATAATAAGATTATTAAAAAAATGTGAGAAAGAAAATGCAGCGCGTGGTCGTAACAAGAACCATCGCCATAGAAACCGGAGGCACGCTGAATCTGCACTCGAGCTTTAGCGCGGTAGCGCTCATGGCCGTTTTCCGATCGACTCGGGTTATAAACACAACATTAATCAGACTTGGGACCCAAAGTAATTAAACTAGGACCTAACCGGACCCGACAGACCATTTAAAATATAAACCCGGAACCATACGAGTCCCGCGTCCTCAGTGAAGAAAGACCTCTGCTCAAGTTCAGAAACAAGGAAGACACTGCGCTTGCGTCGCGTCCCATCCAATTCATTGAGAAACAGCTGAGCACGCAAACGCATACTGATAGGGAGAGACACGACGTGCTTTCACGCAAAATGAAGCCAACGTGTTGATGGCTCAGAGCACGTTATAAAACGTATTCTTAAGATCCACATTTCTGTTTTAATAAATGCTCATAGTAAATCATAGCATATTGTCTAAAACATTAGGTAGCACATTTGCGACCCATTAAAAATTAGGGTCGCAACGGCAGTTCAAAAGGTCGCATATGCGACCATTTTGGTCGCAGTGTAGCTCCCTGTAATGATTGCTCCAACAGTGGACCTTTTTTTACCAAGCAGCTTGGCAATTTCCCCGTTGCCCTTTCCAGTACAATTTTGTCTCTGTCTTTGGAAAGCTCTTTGGTCTTGGCCATGTTAGTAGTTGGATTCTTACTGATTGTATGGGGTGGACAGGTGTCTTTATGCAGCTAACAGGTGCATCTAATTTAGGATAATAAATGGAGTGGAGGTGGACATTTTAAAGCCAGACTAACAGGTCTTTGAGGGTCAGAATTCTTGTTTAAATAAGCCCAAAAGACATAAAACAAAATAGCTAACGGAATAAAATAGAATAAATGAAAACATGTAAAACCTATTAAAACTCAAATATACATAAAATCACAATATACTGTATAAGATGAGCGGTACAACATGTTTCTTGTGTGACATTGTCACACTTGAACACATATTTTGCCATTTCTATCACTAGAAACAGGGTGCAAAAGGTCATAAATTACTTAATTTTGCACGTTTTCTATGCAAAAACTGTAGTAACATAAAAACTTGGTGAACATAAAAAATTAAAAGCCCATATGTCATGAACCTTTTATTGTGGTTTTAACAGTGTTTACTGCTGTTTTTTACTGTATGTTTATGAAAGGTTATAATGTAAATGTTACTGTGTGCTGAGTCTAATGTCCTTATAGATCAGTTGTGTCCCTTTAATACACACTGCTATCACTTTTGTGTTTGTGTTTAATCGATTGTCCTTATAAATCAGTTGTGTCCCTTTAATACACACTGCCATCACTTTTGTGTTTGTGTTTAATCGATTGTCCTTATAACTCAGTTGTGTCCCTTTAATACACACTGCCATCACTTTTGTGTTTGTGTTTAATCATTTGTCCTCATAACTCAGTTGTGTCCCTTTAATACACACTGCCATCACTTTTGTGTTTGTGTTTAATCATTTGTCCTTATAACTCAGTTGTGTCCCTTTAATGCACACTGCCATCACTTTTGTGTTTGTGTTTAATCATTTGTCCTTACAAATCAGTTGTGTCCCTTTAATGCACACTGCCATCACTTTTGTGTTTGTGTTTAATCATTTGTCCTTATAAATCAGTTGTGTCCCTTTAATGCACACTGCCATCACTTTTGTGTTTGTGTTTAATCATTTGTCCTTATAACTCAGTTGTGTCCCTTTAATGCACACTGCCATCACTTTTGTGTTTGTGTTTAATCATTTGTCCTTATAAATCAGTTGTGTCCCTTTAATGCACACTCCCATCACTTTTGTGTTTGTGTTTAACCATTTGTCCTTGTAAATCAGTTGTGTCCCTTTAATGCACACTGCCATCACTTTTGTGTTTGTGTTTAATCATTTGTCCTTGTAAATCAGTTGTGTCCCTTTAATGCACACTCCCATCACTTTTGTGTTTGTGTTTAACCATTTGTCCTTGTAAATCAGTTGTGTCCCTTTAATGCACACTGCCATCACTTTTGTGTTTGTGTTAAGCTATGTCCCATTAATTCACGTTGGACCCTGTAATACACTTTAAAGTCATGTGTGTGTGTGTGTTCATAATCACTGTCCTCATAATAACGTTTGTCATGGGTGGGGCTTCCATCTAATTATCAAATGTCCTCATAAATGCGTATTTTGTCTGGTTGCTATATTATACATTGTGTTGTGTGTAAACAAACTTTGAAGTGAAATCTGTGTTGTATGGCTCAAAATAAAATTTTTGATATCCTCCACATCACTGTAGAGCAAGTGGAAAGGGGTGTCCCCCTAATTCAGCAAAAAACTGGTTTGGGCTGAAGTGTCCTTGTAAATCACAAAAACCAGTGTGTGTGTGTGTGTGTGTGTGTGTGTGTGTGTGTGTGTGTGTGTGTGTGTGTGCATGCGTGCCTGTATTCTGACTAAAGAGATCCATTGATGGTCTGATGGTCTGTTAGTGACATCAGATCGGCTCCAGTGGTTTCCTCCCACAGGTGGATTCACTGCTTACACATCATCCGGCTGTGGTGTCACAGGACTCCAGTAATCATTTCAACAAACCTTCATTTTTGCATTGAAACTACAGGTATCAGGAAATCTTTAAATGTGTGTGTGTGTGTGTTTTTTTTTTTTGGGGGGGGGGGGGGGGTTGCTCATAAGACTTACTTGAAGTGCGTTCATTTTTACCCTTGTAGAGACTTGTAGAGACACAGTCCAACTTATTTGTGTGTGTTCAGGTACCAAGCCTTGTACCACTTAGATTAAGGAAAAATATGATTTTGCCAAGTTGTGTGGTGTGCGTGCCCGCTCGCGGTGTGACGTGCGTCCACGCTATTCTCCAAGATGCATTTGACAGCCTTTTGTGCAGCTGATTTTTTTTTTAAAAGACCTAGTTAAGTCGGTAGGGTTCCCCATCATAGGCGGGCCACCCGAACTGCAAAGTGCTACAGGAAAACCTTGCCTTACCTTACCCTATCTGTGTAAGAGTTGTATAAAAGCTGATCTTATCCATCCACAAACGGCTATATAAAAATGAAACATGAAGTCGTATTTTATAACCCCCTTTAGGGCTTGAAATTGCGACTATTTTAGCCGCAGATGCTCCTGAAATTGAATTGTCGTGACCTCAAAATATAATTGGGAGCGTTTGTGTGAACGCAAATTATTGTTGTGGTGGTTGTTTTAATTTCCGAATGAAACGTTTGCATATGCTTTGAAAATAATGAGCGAATTGTCATAGAGACCAATGAGACTTTACACGTATGACTCAGTTTTGTGCTGTTTTTAGCTTCTGAGGATATGAATACATGAAGTTCATATTCAGAGATGCTGTCAGAGTTCAAGCAGATTTTCTTGTTTCATTGAGAAATGCGATCGTTAAATACACACTGACAACCCTTCAAAATACAAGTCAATTAAACATAATAAAGTTAACAGAACATTGACTTCACTTTTCCACGTGACCACGCCGGAGCACACACTGTTAAGTTAAAATGCCAGTAAAACTAACTATTATCAGCTTAAATTGAATTTAGTTGGACTTGATAGGTGGACAATACTTAGTTACATTAGTTACATTTTCCAAGCATCTGTGCTTTATTAGGATGTTTGTAACGGGAAAATTTTTACTTCACTGCATTCTAAAACATATAATCATACTGTGTATTCTTTAATATTGCATATTAAAAAATATTTAATACCTAATTACATTAAAATTGTGTACTTTTACTTGAGTAAAAGTACGTAAATGTACTTAAATATTAAATGTAAAACAAAAACTTGTATTTATGATATTTGGTAGAGTAAAAATTATGATAATATGCTTTGGAATGTAAGTTTTCCAAAGAAAAACACTGATAAAATACAAATACTTAAAAAATACTTTTAAGTATAATGTAAAACCTCTGCTAGATAGTGACCCTAGGAACTTAGCAACCCGTCTGTGGACTTTGGCATAAACGATCCATTTACTTCTACTTTTGGTGTTTTTTGTCAGTCCGTAAAATGATAGCTCCGAATTCTTGTTAATCTGTTAGTACAGTCTATCGCACAACAGCTTTTCCCATTTAGACACGTTTTCCCAGTGTTTTCGCTGATTTTACATGTACACAAATGCTGCTGCTCTGTCTTTTGCCACTCAGTGGGCGTAACCACAGTCACTTTCATTGAAGGTGACGTCACATGCACACCCTCTATAGGAAAATCTACATTTAAAATAACTCTAAAGATTTGTACTTTCATTTTTAATTTAAACAAAATGTTGTAATGCAGCACTTACAATGTTTTGATAAAAATGTATTAGTTCTTTTAGTTGTTTATTTGAGAAAATATAAATTATTACATGTTATTATTAAACATGCTGTTTGATAAGGGAATTTTAATTAATCATTAAAGAAAATGAAAAGTGAAAATACTGAATCCAGAAAAATTTAATCTTATAAGATTTCAAAATGTGATTGTATTTTTGTGACCTTGTGAGGACATTTTGATGTCCCCATGAGGAAACAAGCTTATAAATCAAACAGGATGATGTTTCTTGAGAATGTGAAGTATCAGAAAGTTTTCTGTGATGGTTAGGGTTAGGGTTTTGGTTAGGAGAAAGGAATATGATATACAGTTTGTACAGTATAAAATGCATTATGTCTATGGAATGTCCCCACAAAACATGGAAACCAGAATGCTTGGATAGAAGATGAGTTTACAGCATGTGTTGTCAAGGCAACACTTACAGTATGCTGTCAGTGGATACTGTATGAGCTGACTCATAAACACCATGTGTATTGTGTAATTTAACTGTAATGTATACATTATGCTCCTTTGAATATCATTCTCTTCAAAATTAAATGCTAGGGAACAGAGAAAGTCTTGAATAAAAAATGATAGCTTTTAAAGAATTTGTTAAACTATCATTGGTTGACACTGTTTAGTCTTCAACTAGAAAACACATTTCCTTGAACAACAGAATTTTAACACTCCTACTCATTTCTTTAATTTGTCTTAATGTTGTTCAGGATTCTGTCACATTACAAATCATGTCTTGTCATTACTTTAAAACAAACAAACAAAAACTTAAACAATATGTGTGAAGAATTCATATTAAATATTTATATGGGAAATGTGGGTTTACCTCTGTCAGTATTAACTACTTTAAAGAGTAAATAATGGTGTTTGTGTTTTACCCCCAGATATTCTGACGTAAAGGATAATGAGGAAAAGACGGAACTGGAAGCATCAGTTTAACTGGAAGTGATGGATGTTTAAGAGTGTTTGATGAACACTGAATCTGACCCAATGGCAAAGAAAGGTCGCGTCAAGGGCGAGAAGCCTGAAGCCCTCATCTCTGCCCTTCAGGCGGCCAATGAGGATCTCAGGTCCAAACTGACTGATATTCAAATTGAACTGCATCAGGAAAAATGCAAGGTAGGCAAATTACAGCTTTATTTACAGTAGATCCAAAAATCCTTTTTTTAAAAATGTTATAGGTTTCATTTCAAACAAGTGAAAGATTACCACTAATGTCACAGATCTTGCGTACATTCTGCAGAATTTCACCTGATGGTCCATTGTAGACATATGCTGGTGTTCGGTAATGCGGTACATCACAGTAGTGAAAATACAAGGTAGTGTTAAGGAGGGCACTTCAAATTACTCTGAAGAAAAATTAGCAATTTCTTTTCTTTGACCGGTTAAAATTCCCCTGCGACTATCCTGCGTCAAATGTGCCATACACATGCAAGGTCTGATATAAACCTGTGTCTTAAGTAAAAAACAATTGCTACAGGAGAAACACTGCTGACTATTTATCCCCCATCTAAATGGTTAAAGTCAGAGTTATGAATTCCACATAGAAATAAATAGCTGCACCAAGATGCCAAAATAACACGAGGTATCTATAATAATAGCATTAATCACAGTTGAAGGGTTAACTAGAGGTCCACTAGCTACACTAAAGTTTGCTTCTAATAATTCACCAAATGAAATACAGTAATCCACTAATGGTATGTTGTGTACTTTAAAATGGCAGTGTGGCAAAACAATTATTTGATTTGAAGTTGAAGATTGAATACAAAACAATCATATCTTACCACACAGTGCTGTTTGTCCTTGTTAAGGAAACAATAGAAACCATCAAAGATATTCTATTGGTTTTCATTAAAATACTATTGGAAACCATTAGCTTTTACCATTAAATTTCTTTTTGTAGTGTGTTTTAGGACAAATTCCAGTAGGATTAATGGTCACTTACCAGTAGAGACCCGCAGAGACCATTATAGTGTCCATTATAGTATACAACTAATATAATTCCCATTAAAACCATTAAATCTAATAGATTTACTGTTATGGTTTCTATAGTTTTTTTCTACCAGGGTTTAAATGTCTATTATACTATATTAGCATCCTACTGCTTGCTATTTAGAAAATAACTGACTTGACCGCATATTAGTTACCTTTTATTCACCCATCATCCCTTATGGATGTACCTCCCTTACTGGAGTACTGGCACAAATGAGCTGTACGGTCAGGTCCTTGGTTTGAGCCTCGGTAGGGTCAGGAGGTCTTTCGGTGTCCAAAAACATTCAGGTTAGGGAATTGCAGATGCCAAATTATCCTTTCCCAACTTGGGGAACTAAACATTGTTTATTCCATCATGATGGTGATCTTTTGTGTAGCTCACAATGCTATCTGACCTTTAACAGAAATGTTGGGTAGTGTTAGATATTTGTGGCTTACAAATCCTAAATTATTAAACCTGTCATCCTTTCCTGAATGTGACATTTACTACCAGAAGCGCAATCGTCCACAGGCAGAGCTATTCATGAATTTATTTTTGCAGGTGACCAAGCTGGAGCGAGAGAAGGTCCAGGAGGGCAAGCGCATTCGCGAGCAGGAGCAGCACAGGCACACGGTGGCGTTGACGGAGCAGCGAGCGCGCTGGCACGAAGAGAAGCTAAAGGAGCTGGCCGCCCTACGAGAGTCGCTAACACGACAGCATGAACAGGAACTGGCTCGCACGGCTAAAATCAAAGAAGGCGAGATCCAGCGTCTTCGGACCGCGCTTAGCGCGCTGCGGGACGGCAGCGGGGAGAAAGTACGTACGGCGCTAACGTTGGAGGCCCGAGAGGAGGCCCGCCGGTTCTTTGACCAGGAGCGTGTGAAACTGCTGCAGGAAATTGCAGAACTAAAGTCCACTAAACGACAAACAGATGAGGCGCTTAACACCATGATCATAGCTGACAAGATGAAGGCTGGTGACTTGCGTACAGAGCACCAAGCACATCAAGAACAAATAACCAAGATTAAGTGGGACTGTGAGCGAGACATTCGACGATTGGTAAGTTTATACGTTTCATACTCTAGAAAAACAGCATTATATCCACAAAAACAAGACTCTGGGCAACAGGTAAATTAATGTTTTTGTCAAGTTCCCATTTAATTGGTATAGATAATAACTATGTAAGGTTAGTTTATTAACAGTAGTGTCATATTGGCTTCCTGACAAATTTGTCCATGTGGTACAGAGGAAATCTAATGTCAGAGATAGCTCTTTACAATTAAAAGACAATACATCAATTGTACTTATATATCTATATGTTTAATTGTGACAGTTTTAAGACTATAAGTGTTTGACATTTATACATTATTAACTCTTGGTCATCTGAACAGAAGAAAACAGTGACCTCATACATTTGAAGCAGCCATTCTGACATTTCCAAAAGTTTTTCAATAAAGAGTTTTGAACCTTGACCCAAAGCAACCAGCTCACAAAATCCTGACATTTGATTCAAAGCAGAAAAGTCATTCAAAAACGGCAAAAAGACAAAGATACAAGCTTGGGTACTTGTATGTAAGAATGAACTACCATCCTAGTATTGCAAATAGAGATATACAATACTGTGCAAAGGTTTTAGGCCACCAAGATACACTTATATTTGTTGTTTTAGCAATTGTATAGTGATCATATATAATTATTTCTCAGTGTCTTTATTAGAATACAACCAGAAAATACAGGTAATGTAAATATAGTATTAAAAACAAATACCGAAGTGTCAAGTATTTTGGGTAAACACTAAATTCTGACTGATGTCTGAAGAAGACATTTAGTTCTGAAAATTGTTTTGTTTTTAATTTTGTGTATATATGTCCTGTATTTTCTGTTTGTATCTTAAAAAAGAGTGAAAAATAAATATGGATGGTCATTAAAATATATTAAAATATAATAAAAAAATCCATTAACATACAATCACTGAGTAGAGCATTGCATTAGCATTCAAAGTGTTTGCCAAATGCATAAATGTAAATGTTGTAGGTAAACTGATGCTTTTTAAACTTCACTGTTTGACTCTTTGTGATTATGCATCAAATATGACTTCTAACTTTTAAATGATAAGGTTTTTAGTCCTTCAGAATGTGTCTTACTGTAGTAATAAAGCTGACTAGATTTTCTAACAGGGCATCTTATGTTTGTTAAATTGTGCAGGTGGATGAGATCAAAGCAAAGGACAAAACAATCTTTTCACTGGAAAAGGAGCTGGAAACAGCGACAGGTTTCGTTCAGAGGTTACAGCTGCAGAAAGACGCATTGGACGAGCAGTTGTTTCTGGTTAAAGAGGCAGAGTGCAATCTGGGAAGCCCAAAAAGAGAAATCCCCGGACGAGCTGGAGATGGAGCTGAGCAATGTGGGAGTCCGGTAAAGAAATTGTATTTGTTTTAAAGTTCGATATGATGTCATTTCAACTAAACGAGGAGGTCAGTACGAAAATACCCTCCCTCTTTTTAAAAAAATAACCAGGTGCGTTTAATTTTTGGAACAATCCAAGCAAAGCTGCATTTGACAACTTTATCACCACAGTAATATAAAAATATTGCAATCTAAATATCTGAATCATTTCTCATCCCCTATATAGTGCACAATATTTTGAGAGCTAGTAAATGTAATAACAAGTGTTCATATCAGCATCTAGAGAGCATTTGATTGAACGGGAGATTGTCTGAGAAGCGGAAGTGTAGGATGATGTCATGGTAGATTTTGTAGGTGTGGTTGTTGTTGCAGTATTTGAGCAGGTGTATCTGCTGTGTGTTTCTCAGGACATGAGGAGAAACCAGAGACGCCTCGCTGACCTGAAGTCCAACATTCGCAAACTAGAGGACCGCAATTCAATCTTAGTGGATGAAAGAAATGAGCTGGTACGTTTATACATCTGTAAATCTGTTGTGTATTATTAAATAACATTATTTAACTCTTTGAGTTGTTCTCACTTTTTAACTGTTCTTTTTTAAATATCACAGTCCCAACATTGCTTTTTGTAAGTAATAGCTTGAAGTAATTCAGTTCCGATTCTCATGTGCTTTCAGCTGAAACGGGTACGAGAAGCGGAGAAACAGTGCAAACCACTACTGGACAAGAACAAAATATTAAGCAGGAAAAACGATGACCTGAGCCAATCAATCCAGAGGCTGGAGGACAAACTCAAGTCCTTAACCAAAGAGAATAATGAAATGGTATCCTATTATTACAGTAACTCAACAGGCATTTCTACATTTGGTAGACACTTTTAACCAAAGCACATTTTATTTTGACCCATGACTTATATGTCCTATATAGGTATATCAGGGCACATTGGTGTCTACAATACTACAGTATGTGGACAAATGCATTTCTCGTATAAACATTTCCTCCACAAAACACACTTGAGCCCAAAACTCTTAAAACCCTTAATATTTATAAACGTTGAATTTGCAAGATTGACAGAAAATACAGAGCTTAACCAGACAGAACAAAGTCCTATATCATTGTGGTTGTTGTGCTTTATTTAGAAGGAGAAGATTGGTTTCCATCCTCCCCTGAAGAAGCTAAAGTCTCTGAATGATCTGGATCAGGCCACTGATGATCAAGAGATCGAGTTCCTGAAGCTACAGGTTCTGGAGCAGCAGAGCATGATTGATGAGCTGACACGGGTGAGTACTTCCTGTTAATGAGTAATAATTACTTCCTGTCAGTCATTGAATTCTTTCGCTGTTTCTCTATTCCAAAAACGCAAAGAACGTATTTGTGTTTTCGTGGTTGCCCGGCAACCTTAAATGAATGAACTCAAAAGGACCTGAGGACAGAGAACGCATATTTGCAAGAATTGAGATGTGTTTTATTGTATGTTATTGCTGCATTCATTTTCAAGTACTATAATTTTATGACCACAGATGCAAATTAGCTCCATAGCTAACTCTGGCATAACACTTGTAATGTGCATAGTCCTTGTTAAATAAATAATTTATACTAATACAATTGTTTTTTATCGAGTAATATAAAATTGCACCACATTACATTTAAACTAACACTGAACATGACAGTAGTTAGCACTGAACACTGTTTTTGTGAATAACATTTCTTCTGTCTTCTGTGTTTCAGGATAGAGAAAAGCTCTTGAGAAAGAAGAGGCATAAACGCAGCCGACCTATAAAGGTGTGTTGACTGCTTTTAATAAATGTCTGCACGCTTATTTTGTTTTATAAACGCCATTAGTTTTACTCTGGAGAAATGGGGAAGAGTGACCAAGTCTATCAAGCTGCAAAAATAGTGATAATCCCTTGTACTTCTTTATTCTGAAGATACTGTAGTTTGACCAGAAAGGAAAGTAGAAATAAGAGATTTAACATCACACAAGCGGTCAGATGGCTAATGCACAAGTCATATGAATTTTGAGCTTAAACTGTCACTGGATGAAAAGAAGCTGTCTGAAGATTTTCTTAAATTTATGATTTTGTCTTCCATGGTAGAAAAACATTAAAACTAACAGGGTTTGCACCAACATGAGTGGTCAGCAAATTATTAGTTAGTTTGGGGCTCTATTCCTTAACTCCATAAACCCCAATGATAAAGTTAATTTTACCCAGAGATGTTCTTGTCATCCTTTGTGCAGAGGCACATAGTTGTAGATACTTTCTATGGGTACGATGAAGAGTCAATGGATTCAGAGACTTCTTCTGTGGCATCTCTGCGCATGGATCGAACCCCAGCTACACCAGATGAAGATTTAGATGAGGTAAGCTTCAGATTCATCTCATCAGCGATGATGTTAAGGCACTGATTCTTGAAACTTTGGCAAAAACATGTCCCACTAAGAAAAGTGCTAATTCTGTTGGAAATTAATAACATTTTCATGAAGAAAAAGAATCAATGTTATAATCAGGGGGTCCTTTGCACAGATGTAAGGTTCCTTTATAGGTTTATTTTGATTTTTTTAATTAATTTAATGATTATATGCTGGCCCATTGCCTACAAAATCAGCTGTGCTCGGTTAAGAGATAATCATTTCAACTTGATTAAAAAAGCCAAAAGTAATAATTGAATTAAATAATATATTTACCACATGAAGGGTACATTGTAATATGTACTAAAAACTACAAACAGTGAGTTTTGAACAATATTTACTATTATTTTGTGATTGCTCAAAATGTGTCCCACATATTCGTCACCACCGTCAGATATTAATAAAAAGCAATAAAATCAGACAACTACAGGGTCAACTGCATTCCTGAGGACCCCATTTTCAAACCTTCAGCTTTACTGCATGCTTCAAGATCACTCAAGCTCCTGTATGTTTGCTATTTTCTCTTAAACTGTTCATATTTTTGAACACTGCTACTGTGACAACCATAACATGTCAACACCGTCATCTTTGTAAAAAAAAATATTAGATTAGATTATGAAATAAATGTATCATTGATTCATTTTTTCTGAATGTCAGATCACCGTCAGGTTTTCTGTCAGGTTTTATGTATTTTAGGAAGTTATGATTTGATATGTGTTCATCACAGTGCTCAGGATTGTTATTTTTTTGACCAAATATTTACATAAAGTTTAAGCAAGAAGCCATTGACTTGAGTGGTATACATTTTGGAATAATGAGGCCAATGTCACCACTGTCAGATTATTGTCACCACCATCAGACGTAGTTTTATTTGTTTTTAATGAATATGCTTACAATATGTTTCTTCAGTGTTGTTGAGTTATTAAATTAATAGTCTCTTTTTATACAAAAATATGTTTATTAAATTAAAAATTATTACTTTTTCTATTTAGGCTTAAAGTAAATGTTGTATGAGTAATCACTGGAAAAACGCCTATTTTATGAAAAAAATACGAACAGGGGAGGTTGCACCAGTAAATTGCTGAACAGCCAAGACCTTGGTCTATAATGATATACCTTCAGATTTTGTAATTTAACTAACTTTTTTTTTTTCAAAATTTAAACCTGTTTTATCCAAATTCCCAAGAATCACTAAAGGGACATAAGATGTGTTTGTTATTCTGTGATTTTGGCTGTATATTTTCTCTGATAATTTTTATGTGTCCTTCTGTAGGGACTGGCGGCTGAGGAGTCAGAGTTACGCTTTAAGCAGCTGACTCGGGAATATCAGGCTCTTCAGAGAGCTTACGCTATCCTGCAGGAACAGAAAGGGGGCATACTGGATGCTGAAATGGAGGCTAAGGTTTGAAAACCTACATGCTAAACATGCTTTCTAGGCCATATTAATTTTTTACCTTTATTTAACTAACAAACCACTGGCCCAGATTGGCTGCTAAGAAACGACATTTACACAAACACCAGTTACACTGAGTACATTAACGTTCAATTATTCAATGATTAAGAGTTCAGTTTCAGCAACTAGTCCATTAAACAAACAGAAACCGGAAGTAAAGTTCGGACCAGACGCTTATCGTGTCACCGCACGTGCGGCCGATGAAACCGTCTATAGTAGGTTAGGTAATAGTAGATACATTTGTGAAAGGACAGTGTAGTTCCCAACAATCTCCTTTTATCTATGTTTAGAAAAGGCCAATGAACCTGGTGAGTGGAATTTGCATGCCAGACTCCACCCTGAACATCCAGTATAAAAAGCATGCACCACTCATTTAGATTTGTGCTTAGGGGCTGCATCAGCGTTCAGTTAAGCACAGTGGCAGGAGAGACATGACGTCTTGTTCCCTGCATCAGTTATTGGAGGTTACATACCTAACCGTTCTCTTTCTGTCCCTCACTTCTACGTTGTGTCAAATTGTACCCTATAATGCCACAAAGCTTGAACTTGGTTACGAGTTAAAGCGGTGCAGACAAGCAAAGCATGCCTTGTTATGAATGCTAGACCCTTTTGTAACCTTCCCGTCAGGAAAAGTGAGGTGCTCCTTAACTGTGGTGGAACCTCACGAAGAAAGGTTAGAGCCATGCCTTTTCCTAATTTCTTAATATCCTGCCTAGCATATTTGAAGCTCGGAAGCCCTGTGACCTTCGCTAGGAGATACAGGACTATCTAGACCACAACCCACCAATGACAGTAATATAGTGGGAAAGCAGCAGGTGTAAACCAAACCTGGGCACATGAGAGAGCCTATCATAGAGAGGGATCCCAGCTGCAGAGAGGATGGAGCTAGCTCCATCAAGGGGATGACACTGAGTTTGCCCACAGGGAAACTAAAACAGTGGAAAAATGGCATATAGTTATACCCAAAGGAAAATAGCACGTATGAAGCACCAGCACAAGTATAAGGGTTTACCTAAATAAGAATGCACATGAAAACAAGGCCTAGTGATAAGACTCTTCCACTGAGTTAGATGCTGATGGTGCCAGGTTCCCCATGCCATGACGAGTGAGGTGTCACATGAGATGGGACCTTAAACCACCTGTCGCCATGTTGTCCGTATGGACTAACACGGGCTTGCCCTAAATAACTGGTTGAAACCTCCTTAGGGCAAGAAACACAACTAGGAATTCAAGGCAATTGATATGCCACTGCAGGCAGGGACCTGTACAGGGCCCCGATACTGCGTACTCATTGCAGATGACACCCCAGCCTGTGGTAAAGGCATCTGTTGTAATCACAACACACCTCATGACTTGCTTTACAAATACAGGTCAGACCATGGACTGAAAGTATGACGGCACTGAGTCGTGATTGTCACATGATAAGTGTCTAAATGCCAGGGTCGTATTGGTATTTGTTTGTGTACCCATGCATCAACCTGAACGGCACCACAGCCACTGAGTATGCCATATACCCCAGCAGTCTCTGAAACCACTTCAACAGAACCACAGATTTCCAACTGAAGATTAATATACAGGTGAGAACTGAGTGAGCACTCTTTTCTGAACGTTAAGCTGTCATAGTGACTGAATCCGAATTCAGCTTGCTCTTCTTCTAGTTGACCTGAAGCCCCAAACGACTGAGGTGCCAGAGCATGTAGTCTCTGTTCTCCCCAACATATTCCACAAGTAGGCTTGAGATTTGTAAAGGCACATTGAGAAACGACCAGACCAAAGAAGAGGACCTTGTACTGGTACACTCGACCCTCAAACCAGAGTCTGTGTCAAGGGAGGATCAATGAGGATGCGCATCCTTCAGGTTGATGGCTGCAAGCCAGTTCTGATGATGCACCAAGGAAATCAGGAACCTCTGCATAAGCAACATAAACAGGAGTCTGCAAAGAGCATGATTCACTGTAAGCAGATCCAGGATCGGCCGCAGCCAACCTCCTTTTTTGGGCACAATAAAATAGGGACTGTAAAATTCTGTGTTCATCTCGGCAGACAGAATGATCTCTATCGCACACCGTAAAACTTGTGCAGGCACCGGCTGACCTGGATCACACAGCCGAGGTGAATCGTCCTTATTATTCCACTACAGTGGGTTGGAGATAGGCTACGCTCCGAGAAACTGGATGGTTCTTTATCACCATCAATAATTGCTGGGCGAAGTCCTCGACCTCATCATCGACCTCGAGCATACAAGCCACCTTGGGAGATAGGAACGGCGAGACAGCAAACTCTGTCAGCGTCCTTAATGTGTAGGACTAGGAGTCCGTCAGGAGTGGATAAATAACAGGACTTGTAGAAGATTGATATAGTTTGTCAAAAATAAAACCTCTGTCATCTTCATCACTACCTTATCATGTCACAACAAACATAGAGTAAGGGGTTTGATTTATTATATAATTTGATAAGAAGCACATGGGTGAATCAACTGCGGTTCTCTCTTTCTCTGTGCTTGTGCAGAGAGGTCTCGAGGCGCATGCAAGGAGCTGCGTCGGCAAATAATGAAAGCACTTCTTGAACATAATGCTAATAGTTTTCTGAAATTTAATCAAGCTAAGACAAATCTCACGTTTATATCAGTGACACGTGCGCTGCTGGTGTCATGTAGTTTGACCCAGCGTTTGCTCATATTACAAACATCTTTGATCAGAAAGACGAGAAAGAGATGCAACGGTTATGGTCTAATAGAAAGTTAAGAGCGGCAAGACCCTTAAACTGACTCTATGGTCAGAACCTCATAGCACCTGTCATATTTATAATATCCATATCTAAAGATCCGTCTCTCATATACAGGTATTAATCCTGCCTGTAGGTTTGTGCATATATTCATACTTGTTCCTTTTACATATTGCCTTTTACAACAAAATACCTTTTAACACAAAATACAATGCATTACTATATCGTCTACTTTTAGAGAGTGAAACTGTACTAAATCCAGTCACCTCTTCACAGCATGTTATGTTACTGTAAATGTTTACTATGTGTTTTGTCACTTTACCATAGGCCCATGAGCAGCTCCAAGCAGATGTTCAGAGGTATAAGGCTAAAATTGAGGATTTGGAAAAAGAGCTTGCCTTAAAAGGACAGGTAAAAGATTATTATTAACAAATTACAACATTACACATTTCAAGTTGATAAATATTGTCAGAAATAAATTTGCTTTTAGGGCAGCAATAAATGAAATTTTTCCCTTTCAAAGGACTCCAAATGGGTGGAAGAGAAGCAGCTGTTTCTCAGACGCAACCAGGAGCTTCTGGAGAAGGTATGTGTACCAACACTCAGTAGGTTTCAGGGCTGTGGACAAGATTTACTGAAGGTTGCAAATATCAACAGACAGCCCTGCTGAAAAAAACAGCATACCAGCAAGACCAGCATATGTTGTGTTTTGGTGCTGGTTTGCTAGTGAACACCAGCTAAACCAGCATCAAACCAGCATTAGCACCAGCTAAACCAGCACCAAACCAGCATTAGCACCAGCATCCCATGCTGGTCATACCAGCATATGTTGTGTTTTGGTGCTGGTATGCTGTGACAACCAGCTAAACCAGCATAGACCAGCATAATTCCCATGCTGGTCCATGCTGGTTTGATGCTGTTTTTTTCAGCAGGGAGCTAAGATCAGATCCTGAAGGAATGCTACAGTATTCTCCCAGTGATAATGATCCTTGGCAGGCTGACAATGTTTTTGTTCATGGTGTCACTGTGGAGCAGTTGTTGGAGCAAAAACATTGTTACATTGTTATAGTTTTAGACTAATTTTTGTCCACTACATATCTACAGTTGCTTTTAGTTTTTTTTTTTTTTTTGGCCAGACTTGTATCAGAGCTAAGGCTAATGCTGTTTGATTGTGAAATAACAAATCTAGAAGTGCTGGGTGTAAGCCAGACATGTGCCAGACTCAGTTGCTTATTGGGGTTTAGTTAAACTGAAATTTAGTTAAAGTATAACTGAACAAAAAAATGTAACCGCTGTGATTTTAACTTTATTTATAAGTCACAAGCATCTTTTAAGTAGTTAATTGTCACAATAGACTTTTCACCAGGTTTGGTACTGGTGTTTGATCCCTCTAGGCTAGTCCTTGTACCCGAGCTTTATACCTAGTTATCCACACATCGTGAATTTTGTTTGATACACTTGGCAATGATGGTAAACAATGATGTTTTCCTCTCTATTGCACTACCTTCACCTCTGTGCCTATTCACCCCCTCACTTAAGGGGTCCTCCAAAGTTGGGGTTTTCCATATGAGATATACCTTCACATGTTAACTCCATCCCCTAGGATGTGATCTCCATAGTGCTCATCTTTCAGGAAAGTAGAACACATTCCAAGTGTTTTTGTAATGCATGTTAAGATGAGTAGCTTGAGAATAGGCCATGGCTTATGCATTGCACCATCAGCGTCCTTAAAGTGCAGGCTTTGTCCATATTAAGGAATATAATGACCTCAGGGAAGAAGCTCTTTTTGAGCATCTTTGTTTTGGCCAACAGACTGTGGCAGCATCTGCCAGATTACATAAACGTGACTTTGTGGGGTGAGTGGAGTCTTTAATAATCTTGTCGGCCCTGACTCTGCATAGCATGTTGTAGATTTCCTGTAGACAGAGAGAAGAGCAGACCCAGAGATGAGCTCAGCTAAGACCACTACTCTCTGCAGAGCTTTGCTGTCCTGGACAGAACAGTTCCCATACCATTATGAGATACACTTTCTATAGCCCTGATATAAAAAGTTTTCAAATCCTGAAATTCCTCAGCTGTCACAGGTGGTACATCTATTGTCTGTCTTTTTTCACTTGCGCTTGTGTCTGCTGAGTCCAGATCAGGTTTTCAGAAATGTGTACTCCAAGGTACCTGAAGATGCATACTCTCTCTCTGCCTCCTCCTGCATTCAACCACCAGTTCCTTGAGTTTGTTGACTGTAAGGGTCTGTTTAAACCTGGCTTTAACATGCGTTTTGGTCGATCAGATCACAAGTGGACAAGAAAGACACATTCATGTTTACAGCGGGTATTTTAATCCGTCTCTTTTGTCCACTTTCTAACTAAGTTGTGGTCTGTGGGCAAGTCCCTCTGCTGTCATTAAAATGCAAGCGGGAAAAATTACATGTTTAACCCTCTGGGGTCCGACCATTTTGGGACACTGTCAGAGGTTCTGACATGCTCTTACATTTGGTCTTTTTTCAGTTGCTTTAAAACATATTAATGGCAAGTGTCTCATAACACTGCGTTCAGCACAAACTGGGCTAAAATATTATATGAGCTACATGTATGTACATGTTTGTATTTTTGAGAGAAAAATGTTTATGCGTGGTTTTTAAAAAAGCACAATTTTTAAAACACTGATAGTCCACAAAACCCATACTAAACATGTTTTAACGAGACTTTTCTAAACAGAATCTAGTAGTCTAGAGTTTTTCCTTTAAAATGATGTGAAAATCATCCTGCCTACTCATTCATATAAAACAATATATTGATTTAGAAATTGTAAGACACTTTTTGTTTAAAGGGGCCGTATACGAGAAGGATTGATTGACAGCTAGCAAACAATGAGCTGCATAATGAGCTGCATAATGAGCTGCATATTGAGGCAGGAATGTGAGAGGAAACTACAGTAAAGAATGTGAGGACAAATGTATACATGTTTGTTTGAGGTTTATTAAGAAGTTATATAACACATTCAACCACATCCGTGTGTTCACCGCAAAAGCAATCCTTGTGTTTTTGACTACCGCTGAATGTGGTCAAAAATGGATGAGCTTAAAATGTTTTACACCTCGTTTACACCTGTCTTTTGCATTGTCCACTTGTGATCCGATCAACCAAAACACATCTTTATACCAGGTGTAAACAGCTTTTTAGAGAGAGTCAGTTTAACTCACACCATGGTGTTAATTTTTTCTGCCTCGTCAAGGTAGATTCCTTGTTTTGGAGATAAGGCCCAACACCACTGTGTCATTGACTCTTCTGTGAACTTGACAACAGAAGTTAAAGCAACACTATGTAGTTTCCATGTAAAAATGACTTACAGCTCCCCCATGTGGTTGAAAAGCGCAACAGTGCCTGGTATCAGACACTCTTCTGCAGGCAGGGGGAGGGGCGGGGCTGTGTTTCCTACCCTCCACCGCCACTTTCAGAGTGTGCTTGTAGCAGCTAGGAGGCTGCTCAGGTTGCAGCAACAGTACAATTTGTCCAGTTAAAAGTTGTTCTATCACTGAAATAATTTTAGAGACATTATTTAAAGGTAAAAAAACTACATAGTGTTGCTTTAAGCTATGAGAGGATACGTAGTCATGTGTGTAAAGAGTGTAAAGCAGAGGACTTAACACACATCCCTGTGGTGCTCCAGTGCTCAGAGTGATGATGTTGGAGGTGACCTTGCCCACTCTCACAACCTGGGGTCTGCGTGAGAGGAAGTAAAGCACCCAACCGCAGAGGGGGAGATCTAGACATTTAGACATTAAGGCTTGTTGTTTTTTGGTACAGGATCAATGACAGACTTTTTAAGCACATGGGGACAACTGAAAGAGCAAGTGACTCATTGAAGATAGATGTAAACAAGTTAGCCAGCTAATCGGCACAGCATCTTAATACACAACCAGGAATGCTGTCCAGGCCAGCTGCTTTACTGACACCCAATTTATGTTTTGGCAGGTTGAAAAGTTGGAAAATGAAATTGGAAAACTACAGCAGGAACTTCAAGACTCTAAAGATCAGAATGAACTGCTAGAGTTTCGCATACTGGAGCTGGAGGTCAGATCTTTCTCTCTGTTTCTCTCTTTCTTTGTCTCTCTACTTGAAGAAATTTGAATTTTCCAGTTGAGTGAAGTTCATAAAGTCTCATGAGTTTTGAAATGGGTTTTGTTTTTGATGTGACAGGAGCGAGAGAGGAGATCTCCTCAGTTTACGCTACAAATTCATCCGTTCTCTGAGGGGGTGAGCGCCCTGCAGATTTACTGTATAAAGGAGGGAGTGAAGGTAAATCAAAATAGTCAAATGGCTGTACAGAACATTTCTCTTTGACTGACACAAAGCTCATGACACAGTTTTGCTCTTATCACCTCCACAGGATGTGTGCATACCAGACCTCATCAAACTGCTGGATATACTGGGGGACAATGGGGTACATTAACTCTTCAATCACAATATCTTTGTCATGTGCTGGATTATTATGAGATACATGTTGTAATTTAAATCATTTAAACTTATGATCCATGATTGTGTTTCATGATTCAATCAGAACTTAAGAAATGAGGAGCAGGTGGCCATTATTCAAGCAAGTACTGTGCTGTCTCTGGCTGAGAAGGTATGTGTATGATTTCACATTTTATCTATAGTGTCCTAGAAAAAGGATTTGTATTAACAATGGTCATTGTGTTATAAAAACATTAAATGAATAGTAGGAATAGATGACCTAAAAATTTGTCAATTCTGGGAGAATTTTTATTATTGGGTGAACTAGTTCTTTATGTTACTTCTGAAGAAGGTCTTGTTGTTGGGTTTTTAACAAATAAAACGGTTATGGATGTAACCCTCGTTCCCTGAAGGTAGGGAATGGAGATGTCACATCAATGGACGAATTGGAATCTCGCTAGAGAGACCAATCTGCTTCGAGTGTAAATAGAAAAAGCCAATGAATATTGGCATGCAGTTTTTGCATCTGCCGACCCCGTCCTGCCAGGACAGTATAAATAGAGCCTGGACTGTATTTTTTGCTTTTCGCTGAGGAGCCATAAATAAGAGACATGGTAAGAGACCATACTCAGCAGTGGTACAGTAACCGTGTCGAGGGGACATTATGTCTCCGTAAACGAGACATTTCCTTTCAGTCAGTCACTTGAACGTCATATCGAGGCAGAGCTCTCCTCCGCGTCGCAGAAGAGGCCAGCCTGGGACACAGAGGCATTCAGGAAGCGAGTCTTCTCAGTGTCCTGTATATCCACCAGGCACAGCCAGAGATGGCGTTCCTGGACAACCAAAGTGGACATTGCATGGTCCATGTACTGCGATGTAACCTTGGTCGCACGGAGCACCAGGTCAAGACTCTGCTACCTCAAGAGGGGTGACCACCCTTGTGCAGATCCTTCAGCACCTTAGCCTGATGGACCTGCAGTAACACCATGATTCGCAGAGCAGCACAATAAGCACTGGCAGTTAGACTGGACGAATGCTGACAGGCCCATGAGGGGAGCACCAGCTTATCCTGCCATGAAGAAGCGTTGGCCAGACACAGTTGCATCGCGAACTGCCGTGTATCCTTTAACCGATCCCACCCTGGAGGGTGGTGAGGGGGGTGGAGATATTGTAAGCTCTTCATGCACTTCCGAGAAGAAAGGTATCAGGGCGGAGCGCTGCAAAACCAATCATCCAACCTGAAAGTGCCAGGCTCTGGTGGTGGAGAACACTCAAACCAGACCTCCCTGGCTGCCTGGCCGAGCATAGCCATCATTTCCGGGTCGGAATCAAACCATGCCACTTGTCCTGAAGGTGGCAACTCATCCTTGTCCGCAGAGCCGATGAACTCACAACCCGATGCTGCTTCTGACAACCGGTCATCCACTTGGGACTCGAAGGATAGGGACAATGCACCCAAAGTTAGCCCGATCACTTCCTTTGGCATCTCAACTGGCTTTAGCCTTGAGAAGCAAGGGGCCTTGGTGGGTTGTTGCCCAACCGGGGAAGCCCTCACTGTTACCCTTAGAGGGCAGCGTTGATCGGGACATCAGGGAAAGAACTCCACCCCTCTTAATGTAGCAGAGTCTCGACTGTAAGACTGAGATGGTCATGTTCCTGCAGTGAGAACATGACACGTACACGAATGCTGGCTCCACATGTGCCAACCCCAAGCACGTCAGGCAACAATCGCAACCAACCGTAGGTGCCAAATATTGACCACATACAGAAACAGGTGGAAAGCCATCTTTAAAAAGACGCTAATACACCCGTGCAAACAGGAGAAATGCTGTCTTTAAAAAGACCCCCTTAGAGGAAAACTTTTGCTCTTTAGTTGCTGAGGCTGAGAGGGGTTACCATCCAATTCCAAAAATGTAAACGGCTGGTACTGCTGCAATGCCTTAATACCAACACTAAGAACTCTTCCAGTCACACAAAAGCGAGCAGGAGCAGGACAGATAACCACTCGGCTCCAAAGCGAAATCTGAAATGCAGTGTACCTGCCGGCTCTATAAGCAGATTGGTCTCTCTAGCGAGTTCCCAAATTGTTAGTCATCAACGTGACTTCAAAGTGACTGAAAGGAAAATTCATTTATTTTCTAGAAAGAGTCAGTGTTGCACCTTTTTTATTTAGTTTAATTGATTACTAATTACATCAAAAACATTGTTTTCAAGTGACTTACTTATTCATCATTATCGCCATTTGCATACGTATTACCAGTTACTTCTTAAAAGCCCTATCAGTCTTGACCACACGCACAGTAGAAATAAAACTCTCTCAACTCTTTAACTTAAACATTACAAGCTGTGAACATGAACGTGAAAAAGTATACTAAATACCAGTAATACTTCAATAGATTTTTAGTGGATTGAAAGAATTTGGGTAAATCATTTGGGTACACTTAGATGTTCTAAAGTTTATATTATTTTTTTTGTATATTAAGTACACAATTAGTGCAAAGCACACTTACTAAGTGTACTTAAAGTTCAACTGGGAATCCATTACAGATGTTTTTCAGTAATCAGCATGTGCTTGTGTGTCTATGTGCGTGCTTGCGTGTATGTGTGTATGTGTGAACACTACAGTGGATTCAGCAGATTGAAGGCACTGAAGCAGCTCTGCACCAGAAGATGATGGACCTTGAGCTGGAGATGGTGCGCATTTTATTTCACACACAACATTTAAAACCCACAATATCTTCTATAGTGTTAATCATCATGTTAAGAAGCAGAAATCATCTACCAAGCTACAAACGTGAAAGTGATGTTTTAAAGTATCGACTCTTGATTTACAGGATATGTTCCGCAAACAGAAGGGATATCTGGAGGAGGAACTGGACTACAGGAAACAGGCCCTGGATCAGGCTTACATGGTACAAAGACACAACAGGCATTTCCTTACTTACTGAACAGAGACACTGAACCAAAACTGCCAGCTGCCATATCACCTGTAGCCCAAGACAGCTTGCCCACTGAAGCTAAGCAGGGCTGAGCCTGGTCAGTACTTGGATAGGAGACCACCTGGGAAAGCCAGGTTGCTGCTGGTAGAGTTGTTAGTGAGACCAGCAGGGGGTGCTCACCCTGTGGTCTGTGTGGGTCCTAACACCCCAGTATAGCGATGGGGACACTATACTGTCAAAAAGCATCGTCTTTCGGATGAGACGTTAAACTGAGGTCCTGACTCTCTGTGGTCATTAAAAATCCCAGGATGTCATTTGAAAAAGAGTAGGGGTGTGCCCCAGCATACTTGCCCATTGGCCTACTAATCATCCCCATATCTACTAATTGGCTATATCACTTGGTCTCATCTTCACTAATAAGCTGGTGTGTGGTGGGCGTTCTGGCGCAATATGGCTGCCGTCGCATCATCCATGTGGATGCTGCACATTTGGTGGTGGTTGAGGAGATTCCCCCATTCATATGTAAAGCGCTTTGAGGTCTGCAGAAAAGCGCTATATAAATGTAACTAATCATTATTATAGCTGCAAGATGACATTAGGGTTTTACATGCAGATTAACATTTATAATGAAAATGTCTTGAGGATATTTTGAGGTCCCCATGAGGAAACAAACTTATAAATCAAACAGGATGATGTTTCTTATAAATGTGAAGTAGCAGAAAGTTTTCTGAGATGATTGGGGTTAGGGTTTGGGTTACGGGAAGGAAATAGACTATACAGTTTGTACGGTATAAAATACATTACGTCTATGGAATGTCCGCACAAAACATGGAAACCAGAATATGTGTGTGTGTGTGTGTGTGTGTGCACATGCATGTGTGTTCAACAGCAAATCCAGGAGTTGGAGGCAACACTGTACAACGCACTACAGCAGGAGAAAGTGATAACGTACGGAGAAGCTCTGGATGAGCTGCAGAAGGATGAGTTACGTTCAGCTGTGGAGAAACTGCGCAGACAGATGCTGCGTAAGAGCAGAGAGTATGACTGTCAGATTCTGCAGGAAAGGATGGAGCTCCTTCATCAGGCCCATCAGGTATCTGACCTCTCTCTTCACGTCCCCAAAGTCTGATGTTGTGTTTACTCAGTTTAGGGATTTTTGGGAAGTGCACATAAATACTTTATTTCATCTGATAACTTTATTATGTATGATAATGAATAGGTTACACTTTATTTTCATAGTTCACTTTAGACCTTCTATCAACTATAAGTACTCTCATGAGAGTATTAGTAGATGTTAGGGGGAGGGTTTGGGTTAGTAGACAATTGACATTTGGGATCACAAAAAAGTATTAGTAAATATTAAAGCAGTAAAGTCTACTAATACTATGATGATTGACTGTTGACACGGTTACAAAGTCACTTATAGTAAGTAAAATGTGTAAAGTGCAGTAAATAGTGAATTATATGGTTTAAATAATAGTTTAATTGAACAGTTTAAAATTATGACTCTTGCTGATTTGTGTCTCATAACCCCCCCCCCCCCCCCCCCCAAAAAAAAAATATGGTAATGGAAAAAGTTACAGGGAGTTTTGAAATGATGAGTTTCAGGCCAAGCTATGTATTTTTTTAAAGATACATTTATTTTTGCTTATAGTTATGATCAGCATTAAAATAATTAAATCCAGTTGGTGAAGAGTTGAACAGAAGAGGGCAGCAGATAATAATGTAACTAAACAACTAGACAATATGCTTTTCAATCTTAACATTTGAAGTTATATGCATTTTCAGTTTCATTTCAGTGATGTTATTTTATTGAGATCTAGTTAGGCATGTATTCATATTTAAGTAAGTGACATTATGAGTAACACAGTGTTTGTGATGTGTGTTTATTAATGTAGAGAATAAGAGACCTGGAGGATAAGACTGATATTCAAAGAAAACAGATCAAGGATCTAGAAGAGAAGGTACCACAGATTTACAACACCACTTCTTCTGTGTTTTATTTGCTGTCAAGTCAAATTAATTACTATTGTTACTGTAAAGACACATACACCATCAGCTTGGCTCCAATTGGGTGACATAAAAGTCACTGAAATGGGAGGTTAGAGATGTCTTTACAAACTTGAAATGTTAAAAGTTGAAACTTAAAAACTTTGGTGAACACCTCAGGTGAGATGAGTGTCTGAATCATCATCTGTACAACCACAGATGAAGCTCATGGCCAGTATCTGCTGTATCACCATTACCTTAAAAGACAAACTGCATCATCACTTCTGTAGGAAGATGAACAAATGTTGAAAAAATGTGAAAATAACATAAAAAATGTTTCCTATAAACAAATTTCACAAATATCAATAGCTGTTGGGATGTTAAGATAATTGAAAAGCTTTGGTCCAACAACCACAATCATGGCACTTTAATTAAGAAGTGAAGAAGTAGTAAATCATATCATCCAGTGAACCACAGATGGTCTTTAGGCTGAATGAAAAGTTTGTAGATGTCTCTAAATAAATATAGCCACTTTACTAGACTGTGACACTTTCTGTGTCAGGTGGTACACAACCAGTATAAAATCCTATTTTATCAAACACATTTTAATTGTATTTATAAATTATATATATGAGTTTGATATCACAGGCAAAAGCTTTAACCGGCATTCAAGTAGAAGTCAATGTTCAATGTAAACTAGTTGGAAAAGGGTGAAGGGATGCAACCATAAAGAAGTCCCACTATCAAATAAAACAAACAATCAGCATGACATATTAAAACTTTTGACAAATAGACAATGATTGGTTGTACAACCTGACAATTGTTTGTATAGGGATAAAAACAGAACCTATGATAAATTAATGTATTTTTTAAATGTCATTAAACTGGGGCCCCTCTGGCACCATCTCAGGGCCCCCCCTCATCATCCATGAATAAAATAGCTGTGTTAGGATCCAGGGTTACATGATCCACATGATCATCTCAATCACAAACTGATGTTGTGTATTTGTATGACCTTGTATCCTGGTGTCCTAGTTAATGCCTTTTTATAACCCTCTTTACTTTTTCTTTTTTCCAGTTTTTATTTCTGTTTTTATTTTTCTCTCTTGCCTTTATTCTTTGGCCTTGATGTGTGTGACATCTCCTGCTGCACAGGTGAGTTCAGGATCTCTGCACTGATATTATTATATATTTTTTAATCAGTATCGTCAAGGCGCACTATGCAGGATTTTCAACAAAACTATTCTGACTACATTTACATGGATAGCTGTAATCTACTTATTTTGAATAAGAAAATAATCTACTAAAGGGTGTTCATGAGTTGCTCTAAGAATAGTCCCTCCTTGTTTCCGTTTTATATGTAATAGGACTTAAATCCATTAATGGCATTATAACGTCCCCATGCCACGCCGTCTGACGGTCCTTCAGAAATAACAGTTTGATTTCGTTACAGTTTTGGGTGTTTCATCTTGCACATTTTTTCATTAAACATGATACAATATCTATAATGATTTATTTTCCCTTTATTCATTAAATGCATTCAGCATCATAGTAATATATAATATTCAGTCATTACAATTCATTTCTTATTTTCATAGGGGAAACCTATAAGGAACCTGTAAGGAAACAGTGATTTGTTTTTATTTCTTTAGAGAATATAACAACATCTCATCATATTACACAATATCTATGATTAAACAGCAATACTGATTGTAATGTATCACATGAGTCCTACCCATCACAACACCCCTTAAACTGCCTTCTCTTATATAGTAGCATTTTAATTACACACAAAAACCTAAATACTAGCAATACAAAAGTATTGTTTAGTTTAAAACATGATGAAGAATAATGAAGATGCTGTCAATTCAATAAATAATAGGCAAATTCCATACAAAAGTGGTTAATTCAGCTTATTGATGCCTCTACTTCATTGACTTCCATTCAAAGAAACCAGCCTCTGGTCTCCTTCCCTGGTAGTGTGTACTGTTACGCGTTTTTATGCTGACTTTGCAGGCTTCGCTTAAAGGGACATGACTTTTTTGAAAATATGCTAATTTTCCAGTTCCCCTAGAGTAGAAACATTAGATTTTTACCGTTTTCCGTTCAGCTTATCTGGCTGTACCACTTTTAGCATAGCCTAGCACAATCCTTTGAATCTGATTAGACCATTAGCATCAAGCTAAAAAATAACCAAAGAGTTTGGATATTTTTCCTATTTAAAACTTGACTCTTCTAAATAGACCTTGACTTGAATTTTCTAGGCAGATATGGCTAGGAACTATACTTTCATTCTGGCATAATAATCAAGGACTTTGGTGCTGTAACAGGCGTAGTGATATATTACGCCGCATCTGAAAATAGTCCCCTGCTATAGAGGATATGCATTGACGTTACTTTTCCATGTGACCACGCCGGAGCTCGCCCTGTTGAGTTGGCTAACTTTCAACAAAATGGCTGGTTTTCATAGCAGCTGCGAAAATGCCAGTAAAACTAACTATTATCAACTTAAATTGAATTTAGTTGGACTTGATAGCAGAGGTGGACAATACTTGGTTACATTAATTACATTTTCCAAGCATCTGTGCTTTATTAGGGTGTTTATTTTGGGAAAAAATTTACTTAACTACATTCTATCATACTGTGTATTCTTTAATATTGCATATTAAAATTTATTTAATACCTAATTACATTAAAATTAGTAAAACGTAAATGTACTTAAATATTAAATGTAAAACAAAAACTTGAAATGTAATAGAGTAAAATGATGATAATATGCTTTGGAATGTATGTTTTTCAAAGAAAAACACTGATAAAATACAAAAGACTTGAAAAAATAGTTTTAAAGTGCACATCTAATGACTGTTTTACCACAAGTTAAATAGGTGTATGAGTTCCATAAAGCATGTTTCAAAAGTTGTTTGCTCGAAATAGCTTGTAGGAAAAGATTGTTACCCATCTCTAGGAGCCTCTGTTTCAGGGCAGTTCAGATTGTGCCGTTTTGAGCTAGTCTTACATATTTATGAGCTGCTGCTCCTTTGATCACGCCCCACTACTAACGTCATATGTCCCCGTGCGCGTGCATAGTGATATCGTGAGCAGTACAGACCATACTGTGTTATTATTTTATATATTATTATTATTAACGGTTTATGTTGCCAACAGACAAATCAAGCAGAAAAGTATCACTAATAAGTACACTACAGGAGAAGAAACTCATGACACACAATGATTCCAGAGTAAATTGTGATGTAGCAGTCTCAACAATAAACTCGTTTTCCCTGGACAATGCTAACATATTCCAGTTATAAAACATTTTCAAACGCATTATTTTCGCAAATTACAGAAATTAAGACCCGGCGGGGGATGTATACTGCTTGTAGACCGCGTGCTAATTGCTAGAAGCTAGCGGGAGGTCCGGACCGTTACAGTTATTAGAGGCTCGGGGGTTAGCCTCATCAGAAAAGCCGGGGCGGTAAGGCCCGGTCTCGGTCTGTCAAACTCATCATGACACACAATGATTCCAGCGTAAATTGTGATGTAGCAGTTTCAACAATAAACTCGTTTTCCCAGGACAATGCTAACATATTCCCGTTATAAAACATTTTCAAACGCATTATTTTTGCAAATTACAGAAATTAAGACCCGGCGGGGGATGTATACTGCTTGTGGACCACGTGCTAATTGCTAGAAGCTACCGGGAGGTCCGGACCGTAACAGTTATGCTCGGGGGTTAGCCTCGTCAGAAAAGCCGGGGCGGTAAGGCCCGGTCCCGGTTAGTTTGGCAAAACACTTTTAGTTTGGCAAAGCACTATTACTTAGTTCTTGTAGAATTGTAAAATAAAGCCGTTAAATTTTTTTTTAACTTTCGAAACCACGCTGCAAACTATCTAGCCTGCAAAAATATCTATATAGCCTAACTTAAACAATTTTAACATCACTATACATTTAAAAGGTATAATTTACGGGATTAGCATCAATGTATGATCTCTGTTTTGAGATATAGATGCTCTAATGTTGTATTTTGTGACCGAAGATGACAAAATGCAAAATATAACGTGACTTCTTACCTTTTTTTGTTGATACAACGATCGCGAATCGAATCCAGTCTGTTTCAGATGTGTGAATGATCCATGAAAGTCCAATAAAATACATCCAATTACCATTTTTGTCCACAAATGCTTATAATCCGTGAAATATAGATACATAGTCTGTTGTTTACATCAGATTTCGCATGAAGGTCTTATCGCCTACAATCTGAGGACTGTTTGCGTCGTAACACACTGTATATAAGATTACTCCGGGTTCCAATAATCACGCGTTAAAACTTTGTTTTTAAAAGTTCAAAAATTCAAACTGAATGTGACGAAACTTTTTGTTACGTCACAACGGAGCTGAGTTTTAACTCGCGCAATCTGAGACTCAAGGCAGAGGACATTCAGAAACCTGTATCTCACTCAAAACAGCATGGATGGATTTTTTTCCAAGTTTGTATGCGTGTGGGAGCATCAGAGACACAAATGAACACCCCAAAACCCAGAAAAAGTGAGTTTTTCATAATACGGGCACTTTAAGTAGAAAGTAAAATAAGTAGTGTCCACCTATGCTTGATATCCTACCAACTTGTCAACCCACCTGTGGTTTGTGGACGTTGGCATGAACGATCTATGTAAAACGATAGCTCCAAATTCTTGTTAAATCTGTTAGTACAGTCTATCGCACAACAGCTTTTTTCCATTAAGAGTTCTCACTGTGCACAAATTTTTCAGCTCGGACTTTGCCGCTCAGTGGGCGTAACCACAGCCACATTCACCATAGTGACATCACGTGCATACCCTCTATTGAAAGTAACCAAGGGGACTATTTTCGGGCAGTGCGTAATATCACTACGCCTAGAGAAGCTTTGGCATGGAAACGTTTTCTCTTAATTGATGAGATAACTCGTCAATGACAGGGAAAGAGTTAAGGTGTATAGATGTTTGCGATGCACTTTGATAATGCAACTAAAATAGGAACAATCCACCTGTCTTAATTCGATTTGTGTTTACTTTGATGATGACTTTAGTCAGATTATGGTATTCAATAATCCTTGTTAATGTTCCTCTCAAAACTGATGTCTCTACAGGATTTCAAGCAACCTGGAGCTGTCGCATGCAACTGCAGTTTTCTGGTTGTAATGACTCGAGGTGTATCGGTGGACGTTTTGTTTTGCTTGTGTTGAATCGGGACATTCAGAACGACGGACTCTACTGGGAACGCTGAACTGGATTTGGGTTCTGGATTACAGAAACTAAGACCTCTGTGGAGTACCAGGACAAAATCACACTTACATCAGAAACCAAACTTGAGGACTGTGGATTATCTCTGCCATGCAGGGACCCGTCATGTCTTAACTGCTTTCACTGCGACTACCACCAGCCGCAACCCACGAACCTCTTTCTGTCCATCTGTCTGTCTTCCCACATACACAAATTAAAAAAGGGATGAACGCTTTGGCATACGCACGCACATCATCTGACAGGAGTTATGGGTGCTGAATCAGGGTTCGCTGGTGAGATGACATCTCTGTTGTCAGGACCCCTCGGGAGAGGTGTCTTTCTCACTGCCTGAATACAGAAAGGACACAGAGACAGACAGAGAGAGACCGTCCATTACAAACCATCTACACAAGCAGTTCTGTCTTCACTCCTAGAAATTTGCCTAGATGCATTTGACCGATCCTAGTTTTTAATTGTTTCTTTTTTGTTTTTGTTCAGTTATTCCCTTCATCTGGCCTCATTCATGAAAAATAAGCATAAAGTATTTATAAAACCATTCTTATGATAATTGGCTTGCTGTATGATGCTATACTTGCATAAATGACATAGTTGAATTGAAACACATGGCGAATAATCCTTGGATAAATAAAGATATCATGCAACAGTTTATACAAATAAAACTCTTCTGGTGTAAATTGTCACATCACGTGACTATGCAAGTAAGTAATCATTCCTGCTGTATCTGTCACATCATGTGACGGTTTATGCAATTAATATCATTCTGGTGTAAACTGTTGCCTGAATTGTTTGTGAGTTTATGTAAGAATGGTTTCATGAACGATTCAAACAGAAAGTTTTCCTGAATGAGGCCTTATCATGTCTTATAATACTCTTCTACGTCTATGATCAAATGTACCTCTGTAGGAGTGCAGTGTAATATATATAGATATATAAATATCCAGTATGTTTGTTGATATGTACATGTCATGTGTCTTTATCTTATCCTGCAGTCTGAGCAATACAGTTGCTCTGCAGTTTATAAAGTTAAATTGCATTGAGGTGTATATTGTGGTGATGGCTGCAGATGTTTTCTGCCTTCCTCGACTGTCCATGTATTAAATTATAAAAACCCCTGTGCCCAATTCTTTTCTACTCTTTCAGATCAACGGCTGTAGATACCAGCAGGACTTTAACTAACTGGTTTGTACCAAACGATCTTTCTAACTCTCTGTAATTGGCTTTGTGTCGAGCTTGTAAATATGTTTTTGAGAGGGCATTCTGTATACTCGGTTTGGCTTCATTTTATAAAGGCTAAATACCTCCTCGAGAACAGATTCTTCTGTTTCTTTATGTTGTGCTGGCTCCCATCCACACAGATCTGATAAGAGTCACGATAAAATTATGATGAAAATCATTTATTTCCAAGATAATGAAGTGTAAAGCTTAATACATAGAATGAATAGGTATTAATTACTTAATTTGATCAGGATTAATCACATGCTTATCATGAAAATAGTTTTTGTTATCATTTATTATACTGTATGCCCCAAAGTCAACCATCAGGCTGAACAACTTGAGTCACTTAGTGCATTTGTAAAGGGTATAGAAAATATCATGTTCGTTGTAGATGTAGAATTACAGAAAAAGGACATGTTTTAATGTATACCTGATTTGGGTCTCTATATGTGTGCATCTTCCATCTTTAATTCTGTGACTACAGCATCAAACGCAATCTCCTGTTTTTGCACCTTCTCTTCCCTTTTTGCGTTATGTCTACATGGAAGAGGTGGGTTTCTTTTGAGCTCTGTTTAATATAGTTTAATCTTTGGGTAATATATTGTAATACTATCCATTCATATATCCAGAGGATCTAGATATGTGATACTAACATATTTATATACATTTTTAAAGGGACACGCCATTTTTACCATTTTGGAATCCATTCAGCTGATCTCCGGGTCTGGCGGTTACCAATTTTAGCATAGCTAGAATAATCCATTGAACCTGATTAGACCATTAGCATCACGCTAAAAAATAACCAAAGAGTTGTGTGATAGAGTGAGTCACTCTGAAGGGGATAATTCTGGTCTGACAGTTTCCTTTGACAGTGCTCCGGTCAGAGAGAAGGGCACGGAGAAATCATTCATCCAGAAACTTTATTATTGAAGTTTTAAGTACAGGCATTGATGTACGAATGAGTACATATGTAGTTACGTTGTAGGTGTGTGGGGATGTATGCATGTGTGTGTGAATGAAGATGTGACGCGCTCGGAACGGAAATGATATTAACGCGATTTCAAAATAAAAGACTTTCTGACATAGCCGCCCCCAAATTTAGCAATAAATTTGAATCCCAGAGAAAAGTCTACTTAGTCAGCGTCCTCCCAGGCTGGCAACCGCACAAGACGCACAACTGGCCGTAGGTAGGTCTGTCCCTTGACCTTAACTTCAGCTGCCCTGACTCGTCCATCCGAACCAGAACAAATCTTCACCACTCTTCCAATGGGCCACTGAGCTCTAGGTAGCTGCGAATCAACTACCATCACCACCTGGCCAACAGTCAGATTGTCTGTGTCCTTGTTCCACTTCGACCGCTTCTGAAGGTCCGGAAGATGACGACGGATAAAGTTGGACCAAAAGTGGTCCGCCAGGATCTGGCTGTGGCGCCATCTTCTTCGGCTGAGAAGGTCACTAGATGCATAGACAGCCTGTGGGAGTGATGCGTCGCGGCGTCCCATCAACAGCAGATTCGGTGTGACGGGGTCCGGATCTGCAGCATCGGAGGAGATGTACCCAAGCGGTTTAGCATTAAGTATTCCCTCCACTTCTATCAGCACAGTCTGCAGCACAGGTTCGGCGACGGTATGGTCCTGAAGGATGACTTGAAGGGCTGACTTAATCGACTTGATCCCTCGTTCCCACGTCCCCCCAAAGTGTGGAGACCCAGGGGGGTTGAAACGGAACTCAATTTGCTGTTTGGCTAGCTGTTCTTGAAGAGGAACTTCTAAAGCGGCAAAACTAGCTTACAGCTCCGCAGCTCCACCTCGGAAGTTGGTTCCTCTGTCAGAGAGGATCTCAAATGGTTTGCCGCGGCGGGCGATGAAACGACGGAGAGCCATCAGGAAAGCATCAGTGTCTATGCTCTCCAGTAGGTCAAGATGCACACAGCTTGTGGTCATGCACTTGAAAATCAAACCCCACCGCTTCTCTGTACGCCGGCCCACCTTGACACTGTAGGGGCCGAAACAATCAACCCCAGTCGACCAGAAAGGTGGCTTGTATAGGCGGAGTCTGGCAGGGGGTAAGTCTGCCATCTGAGGGACTACTGGAGTAGCACGCCATTTCTGACATTCAACACAGCCGTGCTGATGACGCTTGATGGACTCTCTTCCCCTGAGGATCCAATATCTTCTCCTCATTTCGGCGAAAACCCGTTCGGGCCCAGGATGTAGCAGTTCACTGTCATACTTCTTAATGAGCAGCTTCGTGACATGAGATTTAGGATCGAGGATGATAGGATGTATCGTATCCGGGTCAAGATCTTCTGCTCTGCGTAGTCTACCTCCCACTCTCATTAGGCCAACAGCTTCATCATACTCTGGAGTAAGCATGAGCAGGCGACTCTGTCTCGAGATTGGCTTACCAGTAGAAAGAGTTTCCACCTCTTCAGGGAAGGACTCCCTCTGGGCTTGTCTGAGGACATGTAGCTCTGCTGCTTGGACATCAGCGGCTGTCATAGTGGGGCTCTTCTGGTCATTAGCCGCCCCGTGAAGGCTCTCATGGGTAGCCTTAAGAAGACTGTCCCAGTCGTCTATATCAGACCTGAGTGTTGTGGTCGGAGAGCAGGTGATGGCTCCACAGAACATTATTCTCCGAAGTTCATCCTCGTCAGCTTCTTGAGCTTCTACTAACTGGAACACTGGCCAGGAATCTGGATGTTGCCGAAGGAATGGTGGACCCTGGTTCCACCGGTTCGGCTGGCTGAGATCGAGCAAGGGTTTGCGGCGAGTAAGGTCATCGGCTGGATTGTCAATGGTGCTAACATACCGCCAAGTTGAGTTCTCAGTAAGTTCTTGAATTTCAGAGACTCTAGTACCTACAAAGACCTTGTAGCGACACGAGTCCGAATTGAGCCACATTAAGACTGTCATTGCATCGGTCCAAAGAGTGACTTGCTGGGAATGGAGTGACAGTTCTGTCATAATGACTTTAGCCATCTGAGCCCCGGCTAAAGCGGCACACAATTCGAGGCGTGGCATAGATAGTTGTTTGCGAGGGCTTACTCGTGACCGAGCCATCAGGAATGCAATGTGGACTTCACCTTGATTATCTTGGGTGTGGAGGTAAGCGACGGACCCGTAGGCTCTTTCAGAGGCGTCGCAAAAGATATGTGCCTCTCGTCTGGATGACCCAGAGTCTGCTAAGGATGGGACATAGCATCGGGGTATTTCCACTTGTGAAAGATGAACTAGTTCCCTCTCCCATTGTGTCCAGATATCCAGCAGAGCCTCTGGTCTGATTGTTTCATCCCAGCCAACTCCCACTTTCCACAGGTCTTGGATCAGGATCTTCGCTCGTGTGGTAAATGGGATTAGATACCCTAGGGGATCATATTGTGTTGCCATTACTTTGTAGACATTCCTCAGAGTTGGCTGTGAATACTCTACTGGTCTGTGGCGGTACCCAAGGCGATCGGTAAGGCAGTTCCAGCGGAGGCCTAAGGCTGGCTCTTCCGGATCTTGTCTAGGCTGAGAGAGCCACAACTCAGTGCTTGCTGCTTTCGCTTCCGATGGAAGATGATCCACAACTGTGGGGATGTTACTTGCCCACTGCCTGATGTCGAAGCCTCCAGTTGAGAGCAGTTTACGCATCCTGTCGATAAGGGTCTTGGCTTCATCAGCGTTGGTGACACTGGTCAAACAGTTATCGACGTAGAAGGCAGTCTCCACAAGATGTAGGATGTCCTCATGACCGCTGCTGTTATCCTTCACATGCCGCTGAAGGGCGTATGTGGCACAACAGGGACTGCATGTCGTCCCGAATGGCAGAACCTGCCACTCATACACTGTTGGTTCCTCCTCCTTCTTCATACCTCTCCAGAGAAAACGGAGAAGGGGCTTGTCTTCTGGTACCAGGCGAACCTGATGAAACATCGATTTGATGTCACCACTGATAGCCACACTGTGTTCTCGGACACGTAGAAGTACACCGAGGAGAGTAGGACCTAAAGTCGGACCGGGCAACAGTTGGCTGTTGAGACTTTGACCATTGTGCTGGTAGGAACAGTTGTAGACAATCCTCGCCTTACCGTTGTGGTGAACAACGTGGTGCGGCAGATACCAGGACTCTGTGGAGCTGTCTACGGTGTCGGAAGGTAGAGGTTTGACATAGCCCAACTGTTCAAGCTTCTGTATTTCTTGACAGTAGGTGATGGCTAGAGCAGTGTCTTTAGCTAGACGGCGTTCTGTACTCCGTAGCTGTGGGAGCAATGTGTACTTTGGAGTCCAGAGTGTAAGGCTAGCTTTGCGCCTCAGTAATGGAGTAGCATACCTTGTTACTCCATCCACTTCCACTTTGACGGTGCCCTGTTCCAGCAATTCTAGGGCCTGCTGATCTTCTTTGGAGCGGATCACAGTCCTAGTGTTGGCATAAGGGTTTATGTCAACTTCCCACAGCCGTTCAACGTGCCGCTGCAGCTCTGAATTAGGGGACATGGTGAAGTAGCAGTGAGAGTGCTCATCAGTAAGGTTGAGGTTGGCTGGGCCTTGCAATGTCCAACCAAGGGCAGTACGCACAGCTACAGGACTCCCAGGAGGACCTGTTCTGACCGGTTGTTTGGGAAGCAGCAGATGTGGAAAGTCAGATCCTATCAGCAGAAGCGGCTGGACCTTTTCAACATTTGGCAGAGGAAGACCTTGCAGATGGGGGTATCTGCGCATGAGTGACTTGACAGGATATCTATGCTCAGACAAGCTTAGCTCACCAGCAGTGAAGGCATGAAAAATGTGGTACCTTTGTTTAGGAGAATGAGCCGGGGAGATATCGAAAGAGACAGATGCTCCTTGTAGATGGATCACTTCATGGCGGACAGTACGCAAAGGCAAATTTTCAGGCTCTTTACTCAAATGGAGGTGCCGGACTGCTGAGGGAAGGATGAGGGTTCTTTCTGATCCGTCGTCTAAAATAGCGAAACCTTCCAGAGAATGCTCGGCATTGTACAGGCGCACCTTAACTTGCTTCAACATGACTCGTTGCGGACGACTAGGACGATCAACGTATATGGTGTCGGGAGCAGCACTGACCATTAACACTTTCTTAGCGTCTTGAGAACACACTTCGTGGAGCACGGTCAAATGTTGCTGTTTGCACACTTGGCAAGGTTTCTTGAGAGTACATGCCTCAGGTTTATGGGTCCTGCCACACCGCCAACAGCCTCTGTCTTTAATCCAGGCAGAAATCTCTGATGTAGTGAGCGTTTTGAATTTGGGACATAAGCTGAGGTAATGCTCACGAGTGTCACAGTATGGGCAGTAAGGCTTTACACTGGGTTTACCTTTAGGTGACTTTGTGCTGTGAGCAGAATCTGGAGGGGCTACCTTAGCTTGGCTCTCAGTGTTGTAAAACACATTAGATGAAGGACCCGGGGATTTCCTCTGACCCTTAACTGGCTTAGGCTGATCTTGGAACATCAGAGCTGCTCGAGACGAAATGCGCTTTGCTTGTGACTTTAACTGAAGCCAAACAGATAAGTCTTCAAGCGTGTAGGTCTGATCAGTGCCAGTCCTCAGTATGCCTCGATTTATGCTGTATTCCACAAACGCGTCTCAATAGTTAATAGGCAGTTTGCTGAGCAGTCTATCGACGTGGGATCCGCATCGTAGTTCGTAGCCATTCTCACCCTCGAGGGAACGGAGCATGCCAACTAGACTTTGTACTGATAGGGCAAAGTTGTCGAATGCTTCTGGATCTCCAGATCTGACTTGAGGTGAGTTTAAGATGGCACCTAGCTCGCTCTGCACAAGCTGGCGCGATTGCCCATACTTATCTTGGAGAGCTTGGAGGGCTGCAGTGTACGGTTTTGGATGGTACATGTAAGCTTGAGCTAGCTTGTAGGCGCTTGGCAGTTTCAAGTGATCGAAGAGGACTTGATATTTGAACTGTTCTGTAAGGTGAGCATGTGTATCGAGCAAATTGTCCAAAGCCATCTTAAGCAGTGCAAAGTCTGACTCTTTACCTGAGGTGAAGTGAGGTAGAGTAGGTCTAGGAAGCCCATAAGAGGTGGCAACTAGGAGCTCCATAAGATCTGTATCCGGCGCTGCCCTGTGATCTGTAAGCGCTGTGTCCTGTCGTGAAGAAAGTGGCCTTGCGGGGTAAGGATCTGACAGCGTGTTATCAGCTGCATCACGTGAAGTAACATCTCTCACAGCTGGTCTGGGAGCTGACTGTGAAGCCGGGTTGATGGTTACAGGAGGAGGATGCATTGTAATATATGTAGGCTGTGACTGGGCAATTACACTAGTAGTAGTATAAGCAGGCTGAACTGATGTAAGACTGGTCAAAACAGGTGGACTAATGACTACACTGGAGACTGATGGTAAAAACATGATTAGATGGAGTAGAATGGAGCAGTCCATGTACACCTTGTGAGTGGAATAGGGAAGGCTTAACTTCTGATGAAGACCTTGGGTTGTACTCACATTCACTGAGGGGTTTGGAGGATCGGGAACTCTCAATTCCTTCGTCCTCTTTCATGAAAGACGTAATAAGAACTGCTTGCGCCAATTCTATCTCTTTCTCTTTCAGTCGCCGTTGCAACATCTGATGCCTGGTGATAGCCTCTTTACTCTTGTATGCCCTCTCTGCTTTCTCCTCCAGTCGACGTCTCTGCCGTTCTTGTTCTCTGAGGAGATCCTCCTTCTCATTGAGGGCTTCTCTGGCTTCTTTGTCTAGAAGAGTACACTGCTCATCCACTAGCGTCTGCTCCTTAATCTGCCGCTGCACTTCTGCTAACTCCATACGCTTGACCTGCTCCTCCAATATGGCATTCTGTAACTCTGATAGACCGTCTGCAACGGACCTCTTGGTTGATGAAGCAACACTGGCTTGAGATCTCGGTCTGCTACGATGGCTACGATGAGAAGATGTCACGGATCTATTCGACTCTGCTCTCACAAATGGCAGTGAAAGTGAATCAGGGTTCGGGATGTTGTGAGCTGAGGCTGCTGCTCCAAGTTCCTCAGCTTCAGTGGAAGGTATTGCTGTAACTCTTGGTTTGTAACCAACTTCAAAGTTTGCAAGTGATGCTGGTAAATGTATCTCCCGCTGGGGTCGAGAACGCACTGCTGGATCTGCAGATGGTTGTCCTGGCTCCATATTGTCTCCAGAAAGCTGTCAAATCCGGCTCGAAGGACCATGTGATAGAGTGAGTCACTCTGAAGGGGATAATACTGGTCTGACAGTTTCCTTTGACAGTGCTCCGGTCAGAGAGAAGGGCACGGAGAAATCATTCATCCAGAAACTTTATTATTGAAGTTTTAAGTACAGGCATTGATGTACGAATGAGTACATATGTAGTTACGTTGTAGGTGTGTGGGGATGTATGCATGTGTGAGTGAATGAAGATGTGACGCGCTCGGAACGGAAATGATATTAACGCGATTTCAAAATAAAAGACTTTCTGACAAGTTGCGTTATTTTTCCTATTTAAAACTTGACTCTTCTGTAGTTACGTCGTGTACTACTGACCGAAAATTAAAAGTTGTGATTTTCTAGGCCGATATGGTTAGGACTATACTCTCATTCTGAGTAATAGCAAGGACTGCAGCAGGGGCAATGATATTACGCAGCGCCTGTAAGTAGTCCCCTTGGTATCTTTCAATGGCAGGGGAATATTTTCTGGCACTGCGTAATTTCATCGCACCTCCTGCAGCCGTGGTACGGCAGCAAAGTCCTTGATTATTACCCCAGTTTGAGAGTATAGACCCTTTTACAGTTGGTAAACATTGTGACGTATTTGTGTGGGCGGGGCTTAGCTGGAGGCAGAAAGAGCTGCAGAGGCTATGTTGACAAGCTTAAACTAGCACGTTTTAGGAGGGATTTATTAAACATGGATGGAGAAGAAGTTTCGGATCTGGTCGAATATGTACAGTCACTGATTCTGCGGGACCGTGACAGGTATTTTTGTAAATTAACTCTTGCGATTTTAACCAGGTTTTAGATATTTCATAGACAACATATGAATTACTTTCAGGTGGATTTGGGTAATTTTGTCTAGGCTTACTGTCTTATGTAACTTATCACTGGGCTAACTATGATTAGCAATGTGGATTATTTTAAGAGACTATTCAAACGATGGCATACACATCTATCGCTGTATGTTTTTTTTTTAAGCTAAACAATAGCGCGGTTGGCGACTTTTCACCTATAAAACAGAAACTTGCTGATTTGTACTAGATAAAACCAACACAACAGTAGGCTACAAATGCATAGATTATTTTACCTGATATGAAGTGTGCACTGCAAACACGAGTATTATTTATGATCGTCTCCGTCTAGTCTGTACGCCGTAACGTTATTGCATTCAACCACAATTGTCTTCTTGATTTCTGTGAAGAAATGTCTGCCGGGATCCGGTAAAACTTTATTTTTGAACCAAAAGTGCTGTTACTTCTAATCTGGCAGCCAAAAACACAACAAGATGACATTTTAAAGTCAAAAACTCAAACTTTTAGCGCGCCGGCTATGAGTTCCTACTTATTTTTTGCCTCCAGCTAGAGCGGTGACGTCACCGTGACGTGGGCTGTAAAAGGGAACATCGCATCTTTTAATTTTCCCTCTGTCTGCTTGTCTTCCAATTTTACTGGTATTTTTTGGGATCAAAGTGCTGTGTGAATGAGGTTATATATTACATTTCCGTACAGGGAACATCACTTTGGGCACATCCTGGATCTAAGGGGGTAAACGGAGGGCTAGAAGGGGAGCAGGTGTTGGTTTAGTCCTTGTATGGACCACTTCCTGAAGTAAAGTAAACTGACGCTGCAGAGCTCTCCATAGGGTCTCTTGTCGAGCTGATTCCTTATCCAGACGTCTATCCCTCTACTGTTGCATTTGCATATGTGCACAGAACATTTCTCGTAAATCCTATCATCCTGTAAGCTATTTTAAGCCGGTAGACTCTCAGATTCATCACCTCCCATTGCTGTAACTGTGGCAGCTTTGCTGCTTTCTTATTTCCCATTACAGACTGTGGTGAAAGAAAAATATGTTACTGCTGCCCTCTACTGGCAGATCCCAAACCTGCAACCAATTGTGGGAGTCATGGCCAGAGAATACAAAGGGACAGCAGATTCATGCAAAAATATAATAAGGGTTTGTTTTCCCAAGTACAAATCAACCATATGCACAAAGTAGAACCAAACCAAGAGATAAAACAACAAATAGAAAAAGGAACACAAAAGAAAACATACAAAAATTTAGTTATGGGCTATCTCTGCATATGCCTCTCAACACTTTTTAAAGATAATACTAGTTATTGTAATAATTTTAAATTGAATCCATCTGATATATTGAAACATTTGTAGACTATACCGCTTAATAAGTTCCCAGGCCCAGAAGGCAAATGTGGTAAACATTAAATCACTGTGCTCCACTTACTTTTTCAGTCTTTTTAAAATGTATGACTGGTATCTGATTTGTGGAAATGATTACTGTCCTATTGTCTTTACTTCCTTAGTCATGAAGGCTTTTGAAAAAAAAAGATTAAAAAGAATCTGATGACAGTTGTTGGATCACATTTAGATCCTTTGCAGTTTGCATATCGTGCTGAAAGAGGCGTTAGAGGATGTTGATGTCGAGTGTGAGATGTTGAATGCTCTTAGTCGACATCTGGAAAATAGTGCAGCCTTGGCACGGCTTTTGCTTGGCATTTAATTTCTTAAATCTGCAGGCTCTATTATTTTAGGGGAGAAACTTATTACTCAGTTTAATCTTAATCATGGTTTAGTTTTATGGATTATTACTTTTTTAACAGATAGGAAACAAATGGTTAGAATTAATAGGGTCCTATCGGACATGTCAAATATTTCAGTAGGTTCACCACAAGGCTGTGTACTTTCTCCTGTTCTATTCATAATAATTGTCAGAGTTTGTACAATAATTTTGTCTTTCTTGCCAGATCCGGATTCGGATGATTTTATCTTATGGTGTAATCGGATGAAATTAATTTGAATATTTCAAAGACGAAAGAGATGATCATTAATTTTAGTAAGAAAACACTTGCACCTCAAAGAGTGATCATTAATGACACTCAGGTCAATGTTAAGGAAGGAATAGAAGTATTTAGGAAGAACTATTAATAATAGGCTGAAGTGAGAGGATTAGAGGAGTATCAACATGATCAAAGCTTTGGTGGGAGTCAGATTCTACTTACATCCTGCAGTCCTGCTTGCATATTTTACATATCTTAAAATATATTAGTGCCATTGTTTAGTCTTAACATGACCAGCAGTAATATAGCGCTTATCAAAATTATTTAAAGCTCCCGTTCTTCTTGTGTTTGTTGTGAACTTTGAGCTTTCTAATTTTACAGGTATTATTTATGCTATTACAGCAACATTACACACTAACTAAAGTTTCAAAACTGGGATCAAGAAGAACGTGACCTTTAATTGTTTCAAGGCAGCTTTACATTAATAAAAGCAGGAACTAGCAAAAGTCGTAATAACGTAACACAACGAAGACAGTTTTAAGTGAAGCCAATGTCAGCTGACTCCCTAGGGGTTAATATATATATATATATATATATATATATATATATATATATATATATATATATATATATATATATATATATATATATATATATATATATATTCATATGAATACAGGTAGGTCATTGGTCAGACGTCGGCTGGGCATCACGTTCAAGGATGCCCTACTGAAAAGCCAGCTCAAAACAGCATAAGCTGGTAGCTGGTTTTAGCTGGTTTAAGGTGGCAGTAGCTGTTTAAAGATGGTCTTCTCAGCCTAGCATAGCTGGTCAAGCTGGTGGGTCAGCTGGTCTTCCAGCCCTTCAGCTTATGCTGATCATAGCTGTATTTTTTAGTAGGGTGAGACAGGGAAAGAAAAACTAAACTCTTTTGGCATAGGGGCCGCTCGCATGTATTGCAAGTGCCATACATAATGGTTGAATATCTGCTCGGTTACAGACAAGCATAAGTATATTACCCATACGAATTATGTGAATGCTTTGTTCCGGACAAGCTATTATGTAAATGCTTTGTTAAAGAGATATACGTCTTTAGTTTAGACTTAAATTGATCGACTAGTCTGATTCTGAAACATTGTTGGGTAGCTAAATCATTCCAGAGCTTAGGGGGGCTAAGCAGGAAAAGAATCCACCACCTAGACACTTTTAATATTCTAGGAATAATTAAATGACCAGAATTTTGGGACCGCAGTGTATGTGATGGATTGTTTTCTGAGAGTTATTCGATACGAAGGTGGCCATTTGAGGCTTTATATGTGATATTTTAAAATGTATGCAATATTTAACTGGTGTAAAGATGCCAGAATGGGCTTATATGATCAAACCTCTTATAATGCATAGTCCCTGTCTGGGAAATCGCCCCTATGCCTTATTATGTGAGATGTGTGTGTGCGCGTGTGTGTGGAGCCTGATCACACACAAATGTTAGGGAGGGGCTGACCAGCTGTCTATCACACACACCCTTTGTTCACCATTACTCATCTCCTTCTCTTTTTACTCCCTGATCATTATTAAAGATGTAATTAAAATTATTAACAGATAACAGTATTTGTGAGAGCCTGCATAACACCGTTTGACACCACTATTCAGTAGACAATAGCGAGAACCACGCAGTTTTTTCTAATGATCCGACTGAACCGATTCAAAAAATCTGAATCAATGATTCGTTTCTGAATTATTTTAAACCCAGATATAATTCAAGCGATTCACGAATGAAAGAAAACCATACGAAAATTAACCATTGTTTTACTACAGTTGGAAAAAAACATAGTTGATGAAGTAAATCCATGGTTACCACAAAATAACCATGGTTTTCAAAAACATAGTTAAACTATTGCTGCAGTAGTAATACACACACAAAAAAACATGGTTACTAGGCCTACACTTGAAAAAAAAACATTATTCATTTTCGTAAGAAAAGTGATAATGTGCGCTTACAACATATAATATTGATCATATTTAAACTAGTTTTAGTTTTAGTTTAGTTTTAGTTAAGTTTCTTTATTTGTCTCTCTATACGTCTGTGAGGACGTAATTGTGAATCGGTTCATTGAAATGGATGTTTGAAGGAACCGAGTGACGTAACTGAGTCGGAGCTGCTGCTGCTGGCGCCTCTGCTGGTTACAGTATGACATGACACTGAGGGAGGAGCCCATCATCAGATCGAGTGTGAGCAACTGCTATATCATCAGACTGAATCAAACATCCCCAAACTACAGCAAATCATGTCTTACCAGGGAAAAAAGAATATCCCCAAGATCACTGTAAGTTACAGTTATTTATATTTACCTCACACTCATCATATTCTAATGAAATGCTTTGTGTTTGAAGCGAACTGCGTGACGGGCTGCTGATAGCTCGTATAAAATGCGTTAAACTGACATCAGGTTTTTAAAACGCATTTACGTGATTGTAATTTATTGCAATGTATTTTATAAAGCTTAATGTATATTTCATAAATGTGAAAATAAAATAACTCTGATAGCTTTAATCTGAGCTCTGGTGGACTGCAGCAGTAAAATCACACCCATATCTCATATAACGGTTTCGTATATAAAAAGCCCTGTACGTGACACAATGATCATAAAAAATCAAATGTTTTATAAAAGTCACGTACAGTGATGTAAAGGAGGTTTTATGACTGAAGTGATGTGTTTTTGGAGTGATGCTTTGTCTTGATCACAGCTAACTGTATGGTCCTGATGCTGCAACACTGCGCAGTCCAATCACAGGCAGGCGTGCCATGAAGTGTACAAAACCATTTAACATTTCAGGCTTTTTAAATGATGCTGATTGAATATTTTTATCTTATGTATGATCAGAAGTGTGTTGTGTAGTGCCTGTGTGTGTGTTGTGTGTAGAGATAAGGTGTGGTTTCTGCATCTTCTGATTGATTTCCTTACATCAGCATTATAAGGCCTGCATCACAGAGGGTCTGTACAGGGCAAATATAGCCTACAGGAGGGATAAATGTAAAAATTGGTTGCTAGCGTTTTTATTATTGTGTATAAAAGTGTGTGTTATTTCATTGAGCTGTAGAGTTATCTGAACCAGCGATTTCCAAACCATGGGGTACGTAAAATGATTTAGATTTTGCTTTGATCTCATTTCTTCGTAATATAAATGTTGTTTGCCCAGTCTTTTAGCCTACTTGTTGTAAGGAAATCATTGTAATAATAAGCACTGTTAACCTGCACAAGGATGTCGACGCCCTGAAAGCGCTCTTTATTTATATAATTTTTTAATATTACAAAGTTATTGTTAGTATATGTGCTTACCTCAACTAACTATACATCATTTAAAAGGTCTAAGACTTAAGCTACAGACCTACTGAAAATCCTGACAGTAATTTCTTTCATTTGTGTCAGGAGTTATGAAAATGAAAAACGTCCATAACTTTAAAATGAAATATGACCATATTTTAGTCCATATTTATTTATTCCAAACACAACAATACGAGCCACTGAAGGCTACAGTCATTTACACTCAGTCTGTTTCCATTCATACGTGAAGCCGGAGGGCGCCCTTGTGCAGGAAGTCTAATATTGAGACTCCAAGAAGAACATGTAAGCTGTGTCCCAATTCTAATGCTGGATCCTATGAAGAAGACATCCTTTAAAGGCGAGGACTCTGTCTTTAAAGGTCGCAACCTGAGACAGCATAGTTGCACCTATCAGTGGAACCCCAGAGACATTTCTGAGTTTTAAAAATAATATGGGACCAGAAAAAAAATTACTTTAGAAAACATGACATGTTAATGTTGATTAAACTAACCAGCAGTATATTAAATTATCCAACCTTAGAAATATATAAAAGTAAAACACAACATACACAGAAAGAATCATATTAATACAAAACAGAATATATATATATATATATATATATATGGAATAATTGACGATGGGCTGTTGAATTATTTGAAAATTACCTGTGGTATAAAATAGTATAATAATTTTTTCCCCTGCAAAAACACTATTATTTAAAAAAAAAAGGATGTAATGTTTATTTTACAATATTAAACTGTGAAGGGCGCACAATGCATCTCGGGAAAGCCTTGGCTTTGAAGGATCCATTAGTTTTTTACTTCACAGCCCGGAGGAAGGTGGTCGCATTTCTGTCCCTGCTAGTGTTTAAAAAAAAGGTTGCCAGCCAGCGCCTACACAAGTTAATGCCTTTCAAAAAAAAAATTCTTTAAATATATAAAATATATATTGCAGAAGCCGATATATCGACCGATATTTGGATTTATTTTTATTATCGTCATCGGCCGCTAAATGTTTTCAATTGGACAGTAAATGTCTCTATTACTTAAATTTGATGTTTGTAATGAAAAGACACTTGGTGTCACTTAATGTAAAGCCAAAGTCTGACAGACAGTAAAATGACCAATCATTATTTACTTTTAAACATGAAGTTATGTTGTGTCACACACAACACCGCACTAGTTCAACACGCTTATTTAAACAGTACCGTGAGATGTCAGATCCACATTTATTATGCCTTGTTGTAAATATGTTTTAAGTAGTTTAAAATGTTATATTTATAAATGTTATGCATAACAAATGTTTATTTAGTTTCAACAATTATATACTGTAATAACATTTGAGTTATATCAGCCTCATATCGTCCATACAGCTTTCTTAATATGAGCATCGGACATAAAGAACCATATCGGACGAACACTAGAAAGAACAGACCCTCTGCTTTCAAAAAAACAAAACTTTCATCCCACCTTCATTTGTTCTCTTTTTATCACCTCTAGGTTTCTTCAGAAATACCCAATTTTGAGCAAAAATCTGAGATAATTCATTTTTGTAAGAGATTTTTGATAAAGATCCGATTCAGAGCGATGATCAAAACATACACAGAGTTTTTATAAGTTGGATAAGAGCACCACCTGGTGGATAATAGCAGAAATATGGATTGCCATAAAAACTTGTCATTGGCAGGGAAAAGTTTTCTCTTAATTTGATGAGATAACTCATCGATTGCGGGGAAAGAGTTAAGCATCCTTCAAAATGGGATGACGCTTCTGGTCTTAGAATGCAACCTTCAAAGGTTGAATGGGACACATCTGTAGTGTCAGAGGTTATACGTGTTCATGTACAGTACAGTCATGTAGACATCGTTGTTTTGGCAAATAAAGATGTTTTGACTGATGAAACATGAAGACAATAAACACAATAAAAGGTGCAGTGTGTACATTTTTGAGGCATCAAGTGCGCATTGCAACCAACGGATCAGTCCACTGCTCACCCCTCACTTTTGAAAGAAGCTACATTAGCCGCCACCGGACAAACATGTCATCTTCGGAGACAACTTAGTAAAAAAAATTGTCTGTGGAAACATGATGGCACAAAATGGTGACTTCCATGTAAGGGGACCCTCTGTGTATGTAGATAAAAACGTCTAATTTTAAGGTAATAAAAACATAACGGTTCATTATGAAAGGTCATTATACACCCCTGATCATATCGTTTTTTTATAATATTTTGCATTTATGTCAAGAGACCTTCTAAAATGACACACTGCACCTTTAAGAAGAAGTGAAGAGTTTGGTTCCAAAACGTTATAAATCCATTTTGAATAATTTCAGTAAAAACGTGTTTTCTATACCAAGAAAGTTTGAGAACCACTTGACTAAACTGCAGTGATGAAATTGATTCTTGTGAGTAAATCATTTATATATGTATACAATTAAAACATGACATTACTTTAGTTTCATCTCCAATGGTAATATTTCAGATGTGGGATGACTGTGTGCTCCAGTGTAAAGATGTAAATCAGGTTGTAGAAAGCAGTCATGGTTACCATAATAACCCAGACAAGTCATTTATAGAATAGACTGTATGTGTGTAAGAGAGCTTGGCCATGATGTATTCAGATTGGTAAGTATTAGTGTTTTCTGTTAGCAAAAAGGAGAAACTCATGAGTGTATTGTAAATATTTGTGTCACCAGGCAACAAGGCAGCAGCTCTGGATTCAGTGAGCGAGTGCTGTAGATTCAGAGTACCACGCCCTAATGTCTTTTGCCTCTCGACATCCCCCCCCACACACACACACATACACACACACACACACACACACACACACACACACAAAAAATGTAAAAATGTACATGTATATACTACTACTTTAATATGTTAAACACGCATTAATAACACAGTTCTTACACAATGATGTCATTGTAATAAATGAGTAATGAGTAATAAATTATATTTTGGATGTTACAGAGGGCTTGGGTTTGTTGATTCCATTATAAACCCTTTTGGCTGGATTTTCAGTCATTAGTAGGAGACTTTAGGAGATTTATCTCCATGCATGTTTCTTGCTGTATTCTCATCCTTTCCCTGTCTTTCTCTCTCTCTCTCTCTCTCTCTCTCTCTCTCTCTCTCTCTCTCTCAGAGCGAAAGGCTTCTGATAAAAGGTGGTCGAATCGTAAATGATGACCAGTCTTTCTATGCAGACATCTATATGGAGGATGGAGTCATCAAGTAAGCTGAATTCACACATACACATCCAGTTATAATCATGTCCTTGGAAAACCCCAGTTTTATGGGGAAAAACTCAGCAATGATGTTGAATGTTGAATTTGGACATGGTTTGTCTTAAACAATATAGACATGTACAGTAAACAACAATAAGAACTATATGTTTGGTTAATGACATTACATCTCGACCTCTAAATTATCACCTTACTTCAAACTACAGGCAAATTGGAGATAACCTGATAGTACCAGGTGGGGTGAAGACCATTGAAGCGGACGGGAAAATGGTGATTCCTGGAGGAATTGACATTCATACTCACTTCCAGATGCCATACAGGGGCACGACCACTGCGGATGATTTTACCCAGGGCACCAAAGCGGCTCTTGCTGGAGGGACCACCATGATTGGTAAGATTACTGTGTGTAATGTCAAACTAAGGGCCCTATTTTAATGATCTAAGCGCATCGTCTAAAGCGCACGGTCTAAATGGGCGTGTCCGAATCCACTTTTGCTAATTTAACGACGGGAAAATGGTTTGTGCGTGGAGCGCACGGTCGAAAAGGGTTGTACATGAGTAATTGGTGTGTTTTGGGCGTAACGTGCAGTAAACCAATTAAAGTCTTATCTCTCATCCCCTTTAAAAGTCAGTTGTACTGGCGCTGTGCGTAATTGTAAACTGAAACACTAAGCGGAGGAAGAAGACCACCAGTTTAAGAATAATGTTAAAAATGTGTTGTTTTCATTTTTATTGAAATTTTAATTTTTTTAATTAAAACCTTTAAAAGCCTTTTTCTTTCAGTCATAGAAGTACAAATAGCAGGCTTTGAATTGCTGTAAATGTATTGATATCCTACATAATCAATGTAATCTCATAAAATAATTTGCAAATATGCTTTTACTCTAAAAATACAAACAAGAGATAAAGGATTTACAAACTTGCAGAGAGCCGAAGCGTTTCAGCACTAGAACAGTGCCATGGGATTTTTTACAAAGCAATACTTAAAATGTTTCTTATCTCACCATATCCACATTTCATAATTAGTCCTCATTTATGTCCAAGAGACTCAATAATAATCTTTTACATTCAATCCTTTTATATTTTATATTTAAAAGCGTTTTTGTGCTGCTGCGCATTCATGTATGTGATAAGCAAACCCGCGTTGTTGTCCCATTTATAGGCGCATATTACTAATGCGCTCTTTAAATAACAAAAACCATATTGACTTTAGACTTTAGAATAGTTTTTTGTTGGTCAATGGCATAGTCTATTTTAGTTTCCTCAAAATAGCAACGCGCCAACAATGCGCCTGAACACACCTAGTTTTCAGACCATGACCGCAAAAGGGGGCGCAAATGCATTTGCTATTTAAACAACATGGCGCTAAACGTGAAAATGATTATTGCGCAGGGTGGAAACTAGCATTGCGCTGCATTGCGCCGGGTGTAAGATAGAGCCCTAAATAAACAAAATAAAAATATTAAACTGTATATGTGTATGAAAATGTACATTCAGCACATTGTTATTATAAAATAAACGCAATAAATGCATAATACAGTCCAGTTATTGACTGCACTCATCTTTTGTGCTGTCCCAAAGAATATGTGTAAGCAAATGACACCCTCTCTCAATATGGGATACCAATATGGCTGCTCAAACATTTCCAGTGACTGCCTCTCCCACTGTTAGTTTATTTAGTAAAAAGACGCAACCGGTGCAGCTCTTTTAGGGGAAAACTCTCTTTAGATGTTGAATCTGAGAGGGGTAACCAACCAAGAAACTCATAAAAAGTAGTGTAAGGCTGGCCACCGTTGAAAAGTCTTGACGCCAACAACACACAGAAAGCAAGAGGCAGCAGCAGAACAGACAACCACTTGACCTCGTAGCAAAAAGCTGAATATGCGGAGCACCTGCTGCCTATTTGTGCTCTCCCGGCAGGGCGTGGCCGGTGGATGCAAATGCCGCATACCAATGTACATTGGCTGGTTTCGGTTATACGAAGCAGATTGGTCTTTTAAACGAGTTCCCAGTTTGTCTGTCATCGACGTGACATTGAAGTGACCGACTAAAGGAACTAGCAATTCCACATATTAGTATGATAACAGCTTTGTTATTTGTTATATAATAAGATGAGCAAGCAAGAAGAGATTGAACGTACCCCAGTAATAGCTAGGGACTAGGGTGGATAATAAAAGCACCTCATGCACTTGAGCAGGCTTTAAAAACCCCTGTCTGACTCCAGAGGTAAAGTCTATGTGTCTGTTGTTTCGTGATGCCAAACACACTGACATATCCTGTGCATTTCCTTAGCTTCTCAAACATTTCCGTGAGTGCTTGGAGCTCGCTGAAAGTTCCTGTACCATTACATCACCAGACGTTTCCACTTTTAGCCATTTTATAGGGCCGATACTGATAAACCCCTACGTTAAACATACTGTATAAGTGAATGTGTCACAACAGATTAATACAATTAATGTGGTACGGGTTAAATGACTTACAGTATAAGCAGATCTAATGTGGTATTTTATCAAATTTAGCGGTCGACCGCTGTCTCGACTGACCCCTCAGAGTAAAGTAGAGAATTGTAAAATAACTCTCTGTATATAACATCTTAAAAATGTGATACTGCCAAAAATATTCCATGGGAATCATTCGTTAAGGATCTAGCTGGCTTGAAGGTTTGTTTAAAAACATTAAAACAACATGATAATCTGTGATCATTTCTGTAAGCGTGTTAGTTAAGTTTAAGTACCTAGTACTAGTGCTTATAAAAACAATAGTAGTCTATGGAGTGTGTGTGTGTTTGTGTAAAAGGAAAACACTGACAACAATAGCAGTCTTCTAATGAATCTGAGCTGGCAGTGGTCCAGTAGATTCAACAGCAGGCCTGCAGTGAAATTCTTGTCCCATTGAAAGCTGGCAGAAAATGTGACGACAACAGCTGCTACAGTAGACTGATTTATATAGAGATATAATGCAATATGTGTAATATGATAAAAAGTACACATCACTCATATTTCATGGTAATTGGCAAATTGTCTGTTTTTAATAGGCTACTGATTTTATATGTATATTTTTAATATCACCACTAATATAACAATCCTATTACAGTCCTATACAAACATACATCAGACTTTACAGCTCATACAACACAGATATTCAAATGTCAAACTATTATAGGGTCAAACCTTACATTTCTGTTTATTTCTAAAGTTTCCAGCACATTTTTTTCTCTAGACGTTCATTACTGTGATATGTAATTGACAGTGGATCACGTGATTCCGGAGCCTGGCAGCAGTTTGGTGGCAGCGTTCGAGCGCTGGACTGAATGGGCCGATGAGAAAGTGTGCTGTGATTATTCACTACATGTGGACGTCACACACTGGAATGACAGCGTAAAACTGGAGCTAGAGAACCTCATTAATGAGAAAGGTAAGACATTTTCTCACATCTTTAAGTCCAAGTGACTGAAGCATCTGTCCAGATCAGTGTTGTTTTTGGCAGCCCTTTTAGTTTTAGTCTTAGTCTTTTGGACAAAAATGCTTTTTAGTTTTAGTCACTTATAAACTTGATAGTTTTAGTCAAGTTTAAGTCAACAAAAACATAAAAAGGTTTTAGTCAAGTTTTAGTCAATGAAAACGCAAAAAGGTTTTATTCAAGTTTAAGTCAATTTTAGTAAAAAATATTTTTTAACAAATTAATTTAGGTTAAAAAGTGTGGTGTATTTAGGGCTTGCCGTTGTTTTAGTCGGTGTGCCTTCTGCGCATGTCATAACAAAAAAGTTGAGCCTGATATATCCTCATGTTGAGTTTGTGTGTTACGCTGAGATTTCGCTTATAAAGTTGAGAAACGCGTGCCTTGCCTTGTTATTTAAATACACCACAATAAGTATGGAAATGGGCTTAGGTTTGAAAAGTAGATACATGTAAAACCTTAAGCTTACCATGAAATGTGTCACAAGCCAAATGTCGAGTAAAATTGAATGTATATGATATGTTAACAGCGTGACTAGTTACCTTTAAAAAATATTAGTGTGATGAGCCTTCAGGTGCCGCTTGAGGTTGGTGCTATTCTTCCAACCTATGTCCATAAATCATCTTGTCGTTTCCGTTTATTGCCATCACCGCCACGGTCCTTCGAACTCGCCACAGCTGCAGGTGTTGTTGTGTGAAATCTGGTGCGCGTACGCGGCAGCCGGGTGGTGGACTTGAGTGAGACTGAGTTGACCCAAAACAAGGATAGGAAGCGGCAGCATTGCTGATACTTTTTAGCTAAAAACAGACAGATTTCACGCAAAATTGGCAGAAATGACATGCATTGTGAACGTCAGACTTATAATCATTTTCGTTCCGTCTCGTCAACGAAAACTCAAAAGCATCTCGCAGTCGTCATGTTTTCGTCACCTTAGAGACATTTTTAGCTAGTCATCGTCGCATTAGCGTCATAAAAAAGAGGTGCGTCAACAAAATCATTTAGTTATCGTCATCGTTGACGAAAACAACACTGGTCCAGATGAACTGTGTATACGGAATATACTGGTGTGCTTGTATGACCATACAGAAAGTTAAATGTAGCAGAGATCCCATTGACTCTCATAAAAGATGTTTCTGAAACAGATCCTAAGAAAAAAAAGCTGATGTACTGCTGAAGAACTACAAACAAGCCTGTTGTGAATATTATCATGCAGTATACCTGTGAATGAGATGATGGGCTTTAAGTAATCTGAAAAAATTCATTAATTTTTAAAGATATATATAGAGATCTTTATATTTATAATGAATTTATATTAATTATAATTTTAGGCCTAAAAGTCTAAATTATGATGAATGTATAAAATGGTGCATTAAAGTGTGCAGTGAATCCACCCCTTAAAATAATATATTATGTGGATATCTTGTTATTTATATATAATTTTATTAAAGGAATAATTCACCTAAGCCATTTTAGGTGTATTTAAATGTCTTTTGGGGTGACGCAATAGGTTTTATAAAGCAACACTATGTAGTTTTTATACCTTTAAATAATGTCTCTAAATTATTTCAACGATAGAACAACTTTTAACTGGACAAATTGTACTGTTGCTGCAACCTGAGCAGCCTCCTAGCTGCTACAAGCACACTCTGAAAGTGGGGGATGGAGGGTAGAGCACACAGCCCCGCCCCTCCCTCTGCCTGCAGAAGAGTGTCTGATACCAGGCACTGTTGCGCTTTTCAACCACATGGGGGAGCTGTAAGTCATTTTTTTTTCATGGAAACTACATAGTGTTGCTTTAAGAAAACATTTTCATAAACTATGGCAGAAAGCGTGTTCATGAGAAAGTCGGTGTCAGGTGGAAATCTGATCTCTGACCCAGAATTATAAACACCCATCACTTTACTGCAGAAAATATTTAATAACTGTGATTGGTGTTCGAGCCTGCCAAACTGGGTGGGGCTTAATACCTTTATAATGGCGCTTTTCCATTGCATAGTAGCCTACCCCACAGTTTGGTTTAGTTTGGGTCAGGTCAGATTACTTTTGAGAGCTTTTCCACTGAGTGCAGTACATAGTACCCGATACTTTTTTCGTACCACCTCGGTTGGGGTTCCAAGCGACCCGAGCTGATACCAAACGTGACATGAAAACACAGTAGATCACTGATTGGTCTGAGAGAATCTTCACTGCAGCGTCATCGCTATAATGTAAAAGATTAGCTTTACCTCAGTGCTAGCTTGCGCTGTCAAACATGTTGTCATCTGTGCTCTGCTATAAGTTCACAAACTCCCTTTAAGCGATGAAAAACATCCACAGGTTGAGAATCAGGGACACCATAACTGTTTTTTTCCAGACTTGCAGTTTGTGGCAGAACATTCGGGACGAGCACGTCAGCATTATATGTGTATATGCAACTTAAATGAGGCTCAGCGGAGCGCCGTCGACTGGCATAAGTCAGGGTCAAATGCCACACAGTACCTTTTTTTGCTACAGCTCGATCATCTCGCTGCTCCAAGCAATTTGCCGTGCTGCTGCTATCTGGTAAAAAGTTACATTTACCCTAAAAGACTTAAGCGCGTTGAGATGATGTCGTTGCGACTTGTGTCGATCCCCTCTGACTCACGAAGATCTTCACGCTGAGTGTGTAACCTGCCTGGCCCTGCACACGCTGAGGCGGCTCTCATGGATTCAGGTTGCACCCACTGTGAACGTTTTTCTCTGAAAATCCAGCACCATCCTGTTCTGGTTTAGTCGGACAACATGACGGTGGTTTCATTAATAAATCACAGAGAAGGGCTGCGAATTTGCCACCTTTACAGGCTTTCTTGCAGTGGCCCGCTGCCGGCAAAATGGAGACTGCGCCCTCCAAAGGATCTAACTAATTTTGACCGTCTTCGGAAATCTATCTGACAAGGCCAGTGCATCTTCTGCATTTGTTGCTGCAGATCCTTGGCAGGATCAGGGAGGACAGATGCGTTGAGCTGCTGATCGCTCCTCTATGGCAGAACCAGCCTTGGTTCCCTGATCTGATGCAGTTGCTGAAATCAGCACTGTGGCAGATCCTGCTGCGGAAAGATCTGCTTTCTCAAGTGAGAGGGACAATCTGGCACCCCCAGCCGGAGCTGTGAAACCTGCATGTGTGGCCCTTTGACAGCAGTCTTTGTGCCTCTTGAGGCAGGTACTTTGCACAAGGTGCCTTAATGAAACAAAAAGTTTCATTAGGGTTAGGGTTAGGGTTAGAACTTAGATTTCTGAGCTGTGATGTGGCGCACCCTCCACCCTTAATGTTTACGTGGAAGCTATATCCGCAAATGACGCTCTGGTTGTCGGGTAGTCTATTGGGAAACACAACCTTGTCGTTAGATTTCTCAGAAGCGTAAGGAGACTAAACCCCCCACAACTGCTTCCTTCGAGCCTCACGAGCAGTCGGACCTGTGATTCCTCTAGTTTAAAACTGCTCTCCTACTTGCATTGGCATTGGTTAAATGAGTTGGCGATTTGCATGCTTTCTCTACAGACCCTTCCTGTTAATAAAAAACTTGTCCGTAGGCCAAGGGCGGGATACATCCCCAAGGTCCTTCTAACACCATTCAGGGTCCAAGTGGTTTCCCTGCTTGTTCTTCCCTCAGCGGATGACGAGCTGTCACCACACCCGCTCTGCCCGGTCAGAGCCCTTTGATTATACTGCCCTACAAAGGCTAAGTGCAGTAACTACGCAAACACTGAAACTGAGAAAAATGCCCTTAAAGTTTTTTACACCAGCCAGTCAAACATGTAACTGCAATTTTGGCACACACGTTTCACTGAAATGGGAACGAATTGAACCAGGAGACTTTGTCACAAGACACCACAGATCTCACAATGCCCATTTTAACTTTTAACTCAATTTTGACCAAATGCGTAGTTCCTGTGCTTTGGCTTTGTAGGGCAGTATACATGAACCGCCTACTTTATAGCTGTTTGTGAGCATCGCAGAACATTAATTGGGTATGCCTATCTCTAAACAGAGGCTATCCAAATGTATCGTTGATGCCATTACATTGGCATACACTTCCCTGAATGTGCAGTGCTCTCTTGGTATTAGAGCCCATTTTACACAGGGTATGGTTTCCTTTTGGGCATTGTCTACAGGGGTTTCCATTGCAGACTTTTGTGCGGCGGTAGGTTGGTGCTCGCCATCCACATTTGTCATCCTGGATGTTCCTGCTTTACAAACGCAGGTCCTTTTGCCTTAGTCAGAGCATGGTGCATTCGTGGTGCACCTCAGTTGCTTACACTTCTGCATTTTAGCCATGTGTCTTGTGCTTTAACATTTCTAAGATACGTATCGTAGCTCATATAAACTGGTTGGGATATGTTTTCCATAGTGTCAGCTACTGACAAAATGCAAAGTGAAACATTTTGAAAGGGAATGATAGGTACATAAGTAAACTCATAGTTTTTTGGGATGGATGTGCTTGGAGTTTTAAAAATGGGGCATTATCCAATATAAGCTGAGAAGAGTCAGGATATTATTTAATGTAACTCTGATTGTGTTTAACTGAAAGAAGAAAGTCATATACACATAGGATGGCTTGAGGGTGAGTTAAAAATGAGCTAAGTTTCATTTTGGGGTATACAGTATTATTCCTTTATGCTCAGCTTTTACAGTATATACATGCAGGGGTTCACTAAATAATTTTTTGTGCACAGGTGTGAACTCTTTCCAGGTCTACATGGCTTACAAAGATCTCTATCAGATGAGTAACAGTGAGGTAAGCTAAAGAGAAACCAAAAAAAAAAAAAAACTAAAAAATAAGTTCAAATTAGTTAAACAGAGAAACATGAAGCAAATAAATGTCTAGTAAAAGTTTAGTGATTTATTTATTTTCAAACTTGTGTTGAGAGTATACAGTATGTATTGTACTATTACTGTATGTTTGTATGTTTAGCTCTTATCTTTCTGTATCTAAACAGCTTTATGAGATCTTCACCTTCCTTGGGGAGCATGGAGGAATCGCACAGGTACATGCAGAAAATGGAGAAATAATTGCAGAGGTATGACTACACACACAAATACACACAAATAAATGCACGCACACGCACACACACACACACACACACACACACACACACACACACACACACACACACAGTGTTTACAGTAGTCATTAGTGTTCAACATGGACAGATAATACATGATTCAATTTAACCATGGTTAAAAATAATAAATTGTGTTATTACAGTGTAATCTTTTGAGATTTATTTAGAAGTAGTATGTAGTTAAAGAGCTTCATCATTTCGTTGTTTATGGTGTAAAGGAATAATTCATACAAAATTGAAATCAGTTTCACTATGTTGCATCAAATGCAGTTTGTTTTTTGCAAATCACCAATTTCAATAAAATCAAAGCACAGGGTGACAGGTGACATCACAGATGGTTTAACCAATTTTTTGGTCCCACACTAATAAGAAATATAACAAATATAAGACAACATGAGTGAGTTAATGACCACAGAGTTTTTTTTTTTGTGAATTGTTGCTTTTCACAAGCTCACATTTGTTTTTTAATTGTAATGTGGGAATGTGTTTGTAGATGAGGAGTAAGACATGTGTGCTTTGTGTTTATAGGAACAAGCTCGTATGTTGGAGATAGGTATCACTGGACCCGAGGGTCATGTTCTCAGCCGTCCAGAAGAGGTCAGTAACCACGGATCAACTCGTTTCTTATGACAAAACCGTAAAGAGTAAAAATGTGAATTTGTTTATGGTAAAATACCTTCTACTGTCTCAGTCAGCTACTTTTTTCTTTTCTTTATATTTATGTTACCTTTAAATTTGTCTGACTCACACATCTAATTTGTCTGGCATCAGCGTAGCATTGAATGTTCAGGCAGAATCTTTTATCTGCTGACATTGAGTTTAGCTCGATTCGATTATTGCAGTGCATAGGACTGCTAATGTGTGTGTTTGTGTACTGTAGCTGGAAGCTGAGGCTGTGTTCAGAGCCGTCACGATCGCCAGTCAAACCAACTGTCCGCTCTACATCACTCGTGTCATGAGTAAAAGTGCTGCTGACATCATCTCACAGGCCCGTAAAAAAGGTACAAAACATGACATCATCATCATCACGCACCATTATTTATCCCTGACAGGGAATGTTTGCCCTGAAGCTAATATGACTCTTTTTAAAACGGTATTTTAGATGTTTAATCCCCATCTAAATGAACATTTTTAGGTTAAGGGCACAATTTCTTCTTCATCTTTATTAGTAATGATCTTCAGCGTCATTAAAATCTGTATAACAGTAATAGTAATATATACATTACATGTAATGTGGCTGGTCTATGAAAGTTATATATTGCATCAGTACAGTGCTGTTTTATGATATAAAGCTCAGTCAAATATACAACACATCTCCTGCACTTATCAACACACAGTCTGTAAGTCATTACAAATAAAGTCATTATATGAGTTGATATTTGGTAAAACGATTTATATTAAATCAACTTTAAAACCATGTGTGATTTGTTGGAGTCTGACACGAAATGACAAAGCTACAGTACACCTGTTTGAAGTTGACCAAATCACCGTATCCATACCTTAAAATCACAGGTAAAACTAATAGATTTAGCACACACAAAGTCAAAAGCATTGTCTATAGGAAAAATATATGTTCAACTTTTTTCTTTCTTTCTTTTTTTGTTTGATTGATTGATTTGAGCCAGACAGCTTTAAAGGGACAAAGTTACCCAAAAATGAAAATTCTGTCATCATTTTCTCACTCGTATATTGTTAAAAGCTGTATAAATGTCTTTGTTCTGATGAACATAAGATGTTTTGATGAATGTTCGTAACCAAACCGTTCATGAGCCCCGTTCACTTCCACAGTATGATAAAGAATACTCGTTTTCATGTCCTATCTCTTTTAATAACTCTTTTAACATTAATCAGGTCCCAAACTTTATTTTTTTTGAAACTGGAATCAAAATGTCAGACTCACGTGTGGATGGAAGCATCTTTTTATTAGATTAAGCATTTAGCATTAGATTTCTGCATTCTTGTCTTAACTCTTCCGACAAACTTTAAACTTTGACTGAGTTACAGCTAACCTTAAAGGACAAGTTCGGTATTTTACACTTAAAGCCCTGTTTCATATTGTTTATGATGAAATAGAACGGTTTTGACTGAAATTTGGACATATGATGCTGGCCCGAGATTTCTGTTATATCAGCCCCCACATTTACAATGGCTGTAAAGGTGCACTGAACAATCCTTCCTAAAATGCATTAAACTTTCATTTACAAAGACGTAAAACTCATCGAGTGGTCAGGGGTGTTCACTGATATGCTCACACAAAAATCGCTGCAAAAGATGCTTTCCAACAGATGTTTTAGCATTCGTTGTTAACTTGTGGACCTATTTTTCCAATCGCCTCACACCCGTACATTCTTCCGCTGAGAGCTTGAATTATAGACACTCTAGCCCAGGTGGTGGCGCTAATCCGCCATTGCCAAATGCAAGAATAGAAACAAAGTTCCCGGCGCGGAGTAATACCGTACCTCACAGCACATCTAATACAAGTCAATGGAGTTGGACAAAAACTACGATAAAACCTGTTGGAAAGCGATTTTTGTGTGAGGATATCAGTGAACACCCCTGACCACTTGGTGAGTTTCACGTCTTTGTAAACGAAAGTTTAATGCATTTTAGGAAGGATTGTTCCAGTGCACCTATAAAGCCATTGTAGAGGAGGGGGGTAAAACAACAAACAAACGAAAATTCTCGGGCCAGCATTATATGTCCAAATTTCAGTCAAAACCGATCTATTTCATCATAAACAATCTGAAAACAGGGCTTTAAGTGTAAAATACCGAACTTTTCCTTTAACCTTAATTTATTTATGAATCATCACATCACCTGTTAATAAGGGTTTGTTTCTAGGTAATGTGGTTTTTGGGGAACCAATTACGGCCAGTTTGGGAACAGATGGGACTCACTATTGGAGCAAGAACTGGGCTAAGGCCGCCTCTTTTGTGACATCACCACCCCTCAGTCCAGACCCAACCACTCCAGACTACCTGAGCACCCTGTTGGCCAGGTAAATTCACCAAAGTGCATCCGAAACACAAAAAACACATTCAGTATCTAAGTTGTAACATCTACATTATGAGTCTGTACTCTCTATATACAGATGAAATAAAGTCTTTAACGGACCAGCAAGCTTCAATATAAAAAACATTACATTATTTTATATTATGCCAAAACTGTCCTGTGGCTAATGTGCTACACTAGTATTCCTTTTACAATGTCAAGGTTGTGGGTTCAATCCCAGGAAACACACACACAATGACAACAATGTGAATGTAAGATGATTTGTCTAAGAGTATCTGTCAAATACAGTTGTCAGTGTCTTTTTATGAGGGTACTGTATAAATAATTGGGAGTTTTACTTTTAGACTGAAGTGCTGCTAACAGAATATCTTCATGTAAATATTCCTTAACCAGCACACAAACACTCTGACTATGTGAAAGCCGATACGTGTCACATTACACACTGCAAGATGCTTAGCCATCTCATTCACAGTACTGTATTCAAAATCTATCTGTCTACTGTTCACTAAATAGCAATGGCTTAAAAAAAAACATTTTGGGGGTGTTACATGCTGGCAGTGCTGGGATGTAGCATGAAGGTGCCAAGCTAAGCTAACAGGCTAACCAACTAGAGCTAGACTAACTGATTGGTGACCATACGTGCCATTGTTCCCGCATGCATCCCGTCCAGGATTTCGGTGCGTCTTCCGGAAGTCGTATTTGTTGACCGCATTACGCCATTCAGTTAAAAACATAAGTTATACAATCGTAGTTTCATTCTTACCTTAAAATGTAACGGTTGCTTTTCTGTTATAATAATAATAATCCTCTATGACGTATGCGGTCGACAAATACGACTTCCAGAAGACGAACACAAAATCCTGGACGGGATGCGTCCGGGAAGAATGGCACGTATGGTCACCCTATAACTGATGATAATATAAAGAATGATCATTGGGAAAACTGGGTTTAGGGACATTTTCACACAAGAATTAGCATTTATTGATATGAACGTGAGTGGTGGCTCGTCATGTTTCACCTTGTTTTAGGCTAGCATAAATGTGTCTGTTTTACCTGTTTGATATCCTATTTAAAAACCAAGAAAAGGTTAGAAATAGTGTTTTCGTTTAGTTTAACATATATGGAAAGAGAGAGAAAGGGGGACCGAAAGAGATTTTGATTTTCAAAAACAAATTTATTACAATTTACATACAATAAAACAAACTACAAAACTTCACCTATTTCAAAACTGTAAAAAGTCATCTTAACAAAAAAGAAAAAGAAAATCCTCAACAATCTCACAAACAATTTCACAAGTTTTATTAAGACAGCTACTTCATGACTATTAACATTTCCCCATTTTTTTATTTCCTAGAAATTGTCATTTTTGCCTGACCAACAATTAAGACTTTTCACACATTTAAAACCACAGTTGTTTTAGATGTTTTGCACATGACTGGATGAGTCCAGTGTGGATGTTATGTTTGGTTTTGCCTGAACAGATTGTGTGTCGCACTTCTAACTTTTTGCTAAAGGCTTTCATCACAAGCGCTCATGCTGCCAGTTGGCTTCGACCCTTGGCTCCAGTCTACTGAAGACCCTGTGAGATTTGCATTTGTCTCAGTTTCAGTAACACAATGAAGGCGTGTAAGATTGTTAGCCCTGTGCTCAACCCCCAACCTAGAGGACCAACTGTTGTCCTCATTCTGCCTCTTTGCGTAAGACCAATCATGCCAGTGAGCAAGTTAAACTCGGTTAATGAGCATCGCCTAGTTGTTCCATGACAACGAGGCACCAAATCATTCACATAAACATTTACCCGTTGAGCTGTGAGGACCACCACAACCTACAAAAAACAACTAAACACACAATTACTGCTTTCACCTGACTAACTGTTTAAAATGAAACTTTTCCATGTTGTTCACCTTTCCTGCAGTAAACTACACTTTATGTTAGTTCTTTTAACAAACTGCTAAATGCGTTCTCATTTGTAAGTTGCTTTGGATAAAAACATCTGCTAAAAAAAAATAAATGTAAATGTGACCAATCCCACATGGTGTAACGTACCAGGGACCCAGGACCCTGCCTACATTGCTCCTTGGGTCAGTAGGACACACAAACTTTTCCACCATGGCAAGGTGACAACACAGGGGGTGACTAGATTGTTGGTTTTCTTTATTTCATATTGTACAAATGTCTTGTACTTTTATAATAAATATTTGATTAATAATAAACTGAGTGACAGATTTAACTAAATATTCAGATTGTTTAATTAAAAAAACAGAAAGAAACCCTTGGAACTCTTGTGTTTTATATCATAGTCATTTTTTGTACATATACAGTACAGTAAAATATGCCTAGGCATGCTTGGGTGTATTTGTAAGATGAGCTGAATGCCAGTCCACAGTACCAAGGCTGAACTTGACGGCTTGAATCTTTCACAACACCAGCAGAACTTATAAACATATGTTATGATATCAGAAACAAATACTATCAAGAATAGCTCAGTATTTCATTCTTTTTGCTGTATTTGGTTGATCTGCTGTACTGTAGTGATGTTTGTGTGATGTGTTCATCAGTGGAGATCTGTCAGTCACCGGCAGTGCTCACTGCACGTTCAGCGTGGCTCAGAAGGCCATCGGGAAAGACGATTTCACTCAGATTCCTGAAGGAGTGAATGGAGTGGAGGAGAGGATGTCAGTCATCTGGGATAAGGCTGTGGTGAGCATCAGAATCTGATTGGATGATAACATCGTAGCATAGGCTTTAAATCATCGTTGTCATTTTGGAACGACTGGAATCTTCTATTAACCCGTCAGTGGCTGGGAATGATAAATAAGTTTACTATGGGGATTGAAGTTTGTGTCAGTCTAAGTCAGTTTTCTCTCCTGCTCAGGTCACTGGTAAAATGGATGAAAACATGTTTGTAGCTGTCACTAGCACCAATGCCGCAAAGCTCCTGAACCTGTATCCACGCAAGGGCCGGATAGCTGTGGGATCGGATAGTGATCTGGTCATCTGGGACACGGACGCCGTCCGCACCGTCACTGCGAAAACACATCACTCTGTAAGTGCACATTTAACAATGTAAACAGTTTAAAGGTGCATGAACCTGGTGTTTTTATTGTTTTATATTGTTGTCTGACGTCTACTTATAACGTGTGTGTGGTTTTTACATTCAAAAACATCAAAAGCAATAAGTATTAGGCTCTTTTGTACCCTGGTTTTGAGGCTGGCTCAAGAAACTCTCTGTTTTGATGGCCGTGCCACATTAAAGACTTGGAAGTAAACGCCCGCTGCTATGATTGGATAGCTAGTAAACCAGCATTTAATCCTGCATCATTACATGTGGTAAATTGTTTTGAAATCCTCTGATGTGGAAAAATGGCAGCCGAAGGGATGAACCCATTTATGACATGATACACATAAATGACAATGAAGATTTGTTGTTTGCCACTTCACCCATACTCAAACGCCACAGGCCTAGAAATTACAGTAAACAACAATCTAAATCACTTAACTGTGTTTTCAAACCGCAGCTGGCTTCACCACAGACACAGTAATACCAAGGATGCTTCAGTATGTGACAGCGTCTCAGTCTCTCTGAAGATGCAACGTCGGCCTGTAGCTTGTTCACTCAATGTTTTCCCCACGTGAGCTTATTTCAAAATAAACTTCAACCATCCATTCCTAATATCAGATTCTGAGGAAAGGTTATGCAGCGACGGTGTTTTTCTCTACCCAACTCACGGCAAGTCGTGTTATAGTCACAAAATTTTTGATTTATTTAATGCATTGGTTTTTACATGTTTTCTTCTGCTTTTAAAACTATTCTTGCCTGGAGTTGGGGTTAGAGTTGGGTCTTGGGTAAGGATGTCGCAGAAAGTGATTCTAACCCCAACCCCAAGCGACAATGGTAAAAAAAATAAAAAAAACAATGCTCTAGTGGCACGAAAAACTGTTTTGTGTTAATAGCACAAATACATTAATCAAAATTTTGTGAATAAAACACGAATTTCTTTGAGATTGGGTTGGTTCTTCCACAACCGGGCACTGCACAATATTTTTCACTACTACGTTATAAGGGTGTTCGTCCAAGTACGATGACCTCATATATAACCAAAGCTCAAGTTAAAATTGATTCCTTGATTTACTGTTGCTTTGATAGAAAAAAAGACAAATTTGAACCATAATGAACAGAGTCTGCTGCTCTCCATCCAATGGAAATAAAGTCTCTGTGGACCCCTCAACTGTGAGCTGGAGAATCTCATAGAGGATCATTATCCACTTCACCTCAATTATAGAATGACATCACAAACCTTACTTGGCTTTGATTTCCTTTCCTTCTCTGTTTTCATAGACATTAATCAGATATTTGTTGCTTAAGTCAATGAAAAGGGGTAATTATTAATAAAAGTTAAAAAGTGTAACTATTTCTGTTTGCACACCAATTGAGTGACCATGACCAGACCCAACCTTAGACAAGAAGATCATGAGAACTTGGGTTGGGATAATTGTTTTGGGTCAGTAATAAACCACCCACTGTAGCAATCATGCAGAATGTTTTAGCAACCCTTTGGCAAAACCCTACCAAACATTCAAAACACCCCAGCAACATCATAGCAATGGACCATGACACGCTAGGATTCATTTAAAGCAACCCCCTCCAAACACAGATAGTCCTAGCAAGCATCCAGCAGCGTATTGCAGTCATCTAGACCCGGTTAGGCGTCTGGACTATATATTATCCCACTTATTATACAGCTATTTTACCTCATAATAAGTAATGTAAGGAACATTAAATATTGATTTGAAATAATTTATTTACAAATTTTTTACAAATGCAGACCTTCCGCAAGAAAAACATGTTTACTTTCATTTTAAGATAAGACAAGACGTTCAAATGTCACAAACACACTGTTTTAATCATTTTGGAAATATAAAATCATATATGTTATTAAAAGACATATTTATATTTTTTGCAACACCCAAGGTCGTAATGTCGCGCGATGCAAAGTGGAGTTACATCACGGGTGTGCATTATTGTCGAATAATTTAGTCAATTATTTCTCATATACCACAGTTACTGTACCACAGACATTGCTCTGGTGGTTATTGTAATACAAGTTAGTTGTGCGGTTTACAGAAAATAATCAACACCTGTGAAACATTTGTTAACCAATCAGTAGAAAACATTCAACAGCCACGTGGAATAACTTGGAATAACAAACCTTAAAAAGTTGAGGCTGGCAAATCAAAATCAATGCAAGCATTCCTATGAGCTGTGAAATACTAAAGTTAATATATACAGGTGCTGGTCATATAATTAGAATATCATCAAAAAGTTGATTTATTTCCCTAATTCCATTCAAAAAGTAAAACTTGTATATTATATTCATTCATTACACAGAGCCTTATATATTTCAAATGTTTATTTCTTTTAATTTTGATGATTATAACTGACAACTAAGTAAAATCTCAAATTCAGTATCTCAGAAAATTAGAATATTGTGAAAAGGTTCAATATTGAAGACACCTGGTGCCACAATCTAATAAGCTTATTAACTCAAAACACCTGCAAATGCCTTTAAATGGTCTCTTAGTCTAGTTCTTTAGGCTACACAATAAACGGAAAGACTGCTGACTTGACAGTTGTCCAAAAGACGACTATTGACACCTTGCACAAGAAGGGCAAGACACAAAAGGTCATTGCAAAAGAGGCTGGCTGTTCACATAGCTCTATTTTCAAGCAAATTATTAGAGAGGCGGCGAAGGGAAGGAAAAGATGTGGTAGAAAAAAGATTACAAGCAATAGGAATAACCACACCCTGGAGAGGATTGTGAAACAAAACCCATTCAAAAATGTGGGTGAGATTCACAAAGAGTGGACTGCAGCTGGTGTCAGTGCTTCAAGAACCACTAGTGCACTTATGACGTATTCAAGACATGGGTTTCAGCTGTCGCATTCCTTGTGTCAAGCCACCCTTAAACAACAGACAGCCTCAGAAGCGTCTCGCCTTCAAAAAGGACTGGACTGAGCAACCTGGGCTCTCATAACACCTGAGCAGTTCCACAGACTGATCGACTCCATGCCATGCCGCATTGCTGCAGTAATTCAGGCAAAAAGATCAATTGGCCCAGATTTCTAAAAATCCTTTCTTTGTATTGGTCTTAGGTAATATTCTAATTTTCTGAGATACTGAATTTGGGATTTTTCTAAATATAATCATCAAAATTAAAGAAATAAACATTTGAAATATATCATTCTGTGTGTGATGAATGAATATAATATACAAGTTTCATTTTTTGAATATAAATCAACTTTTCTGATAATATTCTAATTATATGACCAGCACCTGTATGTTCATGTATAGAGATGCATTACAACTGAATCACTGTGTATTGATGAAGAGTCTGAAAAACTGTGAATTTAGGTCATTCAGAGCTTGTAATGTTCCACAGAACGCTGCCAAAATGACAACATGAATGATTTGATTTTCTGGCATCATCCCTCCAGAGATCATAACACATCCAAACCGAGCCCCAGCACACGCAACATGGCTTACAGTATGAATATTGATTAGTTTATTCTGGAGCTTTTCAGTTGACCTACATGAGTTAATCATCTGTAAGATTGTTTGTGTTATAAACTCAACTCATGGCAGTATTCTTGTGTTCATGTTATTTCTTGAGCACAAAGGATGTAGTGGTGCCAAACTCAGACATCGTAGCAGATATCACAACAAATGTCTACTATAGAGAAACTGAGAAGAAGTGCAGTATAGACATAAAACGCAGGAAAATAAGATCAGAGATAGATGAACATGAGGCCGTGAGAAACACTGAGGAATGTTTTCATTATTTGTGTTTCCAGCTGTTTGGCAGAGAAATGAAGAATAAGACCGGAGCTTATCTCACTCTCTTACAGATGGGCTTTATTAGTGTAGTGTCACAAGAGTTTAAACAACACCAGAGAACTGATGGTATTAAACTGTAAGACTGTAAGGGTGATGTGATATAACCAGGATGTTGTGTCTTGATGTTTTGTGTGATAGGCAGCGGAGTATAATGTGTTTGAGGGGATGGAGCTGAGAGGTGCGCCCCTGCTGGTCATCTGTCAGGGGAAAGTCGTTCTGGAGGACGGGAAGTTGAGCGCCACCGCCGGTATGGGCCGCTTCATTCCCTGCTCACCTTTCCCTGACTACGCTTATAAACGCGTCAAAGCCAGAAAACAGGTACGGTTCAAAGACATTATATACTCGCTTCACGTATCATTTGTTCTCAGTTGTTTCTCTTTAGAAAAAAAATAGAATATTGTGAAAAGGTTCAATATTGAAGACCCCTGGTGCCACACTCTAATCAGCTAATTAACTCAAAACACCTGCAAAGGCCTTTAAATGGTCTCTCAGTCTAGTTCTGTAGGCTACACAATCATGGTGAAGACTGCTGACTTGACAGTTGTCCAAAAGACGACCACTGACACCTTGCATAAGAAGGGCAAGACACAAAAGGTCGTTGCAAAAGAGGCTGGCTGTTCACAGAGCTCTGTGTCCAAGCACATTATTAGAGAGGCGGCGAAGGGAAGGAAAAGATGTGATAGAAGAAAGTGTTCAAGCAATAGGAATAACCGCACTCTGGAGAGGATCGTGAAACAAAACCCATTCAAAAATGTGCGGGAGATTCACAAAGAGTGGACTACAGCTGGAGTCGGTGCTTTAATTGTTTCTCTTTCTCTTAAAGCTGGCTATACTGAAGGCTGTACCCAGGGGCATGTATGACGGCCCTGTGTCTGAATTTACAGCCATGTCGAGGGGCGGCACCCCGTCTGCCTCCACACGCACCTCACCAACCAAAGTCCCTGTGAGAAACCTGCATCAGTCTGGATTTACATTAGCAGGTAATGCTGAAAAATCTACTTTTTAACAGCTTGATTTTCATTTTTCAAGTCTTGATGGGAATGATTTACAGATTATATTTCTAGCTGAATGTGGGATCAGTTTTTTTCAATTTTTTTTGTGTGAATACAGTACACATAACACCGTTTACGGCACAGTAATGTTGACAGGGCTGTAACTAAATTATATGAAATCATTTGTTAATCACTGCATTCAAGGGATTGGTCTGTCATTGTTGTCTTTTGTTCATGCAGTACTTTGAGCCTAATGTGGAAAATGATGATTTGTTAAAAGTCCAGCGAAAAGGTTTTCCTGGAAGTGTTGTGTAATAACGGATGAGCTCATTTGTTTTCTCTGTCCCAGGTCCTGAGGAAGCTCCTATCAGACCGGCTGGAAGACGAATCGTTGTGCCACCTGGTGGCCGCTCCAACATCACCTCCCTGAGTTAAATATACAGAGAGACCTACAGGCTATGGGGAGAAAGGCCTTACCTTTCATAAATAACTCCTGCTGTATGATTGAACCTCTGAAGAAAGCAAACATCCAATGAAACATAAGGGCATTTAGTCTAGCTGTATATTTGGTTATTATGTGTTTAGACAAACGGATTAGGATTACAGAAAAAAATGACATAAAATGAAGAGATTTGATTAGAGAACGAGTTACTGTTGTGTGTATCGTAGGCCTTCATCTTCTGCTTTATTTGTGTTTATTAGCTGTAGGTGTGATCATGTCAGTTTATATTGTTAATGAAGTGTTGGAGCAATGAAGCTAACTAAAGTCAAACGAATGCTAGCATTATTATTCATTATATTGTAGCTTTGAAATGCATCTGTCATATGAAGGAAGAGGTTTAATTGGAGCAAAAAATCTGATTCAGTCAGTATTTAAACTGGAAAGCTTCCTGTAAACATTTGCTTTTCAGTTTTAGTGATTCAAAATCCTTTTTTAATACAGAATGATTCTGAACACTAACAGATGCTACAGTATATTTTCATACATCACTTTACATGAATATGTTTGTGATATCTAACTGATTTGTGTGGTATTAGAAGAGGTCTTGTGTTTTATGAGGAAAGTGTTAAACGGCTGCTTATGTTCTGACTTAAAGACAGCCCGTTCAAATGTTTTGCGTATTTATGTGGTTTTGATCGTCTTTGTATTTTCTTTCTTACAGTCGGGTCAAAAACATGCAGGTCAAAATGAATGTGTGATGTGCAAACTTTGTTCCTGAATAAACCTGTTACAGATGACTGCTTTTTAAATTCATTACAACTACAAGTTTGTTCCTTTCCGGGCTTTAAAAACAGATGAAATCTAGATAATTAGATGAATGTCAGTGAGTCATAGCATGTGAATTTGATTACTATTGCTGGAAAGGCTTTATTATTAACACATTTAACTCGACACAAAATATCTTATACTTACATAAAGTACAGCCATGATATGATTAGGGACTTTAAGCAACAGCCTCTGGTGGAACGGCAACGGCATTCTGGCGTTGTATTGCGCATGCGCGAATTTAACTGCTACTTTGCGACGTTCTACTGTAACGGTCTACTACGGGAGAACAGCTGATTTGCCGTAGTCGCTACAACGTGAGAGATTATGTACATAAATATTATGTTTTATGGCATATGACATTGTAATTGCATCAGTTTATGATTTTACCACATGTCTTTTATATAATGTCTGTTAAAATGTTTTAAATTTAAGCTAATTTTAAAGATTTTGAAGTATTCAATGTTTTCAAGTATTGCTTAAATCTAGGTTTTTAGACTTATTTACATCATACAATAGTAAAAACTCATCTTCTGACAAAAGACTGTAATTTAATGACAAAACCAACCCTTCTCTTGCTTTTTTAAATTACATTTTTTTGTTTCTCAATAAATGAATTAATACCGCGTTGCGCTGTCCTGTTTACGGGTGCTTAGTGATTTTTACGTTCTTGGCTACGGCGGTGTGACAGCATACTTCCGGTCGCCGTAGCCGTTCCATTCCCAGCTGTTGCTTAAAGTCCCTATTATGTGTTGAGCTACAGTAAATACTTTTTGTTATTAAAAAGCCTTTATTGTCAGGGTTACATCTTAATAAATCAAACTCAAAATACATTTAGTTTCCTAATCATGGATTCATGTTTTGACTGTGCATAATTAATGTTTTATGGAGGGGAATAATAAATTAATAAAATGTGATATAATATTGAGTCATTATGGTCAACAGTACAAGAGATTTCATGTGGAGAACCTTACAAATAATTCTTTAAAACGATTAAATCATTTCAAGATCAAAACTTTTCATTACTACATGATCTAGAAACAGACTAAACTGGGTGAACTTTTATTTGATGAACAAACCTTAGCCACACTGATCAAAGTGTTTCATTTTATCTGCATTCATTTTTCTACAGCTGCACAGTAAAATTCAACAAACCTTTATACATCCATACATGTGAAATGATAAAATTCAATACACTTTTTTAAATGAGTCACATAGACACAATGAGATGCATCTGTATGTTAAATCATGAAGACTGAAGTAAATCTACACAACTGAAATCATTTCATTCAGCAGGTGACTGGTTGATGATGATGTTTATTTGTGGCTTTTGTTTTGTTTGTGTTTCTTATCTTGAGATCAGTCATTGTAAACTGCTGAACTCACTGCTGTGAAGGTCACACTTGGACATGCTGCTGCTGCTGCTGCTGGCCTTCAGGGTCCTGAGTTTCCCAACTATTCCAATATTTCCACATGGACATTCCTGATTCAGTTATGAATTTTCTCATGCATTTTCTGTTTGCGTCTGTCCTGCTGTGGTGGTTTGTTCCTTTAGAGAAATGTTAACCTGATAAATGAGTTGACATTCTAACGTTGTTGTTCTGTCCATCTTGAATGTCTTTGTGCGTCACTTCAGCATTAACGTCGATCGTCTCTGTGTCGGCTTTGTTTTTCCTCAACCTTCAAAACAGACAAGATAACAAACTCTGGTTAGGCAAATGTTTTAAATTCCACACCGAACATAAGAGAAATAAGCTCTTTATTACCACTAACTTGTTTTGTAGATAAAATGCTAAAAGCACTTTAATGCTATATAATATCTGGGATATCTAAAAGGTAATTTAAGGAATTTTACAAAAAACAGCTAATAGTTTTTCTTATATTTTCTTAACATTTTCTTGTGATGTTTAGTTCATTTTGACCTGCGGTTTATGGTAAAACACAGTGGTATAAAATGTAATCTATTTAGAAACTGATTTTAATCTTGCACTTATATTTTTCACAGTTATAGAATCACTAATACAGACCTTATGACAAAATTAATCTGCATAATTGCTTAAATAACACAATAAATATAACCTACAGACACAGCTAAGGTACAGTAATACCATGTGTTCTGTTTATTTACTTTTTCCTAAAGCATCTACTGTTTTTACTGTGTATGCATTTACTGTAACACAATAACTTAAATATAGATAAAAACAACATAACTGATATTATTTGTAATTCAAAATATGCTGGGCGGTATCAAGTAACGGTAAATTGAGATGACCTTAAATTTTCCTGCGGCATTTTGTTTGCAGACTTAAAGGGTAATCGTTCTGTATAACCCGATTTAAAGCGCAGTATTTCTAAATCTTACAGGAAAGTGCCATTTTATTATGCAAAAGGAAGATTATCGCCTGACAAGGATTACAAAGTACCAGCACTGAATATAGGCTGTTAAAAAACATAAAACATAAAAAAAACATAAAAAAAACATAAAACTCATTCCAAATTATTCTTAACTGCTGCTTTAATAGCAAATCGTTTAGAAATTGATTTCTCTTACTTTTCTCTGTTGAAGACGATGAAGTCTCGCTGGACAGTCTCTAAGCGCTGTTGAATTTGCCCATTCTGAAAAAGAAAATAATTACTTCACATCACATACACATATAATAAACATACACATAACATATTCAATTACTTACATTTAATTTTATTTAATGCAGATTATATAACACTTTAAACAATGTTGCATTGTTTCATTATTAAATATACAGTATATTGAAAGGTTGTAATCAACTAAAATGGTATATACAGTAAATACAGTTGTGCTCATAAATTTACATACCCTGGCACAATTTATGATTTCTTGGCCTTTTTTCAGAGAATATGACTGATAGCACAAAAACTTTTTTCCCTGGTTAGTGTTTGGCTGAAGCCATTTATTATCAATCAACTGTGTTTACTCTAATGACAACAGAAACAACCCAAATAACCCTGATTAAAAGTTGACATACCCTGTTGAATTTGGCCTGACCAGCCGGCACAGATGTGATCCTGGATCAACGTTTTAATCAAAGATACCCCAACCTACCCTTATCTCAAACCCTAAACATTTTGAAACCCTCAAATTAGTGTGAAAAAATAGTTTGATGAGTATTTCTTAAAAAAGCCCCTAACCCAATCCAGCCCAGTCTCACGAAATTTCGTTATATAGTCACGTTTTATTTTTTTTATATTTTTTTGATTCTTTTTTTGTGCTATTATCACGAAATTTCGTGTTTTTTCGTGATCGTATAACGAATTCCTGTTTTCGTGTGATTATCACGTATTGGTTACTCAACTGTTTTGTCCTATTTTCTTACCATTGTCGCTTCGGTTTAGATTTACATAAAATGACATCCCTAACCAAACCCAACTCTAACCCTAACGCCAGGCAACATATAAAAAAATAAATCAGAAAAAATAGTATAAACCAATATATAAAGTGACATTCTAATGCAAGCACCAAATCTAATCCTAAACCGAAGCGACAATGGAGTAACCAATACGTGATAATCACACGAAAACAGGAATTCGTTATACGATCACGAAAAAACACGAAATTTCGTGATAATAGCACGAAAAAAGAATCAAAAAAATACGTGACTATATCACGAAACTTTGTGAGACTGGGTAGCCCAATCCTAAACCTAAATCTAGCATGCACACTAATCTTAATCCTGCAATCTGATTGGTTAATGAAAATGTTGATCCAGGACCAACAATAGTGTTGATCCAGGATCACATCTTACTTGATGAAATCACGTTCACCCAAAAGGTTCACAAGTTGACACAAACGGGTTAGAATGGCTATTAAAGGTAACCGCACCTGTGATCTGTGCTTGTAAAAGGTCCTTGGAATTGAGAATGCTCTAAACTGTACTTTTAAATGAGGGCTTCTGTTGGAACCACAGCCAGAAAAATTGTTCAGGATTCAAAGAAAAACCCAAAAATATGTTCAAGTGAAATACAATAGTCTCTAAAAACATGTTGTGTGGCTGTTTCAAGATGCACAATAAGGAGGCACTTAAAGAAAGATGGCCTGCATGGTCAATCCAGAAGAAAGCCAATAAGAACAGCATTCAGAAGAAAGCTGTTTAACTTTTGTTTAGTGTTAGTGTGGGGATGTGTTTAAGATCTTTAGAGATTCAAACTGAACAGAATAACTGCAGCAATAAGTGAGAAAAGAAAAGGGAATGAACTATGGCTCTTTATTTATTCTGTTCATGATTGGTTTTGAAACATTTCCACTGCATTATAGTCTGAATGAAATGAGTTTCTGTGGGAGCAGCAGTCAGGAAAGATGGAGTTAGTGGCAGGAACTCTGAAGTATGGAGAGAGAGAACCCTTAACGATCACACCAGTAATAATTAACGCTGATTGCACATCGCATGTATAAGCAGCGCATATATTCCCTAGCCTGGTCCAACCAGACTCTCGTACATTCATTTCATTTGAAGCGAAATCAAAATTAAGCAAATATTCAATATCACACTGTTGCCATACATATGAGCGGTCATTCACTCGCTGCCCTTGCACAAAAATCAGGAACCAAAGTAGTCAGAGCACTGCAACATTTTAACGTTCTATCATATCATTTCAGTCCATTAATCCATTCTCAATCAGCTTATCCTATGCAAGATCACAGTAACGGTCAGCCTTATCGATTGAGTTACACAAGATATAATGGGGTCAGATTTTACTGCGTTAGATTAGAAAGAGTTGAAAGGATGAGACAAGCAAGTGAAATAAATTAGATATAAAAGTGTTTTTACAAAACTCACATTGAACTAAAATAACACACTAAACTCGTGGAATAAAAGTAAAAGCATGGAATCAATAAATACTAAAACCTAAAGTAGTCCATAAGAATCATTGTGTGATTCAAATGTGAAAAGTGTCCACTGAAGTACAAGCAATTCAATAAAGTGCACAGTCCTTGGAATGGCAAATCCACAGATAGAAACTCCACACCCCAGCAACTGTTTGTTTGAGCTAAGCTAAGCCAGTAACATGTGTTTATGCTGCCTCCTTTATACTGGCCAGTTCCAATTTTTTGTCATTTGACCAATCGCATGACAAGCAGAACAGAAGACGCACACAGTAAGGCAATTTAGACCTCATCTGCATGTTTTTTGACTGTGGTGGGAAACTGGTGTACCACCCACGTTAACATTAAGATCAGTGACAACATGCAAACTCCACATAGAAAGACTCCCTGGATTAGCTTGGCACAACCAACGAACCCCCAACCTATGAACTGTTAAGCAACAGCGCTAACCACTGAATCAATGTGCTTCTGATTTTTCCATTCAAGAAATGTGCAGATAATGTGATGCACAAATGCGCCTAACAAATATTGTGGCATGGTGGCCTGGGTCAACACATGATTTATATGTCCTTCCAAACAGCTTTTTTGGCATGAGGCTCCAAGCTGGCTGTATGTGTGATGGGTGGCTTCATGGTGAGTGATGCATTTAAAGGTATGATTCTATTTAAATGTTCAAATTCACATCAGGAGACTGCGGTTATCCACTAAAGTTGTGCTTGTTAACTTCATTCACCAGCCCACAAACTGACAAACTGTGAATGCAAGCCTTTGTACATGAGGCCCCTGGACTACCAAAACTAAATCACTCTACAAGAAGGCCCAGCATTGCCTTCACTTCCAACTCTCCCAGCTTAAAGGAGTCTTTCTTCATCCATCGTCACTACCTTCAGCATAGGCACCATTGAGAGTATGCTGACCAGCTGCATTACTGTCTGGTATGGACATTAAGACCCTACAGCGGACAGTGAACACAGCAGCAAAGATCACTGGTGTCCCTTTCCCCTCTATCCTGGACAGCTTCCCTACACAATGCTCCAGAAAAGCCACATGCATTGTAAAGGACACCACCCACCCCTACCATAGACTCTTTCAACCCCTACTATCAAGAATATGAAACAAGGGCATTTAAGTATAAAGTTATACAAAGTGACGCATGATAGTATGCACTGGTCGTCTCATTACCCGCTGAACCATGGGTCGGTGCGAGTAAAGAAATTTATATATTTTATACTTTATTTGCGGGATGAGTTGGGACAGGTCTTTAAAAAAATATACTGCCTGCAATTTCCTATATTCCATATTTTTTTACAGTCTATGGTTTGGACTGCCAGGTGCTTCAGTAAACCCCGCCCTTAATACGTCACACAATCCCACCTGTTTAAGTGTGAGATGGAAGTCAGTCATATCTGACAGGAGACATGCGTTAGATCACATCATCATACAACAAACATAATGGAAAGAACTGAGGTGACTGTTTGCATGGTGAAAGCCAAGATGAGAAGACTGAGATGTTTTTTCTGTCCGCTGTGTTACCCTTGAAGTTTATGTTGGCTGCACACGAGCGATCTCGCGAAGAGACAATAGCAGCTCAATAATCAAATGTTAATCTTACGAAGTGATTACCACAAATAAAGCGTTCATCTACCTAATGTGCCATTAAACAATATACACTATATTTTAAGAACATAACTAGTTTTAGATTTACAGTATGTAGAAACATTATTTTACTCGCAGGTATGCATGCATGCATGTAGGTTTGTAATGCTACAGTTTTATGGCGATGCAAACATATTTACACATTATCCCTGATGAAAAAACCAGCATACCAGCAAGACCAGAATATGTTGTGTTTTTGCTGCACCAGCTAAACCAGCACCAGCATCCCACGCTGGTCATACCAGCAAGACCAACATATGTTGTATGTTGGTGCTGGTATGCTGGTGACTACCAGCTAAACCAGCATGAACCAGCATGGCAATCATGCTGGTCCATGCGGTTTTTTTCCGCTGGGATAAAATGTGTGATACATGAAAATGTAAATAGTTGAGCATCACATGAAACAAAAGGTAACTATCACATAGCTATTTCAATAATGTGCCAATCAATAAATACTTTTTTCTATAAAGAAGAAGTATCTGATAGCTGAATAGAACTAAAAATCACTTTATTTGCATCTCAAAAATCTAAATGTGTTAGAAATCATTAGAAAAATGGCTCATTCAGAATCAAAGTCTAAAAAACCATGTGGTTCATTTAATGATGATTATATTTACACTTTTGTTGTATTTTAGCATTTCTGAATGTTTCATTAGAGGATGTGATCCTTATTATGCAATAATTTTTAATATAGTAAACTGACACGCAGCCTTAGTCATAGCGGGGTACTAATTTATTTACAGTTTATATCAGAGAAAGCCATCTTACCACTTGCAAACAAGGGCCAAGCCACCTCAGACTGACCCGCATGCTACATCTAATAAATGGGTTTTTAGCAAGGCCTTAAGCACAGCCAACGACTTTGCTGATCTGACAGAGTGCAGAAGGGTCATTTCACCGTATAGGACCAACTTGAAAGAACGCTCGGTCACCTTTACATTTATAAATGTTTCTCACAGACACAAGGAGATTTTGGTTTTTTGATCTCAACGACCTGATCAGGATGTATACAGACGACAACTCAGAAAGGTATGGTGGCGCCAAATTATGTTGTGCTTTAAAAACCAAAACAATAATCTTGTAATGTACTCTATACTGGACCCTTATATACAAGAACGTCTGGATGTCAAACCAAAAGCTTTACGTTGGCCTTTTTCTGTAAAAACCGACATAAAACAATAAACCAGCACATTTGTGAGGTTTTGTATGGGTCTGTATACAGTATACCCAAGTATTTTGCTACATTCATATTAATACTTAAATTAGTCTCCAAAACACTAGAAAGCATGGCAAGGACTACTACAGTTTTACTATAATAAAACCATGGTTACTTTTCCTAAGGGGTGACATAAAAATGCACAGGGATGACAATATAACACAATTTGTCAAAAAAAATATAACACGCTTGTAAGACACTTATGCAATAGTTTGCGTTTTCATTATATTTTTAAGGGTTTTGTATGTAAATGTTATGTAGCAGATAAGTTAACTCACTGACTGTAACTGCCATCGTGACTCGAGTGATTGCTCCTCTAATGATCTAAAATACTGAAAAACTGATGCTTATGACATCACAGGCATCTCCCTGCCCCTCCACTTTAAAATAATTGGCTACATTTTTTGAGTGGCAGCAAAGTCAGCCAATCAGTAATGAGATTGCAAGTTAAGCCAGTAGGGGGAGCCAAATAGGTGCAAAACCACTTGTTTAAAATCCCCCACCCTAATAGAGCTATCTGAGAGAGGTTTTTAGGAAGCTTCTAAGGCATTACAGACCCAAACAAAACATTTTTTGTCTACATGTCACATCACAGAACAAGGATAAATACCCCGTTCAATTATTCTATGTCACTTTTAAAACTTCTTCAGAATTGGTATGTGCACCGGATCCTTAGCATTGCGAGTTCGGCGTTGTAACGAGGCTTTGTTTCTACAGATGCTGATCATTTTCTTCAGTCTGAAGTAAGAACTTAACAGGTATCTTCTGTTGATCAGTAAGTTACTGATCCCAATTGTTTTTAAGTATTAAATCTGCAGTTTAATCTAGAGACACAAAGGTGAAAAGCGCATCTCACTAGAGACTCTCAGATAAACTCCGCCTTTGACCTTTACAACTTCACTAGCCCCGAGAGGCCTGCTCTGCCCCAAGGTATTCGGTGGGCCAGAAAAGCCTGGCCTCTAGCCCCAACGAACCACCCGCAAGGAAAGATCATGCCCCGGAAGTGACAACGCAAATCCGACAGGCCCTGGCATGCTGCCCTTGAGGCCCGGTAGGGCAGACACGGCTAATGGAAGCTAATTTCACCACTCAAGTTTATATAATCAGTGCTGGTGAAAGTTTGTAACTATTTATCTATAGAATTAGCAGGCCATTGTCATTACGTATCATGTGTCTCAGCACTTGGCGTCCTTGCCCTTGCTATGAGACTACATGTCCTTCTGCTTCATCACCAAGTTGCTGCTTTTCGTTAGTGCTCCACTTTCCAATAATACCACTTATATTCGACCGTGGAATCTAGCAGGGATGACATTTCACATAATAACTTTTTGAAAAGGTTGCAAGGTTCACTGAGATCTTCACAATGACCCATTTTTTCACAAAGTTTTTTGTAAATGCATGGCAAACTGTGGCAAGGGGTCTGGTTGAAACACCTAAATTAAATAAGTAAATACCCTAATACTTTTGTCCATATAATGTACTCTCAGATTACTGTTGTTTGTATAAATTGCAGTCACTCAGTTCTGACCTTACAGTATAATAATTCCCTGGATCTCAAAATCCTTACAGTTTTCAGCTGAGTATGCTGTCTGTGTGGCTCTCTGTACAGCCCTTTCACACCTGCTCGAGACTTTACACAATAATTCTTAACAAACCTGCCTACAAATCACACACTTTAGACTTAACTCCCTCTATATGCAATTGAATATTGTATTTCCTCATCAGCTACCCAGAGATCATTATACCGGACACATATGGGTGTGAGCTGAGACCTTTTCTTTATGTACTTTTCACACATGAATACCAACCTATTGGCAACTCAAACACAATGGTTTGTATAAGTTTGTGAATCATACAACAATCACAGGGCTCATATCTGAAAGATCAAGATGATTAAAATAGATTTAAGGACTATCACACAGTCCTATCCATAACAACACTGTGGAGAGAGGCTTCAACTTTAAACATTCATTATAGTTCAGCATAGGTCTTATGGCGTAGCCTCAAGTCAAAACCATAGGCATCAGCAGTTACACATGCAGACCGCTAGAAGGCATATATACAGGCGTGTAAACCACAATAGCAGTGCAACAGCCAAAGAAGAAGCAGCTTGGCCAGTAACCCCACAAATGAAGAAGAAGCAACAGCTTGTTGTGTATGATTTCAGAAGACAGTTTGAGTTAAATCACTCCTAAACTTGGCCCATTATGCGCTTTGAAACCCATTCAATTCAATGGCTTGCAGCGCGCGAGGGCGGTTTTTTGTTGCGCCGAGCAAAGCGCGAGTTCAAAATAGTTTAACTTTTGTGCTGCACTCTGTGACGATTACCCGTGCGGCCAATAGAAACAGGGCATCCAAACAAGCAAAATGGACGAAAGCTTATACTCGGGATTCTCAGAGCTTTATAATACAAGTTAATGCTCCTACAGAGACATCGGAAGGAAAGCCATGTCATGGAAACACGTAGCAATTCAAGTTGGCATGTCAGGTGTGTTTTAAGTCAAGCAGCTTGTTGTAGTTATGCTTAAAGTTACGTGAAATGGAGACGAGCAACATCAGTCTCTGTATTCCTCATCGACTATTTAACGCAAATATAAACACTGGTAATTTATTGAAAACCCCGCCTACTTTGGTCTGGCCATCAGAGCACAAATCGCTTGGCTGCGCGGAACCCAGCGGCGAGCGCAGCGCACACCGCATCCTATGTGAAAGCCGCATTACCGTTGCAAGTGAAAATGCTAATGAAGAATTGCGACAAAGATATTTTTTTGACATGACAGGAGGGGTTAGCAGACCAATCACAACGCTTGTGGTCTGCGTAGAACCAATGCGTTTTGATAACATTTTGGGGAGGTTTGTGCTAGGCTACGCAGAGCTACGCGTAGTCCACGATGTAGCTACGCCGCAAAACCTATGTGGGACCATAAATTAAGCTTTACATTCAATTTCAAAGACAAGATGACAAGATTTGGTGTTTGCGTTAGTATGTCACTTTAAGTATTGGTTTATACTATTTTTTCTGATGTATTCTTTTATATTTTCTAAACTTTAATCAATTGTCGCCTGCCGTTGGGGTTAGAGTTGAGTTTGGGTAGGGATGTCATTTTATGTAAATCTAACCCTAAACCAAAGCAACAATGGTAAGAAAATAGGACAAAACAGTAACCAATCCGTGAGAATGCCACGGAAAAGTTAGCAAAAAATTCCATGACTATGTCATGGAAATTCGTGAGATCAGGTTGAAAAATCCCTAAAGAATAAATGTGAACTGAACGTATTCCTTAAACACCATACATATTTGATATTTACTCATACAGACTCAACCAACAACACCACACATACAATCAAATGCATTCATTCATTCATTCATATAAATATAGAAGTATAGACCCCCTCTCTTTTAACAAAAATATGTTTTTTAAGGTATATTACAAAACATTATGCATCGCAGGGCACCTGTGCAGGCTTCATGCATACCCTAACAATTTCTTTGACAAAACTTGACTAGTTATCACAAAAATAATTTTTAAATCTAATGCAGTGAAATTTAGTAATTGTCCTGAAGTTGCTGATGTTATGATGCAGATATGCTATGGATGAATCTAGAGCACGTTAAGAAGGTTACCTGAGGAGATCCATCAGAGTCGCTGTCTCTCGTCTTTCTCGCCAGCCTTTTCTTCTTCTTGTGTAGTGGTTTGGATTCCAGAATCATCTCCTCCAGCTCAAATGTGGGGTCGCAGTTCAGTCTCCTCCTCTGATGTCATACAAATACTTATTTATATACAATCTGTCAGTGTACAACTTAAAGTTGGGTTTGTGGTGTTTGTTAAAGCAACATGCAGTTTTAAACAAAACACCAAGCTTTTCTGGCCAACTGCTGTTAAAGTCATTTTACATACATATGAAAACAGTTTTCCAGTTTTTTTACTATTGTTATGAACGTGTGAACCAAATGAAAATGCGCTTTTACTACATGGTCTTCCAAATACAAGACACTTACCTTTTCCCTCCTGAAACTGTTATAACAACAACAACCTTCCATTGCTCACATTTCAAGCCAAATGCCAACATAATTGTGTATTGCAGTGGTTCTCCAACTTTTTACACCACACACCACCTCGGAAGAAGTTAGGTTCCCAAGTACCACCATAATGACCAACATGCGCCTAACTATTCAGCTACAGCTATGCACAGTTAAAAATCAAGACAGGTTTATTCATGTACTTAAATATATTTTCTAAATTAATTACCCCTTTTTGTTAATTTGTATATTTATATATTAAACATATTTAAATATTTTTATTAAACATTTTTGTAATCATTTACTTTAAACGGGCCATGGGCAGGAAGGTTTGTTTTTAGTGATGCGAGGAGCAATTGGAATGTGACGAAGTTCGGCCAGAGCATTTCGAAAGGATATGGATCACTCTGCTCTCGCGGGACTTCGTCACACACCAATTGGTCCTCGCATTACTAAAAACAAACCTCCTGCCCATGGCCCGCGGATCAAGCCCCTGTGCAATGTTGGTGGACTGACTGATTATAAATTTTAAAGATTAATTAATTGCATGCATTAACAGCCCTAGTTTTAACATTAAATGAAGTTCCTTTCGAGGGCAGCAAGCCAAGTTCGCTTAGTATTTAATTGTTTAGACTAAATGGGCAGGTATGCAGTTTTCTGTGTATTTTGGGAGCCTGCGTATTATGGACCACGCTTTCAGAACCCCTGGATCATTATATTTTAAAAAACTGTGACTACTGAGTATATAACCTATTCATACCAGAAAAAATACAGTTATAACAAAAACTATAAATGATGTGATTCGCTTTGAATAATGAATGAACTCAATATAAACGATTTCTATAAATTCTGTGTTGCATTTGAAAGATTTATGTTGTGTGTGTTTTTAATATACGTACATTAGGGAGGAAGCCGGGCGGGATTTGTTTGTTAAGCACAGCGTCCCAGTTGACCTCTGCCAAGTATTCCACATCCTGAAGCTCTGACAGGCATGAAATCCTTTCCTGAGCATCTACACACAACAGCTAAAAATAGCAAACACCTTTATTTTCTTATCTCTTTGGTTTAGTACTAAATCATAACATCATACAATATATTCATTCATTCATTTTAATATAAAATAAATATCTCTAATTCATAAATATATGAAATATGAGTACAGTGCAGCAGGTGGGATTGTTGTTACCTTTCTTAAGAGGGATTTAATCCCTAAAGACCAGGTCACAGGGTAACAGGGCTGAATCTTTTGGAAGGTTTGCTGAATCTCAGTGGTCGGTGTGTTAGCACGCACAATGTACGGTCTCTAGAGAGAAAATACAGGGCAAAATCAGCCAAACTGTTACAGTAGAAATCGTATTTATCTTAATCGTGCCAGAATTCCAAGCTGATCCAAAATTGGAAAAGGAGAAGTGCTTAGTATTAAAACCTATCAAAATTCTGTAAAGTTTTGCTTTTTAATGTTTTATATTGGTGCAAACACATTCACTGAGCCCCTCATCTTCCTGTCCACTGAGCCCCTTGCCTGTCTGTCTGTCCCCATTGCCCCTCACCTGTCCCCGAAGCAGCTCGTATGCAGTTATGCCGAGGGACCACCAGTCCACTGCAAATGAGTAACCTGAATGTGTTCCTTCAATCGGCTGGAACAGTTCTGGGGCTGAAATCATAGAGAAGACAAGCAGAGATAATGCACATTGCGTGTATATAAGAAATGTTGTAATTGGTTCACTTGTTGCATTACTAATAATATACAGCTAGTACAGTTGATTTTACAGTGTGTCATAAATGCTATAGTGTGATTTTTACCATGGGTAAATATTGTTCCCTTTCAGTCGTATTGGGAACACGCTTACAGAGACCAATCTGCTTCGAGTACTACTAAAACGCCAATGACCTTGGCATTGAGGTATTTGCATAATGCCGGCACCGCCCCCGCCAGGTGTGTATATAAGCCGCACGTGCAAATAGGGAAATTGGCTTTTGTCGCTTTGAAAGCCGGCAGTATCTGCTACTGAGAAGCTACTATCCTGCTCTCTCGTATATCCGGAGATCAGCGTCCTTTTCAGGATGGCTTTTCGTCCGTGCGATCTTGGGTGCGGCAAGTACATGAGTCCGAAGAACGGTTGGAGCGTTGTCTTTCATGCTTGGGCATAGAGCAGGGTAAATGTTCTCACTGCGAGATGACGACCCTTGTGGATCTGCGCAGACGATTGTCATTTCTCCGGGAACGACGTCATCCTCGTCCTGCGAGTGCTGAATGCCGCAACGGCACGGCTGCTAAGCTCTCCAAAGACGACCTGCGCTTAACTGTGCTAAGCAGATCGGGGGATTTGTCCTCCGGCTCTAAGCCTTCCCGTGCACAGCCGGTAGAGGTACCAATGGAGACCGCAGCGTCCTGTTCTACGATGGCTGCCGAATCCGTTGCACCTCCCTCAGGATCCGCCACTTCCGCAACAGCCGAGGGTGGGCCCCCTCCCTCCGAAGCGGACTCGGACTTCCTTCCTCCCTCTGGTCTGGTCGCGTCGCCGGAGTTTGACCCGGAGATGGTGGCCGTGCTCGCTCAGTCTTTGGTTTCATTTTGTTTCTGTTCCGCCGGCTTCTTAGCCGGCACCCACAAAACTACAAAAGGAGTGCATTCCTATCTCTTTTCCAGGTCTCCAGAGAATTTAGAGAGCTGTGAGCGGTCACACACCGGCTCACCCTCCTCCTCCTCTTCTATCGTCAGCGGGTGCTGCCCGGAGTCTGCGCTCTCCGTGCAGGAGACCGGACGACTATCACTCTCTGCGGGCTCAGGTCAGTGTCACACCACACACTGTAGTTGTTTGTGCTCCCACGGCACACACATCGGCAGTCACACCTGTTTCGCTCGGCTGCCCCACCGCAGGTACCTCGGTAGTGCCGCTAATTCCACTCGTACAGTCTCTGGGGGCTTGGCTTCAGCTCCCCAGCCCGTCTTGTTGGTTATTACACACGATCTGCCTCGGTTACGAAATACAATTCAACCGGCACACTCCCAAATTCTCGGGCATTTGTTTCGCTACAGTGAAAACGTCCGATGCACATGTACTGCATGCAGAAGTCGATGTCCTGCTGGTGAAGGACGTGATCAAGCCGGTCCCTTCAACCGAAATGAGTTCAGGCTTTGACCCATATTTCATAGTTCCCAAAAAAGGCGAGTTACGACCGATCTTGGATTTGCGCATTCTTAACTGTACTCTCCAAAAGAGGCCCTTCAGGATGTTAACGCCGAAGCTTATGTTTCAATCAATACGCCCCCAAGATTGGTTTGCAGCCATAGACCTGAAAGACGCGTACTCTAATGTGTCCAATCTTCCTGGCCACAGGCCGTGTGTCCTCTTTGCGTTCGAGGGGTGGGCATACAATACAAAGTACTTCCATTCGGGCTGTCTCTCTCTCCCTGTGTCTTCACGAAAGTAATCGAGGCAGCGTTTAAAGCCCCTGAGAGAGAGAGAGAGAGAGAGCGGTGTTCGCATTCTGGCTAACTTCGACGATTGGCTTATAATAGCGCATTCTCAGCGGACGCTTTGCGAACACAGAGACTTAATGCTTCGGCATCTCGCCCGTTTGGGTCTTCGGGTCAACTGGGAAAAGAGCAAACTCTGCCCCACGTAGAGGATCTCTTTTCTCGGTATGGAACTGGACTCGATCGATTTATTGACGCGTTTAACAGAAGCGCGCGCCCAGTCAATCCTGACTTGCCTTGATACATTTGAGGGAAGAACGTAGTCCCACTGAAACAATTACAGAAGCTCCTGGGGCATATGGCAGCAGCCGCAGCTGTGACACCGCTCGGGCTGCTCCATATGAGACCGCTTCAGCATTGGCTTCATGATCGAGTCCAGAGGAGAGCGTGGCGTGCTGGGATACACCGTGTAACCATTACACCTGCTTGTCGTCTAACATTCACCCCGTAGTCAGACCCCGCGTTTCTGAGGGCAGGTGTGCCCATGAAACAGGTCTCTTGGCATGCTGTTGTACACACAGATGCATCCGACACAGGGTGGGGAGCCACGTACAACAGGCTTGCAGCTTCGGGGGTGTGGACAGCACCCCAGCTGCACTGGCAGATCAACTGCCACGAGCTGTGGGCTGTATATCTGGGACTTGTACGCTTCGCTACGGAGTTGCAAGGGAAGAATGTATTAGTTCGCACCGACAACATTGCGACTGTTGCGTATATCAACCGTCAAGGCGGTTTGCGCTCTTGTCACCTGTCGCATCTCGCCCGTCATCTCCTCCTTTGGAGTCAGAAACATCTGAGGTCCATTCGTGCCATTCACATCCCCGGGTCGCTCAACACAGTGGGAGATGCGCTCTCACGAGCAGCGCATCCCGGCGAATGGCGACTCCACCCCCAGACGGTTTAGCTGACCTGGACAAAACCCATTGTCGCCTATTTTATTCACTAACCGAGGGCAGCCTTGGCGTGGATTCGTTGGCACACACTTGGCCGCAACGGCAGATCGGTTGGCCAGCACGATTTAGTTATTAGGCCGCATCCTTCATGCCCTCCCTCTATCCCTCCATGGGACCTCCTCTCCATGGTGCTAAAAGCCATGCAGGGACTCCCGTTAGAGCCGCTGCAGTCCGTGAGTCGCAGTCAGAGTTTTTGTCAATGAAAACTCTGACCCTGCTTGCAGTGGCCTCCGTTAAGAGGGTAGGTGACATCTATGCATTCTCCATCGACAAGTTGTGCCTTCAGTTTGGTCCTGCTGTCTCAAGCGTAACACTCAGACCCAGAACAGGCTACGTGCCCAAAGTTCCCACCACTCCTTTCAGAGATCAGTTGGTGAGCTTGCAAGCGCTGCCCACGGAGGAGGCAGACCCAACCATGGCTTTATTATGTCCCGCACACGCTCTACGCCTATACGTGGATCGCACACACAGCGTCAGGACCTCAGACCAGCTCTTTGTCGGTTACGGTGGTCAGCAGAGAGGGAAAGCTGTCACTAAGCAGAGGATGTCTCATTGGATTGTAGACACTATCGCACTTGCTTATAATCTGCAGGGCACCCCATGCCCATTTAATTTGAGAGCACACTCCACTAGAAGTGTTGCCTCATCTTGGGCTCTTGCTCGTGGTTCCTCGCTAACCGACATCTGCAGAGCTGCTGGTTGGGCGACACCTAACACGTTCATTATGTTTTACAGTGTTTGTGTCGAGCCGGTTTTCTCTCATGTTCTCACCTCACCTGGGGGATCACTGGGCACCGGCTCGCATGTCGGCTTGCAGCCTCCGATGACGCTACACAATAAGTATCAGTATGGAAGGCCATCCAGTCAAAAATGCGTAAATGTTTTATTTTACTCTCCTCCTCTGCCCTCGCAGCCTGATGTTGCGGAGCATCGGTTGTCAGCCTTTCGCTAGCTGCATCCTCGCGCACCTATGTGTTTGGCTACGCGGGGTTCCTCTGTGAGTATTTTTCCGTGGGATTAATCCTACTGTTTTTCCTCAGCAGAGCCATGCTTTGCTTACACAGCCACGGCTGTCTATTAGATCAACATGGCTGACTTTCTCCACCATTTAACCCCTGACAGGGCGGTGGCTTCTGCAGCGTTCCTAATCTGCTCAGATAGGGTGCTTCCCAGTTGCTGGCACTACTGTGGGGTAAAGAGACAGGTAGTGCCCGGCCTTCTGCCTTAAATCCTATTCTCCATCTCCTTAAGTGGAACCAGAGGGCTTAATGCAGACACTGGAAGAGGTCAGCTCCAGTGGCGTTTTAGTAGGGATTCCCAATTCGTCGGTCACAACGTGACCTCGTAGTGACCGACTGAAAGGGAACGTCTCAGTTATGGATGTAACCCTCGTTCCCTCAAGGAATGGAACGGAGACGTCACGTCCCATCGCCACAGGTGCTGCTCCCTGCTGTTTACGGCCAGTCACTGTTTCTGGCTTTCTCAGCGAAATTAAGCTAATTTCCCTATTTGCAAGTGCGGCTTATATACGCATCTGGCATTATGCAAATACCTCAATGCCAAGTTCATTGGCGTTTTAATAGTACTTTAATAGGAACGAGGGTTACATACGTAACCGAGACGTTTTATATGAAATAAACAACATTGCAGTAAACTCATGGTACATGATCATAAAACCATCAGAATACCATTGTACATCTCTTTTTAACTGTACAACCTTTTTTTAAAGAAGTTTCACATACAATGCATTTTTGTTTTGTTGAGACTTTTTCATAGAGATTCATGAAATGAACGTGGTATTAAATATTTCTTCAAATGCTGTATTCTGTACATATAATTGAAAGTTTTATATAAAGGCAGTACAATCAAAGTACAATAAAAAGATGCAGTACCATAAATTGATTTCAAGTTTGTGATCATAAACTGACTGCAGAAGGTTTTATGAAGTGTGACACTTCAGAGGAGATATTTCAACCACTTCTCTCATAACAAAAGTATGAAAACTCTCACCCATGTACGGTTTTGTCCCAGCAATTGATGTTGCTTTTAAGTCATCTTTCACGATAGCAGCTATGTTGAAATCTGTAAGGTGAGCATGACCTGTAGAGAAGATAAACAATCTTAAGTACAACATATGAAATGAGCCTATAATAATGTTTTAATATTCTCACGTCTATCTGGTTACATCTGAGTAACCAGACATAACATTTGAAGCCAAAAAGACCTGTCACACCTTTGAAATTAATGTTCAATGCAAGGTATTTTTAATGTTATGTGAAATACAGTGTACAATATTGACAGTATAGACTAAAACAGAGGTTCTTAACTCTGACCCTCGAGATCTACTTTCCTGGAGAGTTTTAGCTATAACCCTGATCAAACTCACCGAAAGGGGTATAAACGGAGGTCGGAGCCAGCTGCAAATGGGTGGGTTAGCAGCAAGTGGGTGGAGCTTTAGCCGCAAGTGGGCTGTACAAACTTCCAGAGGATTCACCACCGTCCCATTTGAAGCGTAAACTCTTCCTACTTGTACATTTCTGAAATCCCTCCTACTTGCGGCATAAGCTCCTCCCACTTGCGGCATAAGGTCCTCCTACCTGCAGTCTCCGGGCTGCAGCGATATATACTTGAACTCACCTGTCTGCAATTTTCTAGTATTCCTGAAGACCTAGGTTAGTTTGCTCAGGTGTGTTTGATCAGAGCTGAAGCTAAACTCTGCAGGAAAGTGAATCTTGAGGGCCATAGTTAAGAAACCTCTGGTCTAAAAGTTTGACTTTGCCAATAGAATAGATTCAAAACACTATATTCCAAGACCATTTTTTGTTAGTTTGTTTGTTTCAGCCTCAATAAAAAGTTTTGGTTCTGATATTTGCGGCAAGTTCTAGTAATGGGGTCACATTGTATATAGAGAGCGATAAAGAACAGAGAGACGACCAATGTCACCCGTTCACCCTGTTGCAGATCTGCATGGCCGCAGGGTGTGAGGGAACTGGAGCAGATGCTTTTGTAAGTATGTTGTTTTAGAGAGAGTAGTTGTTGAGGATGTATGCTGATGTGGATGTTAATCAGCCTCATGCAGAGATTTACAGCACACTTTAAGATAGCAGGGGATAAAACAGCTTTGTATGGAAAGTCTTCTAGTATTTAATCAGTAGGATAATCGGTTAAATGTACAATTACACATAGACACTTCTAAAATGTAGACAATATGTAATTCTAAACAAAACATTTATACTCAATCCGAAATAGACATCTTAATCTCCTCATAAAAATAAAACTCAACAATTTACTGAGGTGTAAAGACCTTCCAGCATCTCGTGTCATCTGAACTCATGATGATCTGCTCAACAGGATTCTGACTCCCAAATATTGGCCAGAATTTAAGTCAAAAGCACACACAGGTTTTGGCAGTGAGTTTTATTAAAAGACAGTTAACAATCCTAATCTGAATGATGAGATGAATTTAGATGTTTCTTGATGGTGTGATTTGCTGTGGATGGCTATGGGACAGTTCTCGTGTACCCCCTCTCAAGATGTCTCCTTACACAACACCTGAATCACAGCTTGTTTTGTGTAAATTGCTGACACATTAGGTGGCAGTTTTACTAAACATGGCAAATTTGCATGAAAAGGCTATTTAAAAAAGCGCAGACAGAAGTGGAAATTTTTGCAGGTGATTTTCTGACAAGGTGCAGATTAAAGGTGCAATGTGTACATTTTTTGCTGCATCTTGACGTGAGGTTGCGAATTGCAATTAAAGGCTCAGTCCACCGCTCACCCCTCCCATTCAAAGCACAAAGAAAAGCCGACACAGGTAAAAGATGTCATTGTCTGAGACAGCAAAGAGTAGTCAGTCAAGCAGTGGGGTTAATAAAACATGCTTCATAAAGCAGTTTGTCTGTATAGGGCTACTGTTGAAACATGACAGTGCAAAATGGTGACTTTCCATGTAAAGGGAACCCCAGTAATAAAAAAGTAACGCTTCATTATGTAATGTCGTTATAAACCACTGAAGACAGAGTTATGCACACTACACTTAAACATTCTGAGCGGAGATACACGAGGATTGGAGTTGGGAAACACTGGTTTAGGGTCTGTAACGTTTCAGTCCATCATGTTTTTATCTGTCCATTAAACTCACTATTTGTTTGCTGTGCTCCACTTCCTGTTGGTTTGAAAATAGGCCAAGCTCTGTACAAAGTGTTGCCAGTTTTACTGCCTTGCCGATCATTTATTACTATTGCCTGTATTTCACGTGCACTGTCCCTTTGTCTGTTCATTGGTTTGCTCCTATTTTGTAACTTAGCTTTGATTTGTTTACTGATTTCTTGCCTCCGAGTGTATTAGACAATCTGCGTTTAGTTTCTGAATGGTTTGTCTTGTTTGTCTTTGACAATAAACCACATCAGCAAAAATGATTCAAGCTAACCTCATTACAGGGAGCAACTGCATTACAAGAGCACAGTGGTGGTTCGTTGACAGAATCAAATCAGTTCAAAAAATATGTATATATTTTGATACATGTCCAAACACTAGTAATATTAGGTTAAGCAAATCTGAATAGGCAGCACTAAAAATCAATAACCTGAATAACAATACCCACAGAAACCAAATACAGACAACCAATGAGGTTGAAGAAATGAGGACACATTACATTTCAGTCATAAAAAATCCAATAACTCTTGTGTTCATAGACCTTGGTCTGATGGGTGTAACAGGTTAGGGTGTAGACCAAGAATGATGATAGTGATGTTAGGTTCTTGAACGAATCGTTCTTTTCTCAGGAAGTAACCGGTCGAGTCGGTTCACAAATCAAACTGAATCGAACTTTAGTTTTGGGCATAGGTTTCGGGCTGATGACGCAGATCGCCAAGCCGAAATAGCATGTCGGACTAAAAAAGAACCAAACAAAGTTTGTCGATGATTGCCGAGGGGAGGATTGTCGATGATTCTGGCGGATGAGTTGCTGACACTGCGTGTGAATCACCGAGGATTTGAACAAGCCTGATGCGTGAAGTTCCTTGTTTTATTCGTTTCTTGATATGGTTGTTTTATTAAAAAGCTTGAATTTAAATACGATTTATTGTGCATGCAAATCATATTTTATTTGTTTAAGGAAAACCAATTAGTTTAAAAGACAAAGTTGATTTATTCTTTATACTTATATGTACAACACTTCCGCAATTGTGTTTACACCTATGAGTGTCTTTTAGGAATCTTATCCAATTTGTAGGCTAGTCAAAACTGGTCAGTTGTATCTGTCATTTACGATCCGATTGAAACACAAACATTACTAACTTGTGAATGAAAGGCAATAAATCAGCTATGCCTTCACAAAAACAACTTTTTATTTGAATGTTTTAATGTGTTGACACAGACGACTTTATTTGAATGTTTCATTGATACAAGTAGTTAGAAAATAAATGCGTAGCGATGTCATTTCTTGATGTCTTCAGGAACCGGTGCGGTGAAGCGGCTTTTTGAACCGGTTCAATGAGCTAAAATGTCCGAAAAGAGCCGGCTCGCGGAAATGAATCGGACTTTGCATCACTGGATGATGATTATAAAATAAACAATAACTTTAATACACAGATAAACATTTACACATACACAGCAAAATAAAAGGAATGAATCAATATTGCAGTCTTTTTATAGTGATAAGGTGATGAGGGTCAGATGATGGTGATTAAAAATGACGATCAGGTGAGGGAGAGTGGAGGATGATGAGAAATACAGACTACATTTACACGTGGGCAGCTATTTTCGTAAACAACCTCTACAGTTTCAAAAACAATTTTGTGCACACATGTCAGTTTTCATAAAAGTGTTCATTGACACGTACCCGTGTATATATGGTGTAACGAGAAGCTCAAGCCCACGTAAGCCAATCAGAAAACAGCAACAATCACTTCTTGTTCCTGTTTTGAACAAGGTCACACTTTTGCCGTAGATGCGAGCTCTGGCGCATACTGTGACGTTGGCCGCCTAAACATCCTTTTGTCTCAGATTACATGCAAGCGTGTAATCAAAGATTTTCCAAATCTCCACTCTGGCCGGAGTTTTTAGAAAGAATCGGATTCAGATGCGAGTTCTCCGTTTGCATGTAAACAAAGAGCGCAAACGAAGGGAAATGTCTCAGTTTTTCAAAATAATCATGTACGTGTAAACAGGGCCACGGATACAAATAAAAACACAGATGACCCCACCTCTCCATAAACCGCTTTCACTTTGGCCTGCTCCTAAACTTTTCTGGACCGCCAGAAGTCAAGGGAAGAGGTCATAACACTCTGTACACATTTATATGCATATCCCTATTACCATATGAATTATGCAGAAATTATGCAGTTTGTTAGTTTGCCTGCATTTATTTGATCTAATTTTAGCTCATTTTCTCTGTATTGATGAAAGTGACATTGCCCTGAGCACAAGTTTAAAAAACATTTTGAGCCCCATTAAAGTATTAGTTTGTGTTACACTGCATAAATAAAGTCATAAACATATTTGATGGCATGACGGTGAATAAATGAGAGAGAATATATATTTATATCTGAGTCAACTATCAATTCATATCTTTAAGACAATAATATCCCAAACAATACACCAAATATTGATTATACAGTCTGAACAGATTTCATTGGGTCTATAGTACTTTGATGAAAAATAACCATGTGAAGGTCGCGGTCAGATAAAAAAATCAGATCAAGTTCTGTCTAGTGTTAAAACTACAGTGTTTAACTAATGTGCCACAAAAGACATGTTTTCACAACTCAATATACAATGTTGTGACGATTTTACAATAGGTGTGTTCAAGTTCATGCGGCGCTACGCAGACCGATCGGCGAGGTTATCGCTTGCAGTCAAGGGAGGAGTTTAAGACGGAGCCAACAAGTCGGACACCTGTTGCTTGCTGTAGTGACGTGTGCACCATGTTTCCTTTTTTTTCATCGGGAATGAAGTGAATAAGATGGTGAATTTGTCAAAAAACAAATCTTTTAATAGAAATTGCAACCAGAAACAATTTATATTTAATATTTTAGTTGCTGTTTATACTTTATGCCCAAAAATAATGGGAAGCCTAGATATTTAAAATGGTTTTTCCCTTTTTTCATCTATTTAGTATCACATGACACTATATTGCATATTCAGGTATATTAAGGAATTTTACCTGTTATTAAAACATGAATTTATAATGTTTATTAGTGGAACTGAAAGGAACTGAAAATTGTACCTGGAAATAGGAATTTATAGGAAATAGGAACTTAGGATTTTCAGTTTAGACAGCTCAAACGTGTTTTACTCTAGGACTAGCCTTTAGCCTTGTTTATTAAACTGGGGGTAGCTGTGTTGTTGTAAGTTTAATGTGAAGTCTTGTTAATGCATCATTCATATTTAAAGGAACAGTATGTAAGAAATGTATATCAATTAATCATAAAATGGCTCTGATATGCCACTAAACATTAAGAAATCATTTTCATTTCAAATACTTATATCACTGACAACAGTGGTCTGGCCAGGATATTGTCATTTAAAAGGTGGAGATGCAGCCCTCAACTGATGTTTATGTTGTCATTTTGTGTATTGGCCACCATTTGTATGATTGCAGTACCAGTTTTAGCCACAAATTTTGTGAATGCAATATCAGTTTTGGGAATAATCCTACATACTGTTCCTTTAATTTATTCACTTGTTTGTCTTGTCCTTTAAACACTCTTTTCAAATTTACTGCAACTGCGCTGGATACCTGAAGTAATTTTATCTTATGGATGATGAGCTTCTCCAAAATGTTATCTGTCATTTTAAATACGCACTTTAAATTGAAATAGATTTGATTGGCTGTCAATGGTTTATCGGTTATCATTTGGGGAAAAAAATCGATTTGAAAGTGATCTCGTTTCTATCTTTAATGTTGTAGTTGTGGTGTGTGAAAGCAGCTATTCTCTTAATGCAGAATGATTTTTAAAACAATATTAGTTATAGTTATAGTCCAAAGTGTGAACGTCCCTTTTTAAACTTTTATGTTTATAGATATTCAAGATTTTTTATTTGCCACATACAATAGAACATATGTTAGAGAAAACACTCTAGAGCAGTAATTCACATTCTCAAAGTGTGGTCCGCCAAACCCCCCCAGTGGTCCGCCAAAAGATGACCTAGGCAAGTGTTTATACAATCGTCACTTATTTAAGTAGATTTTTAATGCACTTGCGAAACTGTGATATCAGTTCTTGCCTTTCTGTTTTAATAATGTAAAAATGGATCAGTTGGCTAAACCAAAGAGGAGTCAAAATAAAAGATCAAGCGTCAACTGAAAGCAGCTAAAATCCACAGATCTATTAGTTTTGTAATGTACTAGTTTTTGTTCATGTGTAAAATCCCTGTAATTTCAGTGATTTTGGACATTAAGGGGAACATTTTTTTTTCAGTATTTTATTGTTACCATAGTTACAACCATAGACTTCATATACCCACCTCAGTCTTAAATTAATGGCTCTTTGGAATGACATTAAGTGGGACCTAGGCTGTTACAGTATGTTTAATTGCATTTTTTTTCACATGTGCAGTTTGTTGTTCATATTAAGCTGCAACTTATTTCACATTTACTTTATCAAATGAAATAAAATTCATATAATAATTTCTGAACATTGCATTGCATTTGTTTTTAAAAAATTAGTTTTTGACTTGAAACAGTTGCATATTAAACTTAAACTTAGCTTATCCTTCCTATGTTGATGTTTTTTGGGGGAGTGTTAGAGTCAGATTGTGTTAGGTGGTCCTCAGAAAAAAATTGGAAGATAAAGTGGTCCTTGGGCTGAAAAAGTTTGAGAAACACTGCTCTAGGCACTAGTGATGAGTAGAAAACATTACATCTGTCGATCAGATACAGATGACGAGTACAGTAAGTGTAAAACAATAAATATGACAGTGACTTACCGTGTTCATCCAGTAAAATGTTGTCTGGTTTTATGTCTCTGTGAACACACAAATAAAGCAAATATCATAGGGACAATCGGTTTAAAACGGTTTAAAAACATTTTAGGGCAAATGAAAACAAGCACACAGTCACATAAACTTCTGTAAAAATCTGACAGGGATAAAGATGTAAAAAAGTGAAGTGTGTTTGTGTGTGAACTCAAGTCAATTTGCATTGTTGCATTACAGTATATCAGAAAATAACCTGTACCTGTGAAGCATATAGTTAGGATCATATATAAGTGAAAATAACAGTTTAAGGCAAACTAATATAATGTAGCTTATAAAACAGAGTTATGCTACAGTTAACAACAATAAAGACAACCAGGACACTAAAAAAAAATAAAGCCAAAGGAGAATCTGAGCTGATTTACATCAAGATGAGCAGATGAGATAATCCTGACAGTAAACCACAGATACAGAGTCAGGTGTGAAACTTCAACGCTCTGTTATGTGCAAAACTAGCTGACATTTACACACAGGCCACACATTACACCTGATTCTGCACAATTTCGTTTGGCAACGGTTGTCATGGTAACCTGACTCCTGTCAATCAATTCAATCGTCTGCTGACGATTCTGTCTTCTGTAAATAAGGACTTCATAGATAATATAGGGTTTTATCATTTGCAGATGTATCTTAGTGATCTGATGGTTTCTTTCATGGTTTCTTTATTTGCAGCAGCGAAGGATACATCTCATGCATCCTCAGACTTCCTATGAAAGAAGGACGCATCTTACTTGCTTTTCTGAAACGAGACAGCCTTATGCGTATGCAACCTTTGATCGTGACCTCCACAGGACACAGCCTACTGAAACAAGACACAGCTACTGTAGTAATGTTTCATGTGTAAGAGAGAACACATGCACCACACGTTTTTATAAAATATTTGAATCAGTAATGTTGTCTCATTGTTTTATTGACAGGAATATTAATTTGTGTTTCGAGAGTCTTTTGTGGATTATTAAATGTGTGTTTTTTTCTTGTTTATAATGTTTGTAATGCTATGGATGACTCTTCGTGATTATTAAAGGTTTTTATCCACACATTGAAAGTGTGATGTTTGTGAGTCTTTCTCTCTGTGTTCTTGTTTATTTTGACTCTTGCAATCTTGAAATGCAATGATCTTTACTGTTATAACTGTTAAATGTGTTCGCCTGAAGAAATGAAGTCATATACACCTGGCATCAATGTGAGTAAATGATGGGCTAATTTTCATTTTGGGGTGAACTGTTCCTTTGAATCAATAGCTGGGAGTCTGTGACTAAAGTGATAAAACATTGTGATGTGAGAAACCTCAAGCCTGCACAAGAGAACACAAAATAAATCACTTTTCATAGGCAGTGTTTCATATTTATTTTCTCTGTATGAAGATTTTAGAGACGTTTGAAATTGACTCAAATCTGCCCTACTCTCAAAACAATGTTTTTAATCCCAAACTTCACTTGGACAGAAGCTTCATAAGTTTTGTTTTGTTTGGTCATCAATATGGAGTATTATTTGCCTTTTAGCAAATTCATAAAGTTGAATAAATGCTTAAATAATATTGATATGCAAAGCAGTGTTTCTATTTTGAATATATTATTATTATTAAACAGTATATAGAGGTTCTGGCTTTCAGAATTGAAAAATAAAATTTTTATTTATCAGTTCAAGCAGCAGGTTTCAGCACAGACTGCTTTATAACTCAGCAATTGATCAACTCTACCGGAGAAGATGTGAAGACTGAAATTATATTTTCATTTATCATCAACATCTTCTGTCATAAATGCTGAATCTCTATTAAGATCAATTTTTGCTATAATATCATAAAGGTGATTGATCCTTAAAGTGTTATGAGAAGAAGTTACACTCAGTGTTACCTGAGCACCCTGAGAGCAAACTGATCCAGCAGACTCTTCTTTCGCTTGACTAATCCAACAACCTATTAGGAGGATCTAATGACCTCATTACATGAGCGATCATGATGAGGTCTGTAAGTGATCTGTCCTGCTGCCGCTCACCTGATCCCCACATGCATCTACTGAGAAACAGAAGGACAACTGACACAATAAACTCCTCGGTCAGCGAGATGACATTTGTCAGATGTGCTGGAGATGAAGAGAAAGTCACATGAGCTCTTTAATGTCTCATTTCTAGTTACCTAAACTAAATGCAAGCACAAAAGTAACTGTTAATCCCCCCAAAAAACTACATAAAACATTACTGAGTAATAAACACTAACAAGTCTTCCTGATTATTTACCCACCACATTTGGATGAAATGAAAATATACATGAAAATTAATTTGTATGTATTTCTGATTGTTTTGGCAATTCAGACTAATTTAACTATTTAAAGTTTTAACGCTGGGTTTTCCTCCGTCTCACATCAGCGCATTATGAGAGATTTGTTAGTGTTCTGTTATATATCCGACTTTATTTGGATAATACAAAGCTAAGGAAACAGACACGGGCAATGAAATGAAACGGAGAACATTTATTATATGCGATGCTCTGTGTAAAATGAACCGGATGGCTGCATTAAAGCAGTAGGTCCACTTTATGAAGTGTTGTTAAATTAAGATCATAATTTACAGTCAGCAATAAGATATCAAGTCAGCTTACATTATTTGAAAAATAATGGAGCCGGAGGAGGCAGACCCAACCATGGCTTTATAATGTCCCTTGCGCGCACTGCACCTCTACGTGGATCGCACACAAAGCCTCAGGACCTCAGACCAGCTCTTTGTTTGTTACGGTGGTCAGCAGAGAGGGAAAGCTGTCACTAAGCAGAGAAAGTCTCATTGGATAGTTGAAACTATAGCCCTTGCTTATAATCTGCAGGGCATTCCTTGTCCATTTAAATTGAGAGCTCACTCTACTAGAAGTGTTGCCTCATCTTGGGCTCTTGCTCGTGGTTCCTCGCTAACCGACATCTGCAGAGCTGCTGGTTGGGCAACACCTAACACGTTCATTAGGTTTTACAGTGTTCGTGTCGAGCTGGTCTCCTCTCAGGTTCTCTATTCATCTGGGAGATCACTGAGCACCCGCTCGCATGTCGGCTTGCAGCCTCCGACTGACGCTACACAATAACTGTCAGTATGGAAGGCCATCCAGTCAAAATGCGTAACGGTTTGATTGACTTTCCTCCGCTGCCCCTGTTAGCCTGATGTTGCGGAGCATCCGCTGTCAGCCTCTCACTAGCTGCATGTGTGAACTTATGTGTTTGGCTCGGGCATCCACATTGCGTCCCACCGGGTTCCTTTGTGAGTATTTTCCGTGGGGTTAATCCTACTAGCCCACGTTTCCCTCAGCAGAGCCCTGCTTTGCTTACACAGCCACGTCTGTCTTTTATACCTCAACTACGGTTGACTTTCGCCCACCAATAGCCCTTAACAGGGCGGTGGTTTCCGCAGCGTTCCTATCCCGCTCAGATAGGGCACTTCCCAGTCGCTGGCACTAATGTGGGGTTAAAGGAACATCTAGTGCACTGACTTCTGCCTTAAATCCTATTCTCCATCTCCTTAAGTGGAACCGGAGGGCTTAATGCAGACACTGGAAGAGGTCAGCCCCAGTGGCGTTTTGGTAGGGATTCCCAATTCGTCGGTCACAACGTAATGTCGTTGTAACCAACTGAAAGGGAACGTCTCGGTTACAAATGTAACCCTCGTTCCCTGAAGGAAGGGAACGAAGACGTCACGTCCCGTCGCCACAGGGTTGCTCCCTGCTGTTTACGGCCGGTCACGTTTTCCGGCTTTTTCAGCGAAATGAAGCTAATTTCCCTATTTGCACCTGCTGCTTATATACGCACCTGGTGGGGCGGCGCCAGCATTATGCAAATATCTCAATGCCAAGTTCATTTGCGTTCTGTAGTAAACGAAGCAGATGGGTCTCTCTAACTGAGTTCCCAATTCGTCGGTCCCGACGTGACGTCTCCGTTCCCTTCCTTCATACGTAATCAAGACGTTCTCAGTCGTCTCTTATTTTGACAGATGCACACTTATGCTGCATGCTTCATAAAATGCGCTAATTAGTTTGGTTGAATCTGTCTATCTAAACCTGGGCTGGGTTCCACTCCAAATTTGTATTCCTTTGCCTCGCAAACTTCCCTCAGTCTTGTTGACTCAGATGTGCATCACTGCATACGTAGCACGAGTGTACGCTGCTGGAGGAACACTTGAAATGGGTTTAAATGGAACACACTGAACCCTGATCACTCAGGGTAAATTAAGTGCAAAGAAGTACTACGAGATCAATTTGAAAACTGCATGCATCGGGTGAGTTGCTGTTGTGACATCACAATCGTGGGGTGGTCTATGGAGCAGTCTGAAGTGCTTTGTATGCTCTGTTACATTGTGTTTTCATGTGTTGAGCACATGGCTTTTGGTCGTTTCTGTCATGTTCTCTTCTCTTTTCAGTCTTGGCCACACCCTCTTGTTTCATCATTTATTTTCTGATTCACTTGCTCACCTGTTTCCTGATTCCCCTTCTTCTTTCCTTTCCTATTTAATGCCCTTGTGTTATCTGTCCTCTGCTGCTTTGTTCCTACGTCTAGTATTTTCTTTAATCTCTCATGGGTATTTTTGTTTTATAGCCTTGTTGGGATTTCTGGACCTTTGTTTATTGCTCAGTTTTGTTATTTTATTACTGAAGACTCTTTTATTTGTGTGCTGTCAGGTCCTGTCAGAAAGCAAAGTTTAAAGCAAAAATAAAACGTTTTCTGGAGCATTCATTATTGATATGAAGACTGAAGTTAAGAAAATAGCTTTAAATAAGTTTTAGTAATAGTTACGAAACCTATTGTATGGGGTTAGGTGTTTTTAGTAAGAAAGTCATTTGTTTGGGGTCTCATATATTCAAATGTTTAACCGGGCATCACATAATATCTGGACTTCAATCTAGATTTAGTCATTTTGGTGGGTTACATGTGCAGGTGAGGATTGTGTGAAATAGATTACAACACAATAGATAAACCGTATTGAAATAATGAAACTACAGAAAACAAAAATAAAACATGCCGAACATGTACGTGTAGAACTTTTGTCCTTTTTAAAATATATTTAAGTAGTGATAAATTAATAGATATGATTAAAATAAACACATTGAATTACACAGTTTAGTCCCTTATTAATACATGTAACTCAAAAGTTAGAGTCATGATTCAATAAAAGCTGCTCTTCCTTATCCTCATCCCTAAAGATCATCTTAATTGAAAAGCTCTCAAGTGTTAATAATTTAAACAGCTTAAAGCAGAAAAACAGGATGTATTATTTTCATCTCAGACAGTCTGCTGGAACAGAAACGGTCATCTCAAGGGGGTGCTCGTGTTAGGGATGGAAATGCTTTCAAGCGTGCTATGATAAATAAAATATCAAAACATAAGGTAAGGAGGTTTGTTAAAATCTGATGCTTTCCTCTGCTTCTCCGTGCAGCATCAGACACAGCTGACATCAACACATCAACAGGGTCACACACCGGGCGAGAAGCCCAGCGTGACGTCCAGGACAACTCACAAATATTCTGCATGTGTGAGCTCAAGTTCAAAGTGCACTCCTGATGAAAGTTTTGGCCAGTTTTAAGTATTTGTATTAAACAATAGGTGAACATTGAATACTAATAAAAATTACTTAAAGGGGGGGATAACAGTATTTCATGCAATCTGACTTATTAACAGAATAATAAGTCAGAATGCCTCGGCCTCGTGCCAGCCGTGACGATATAAAAAAAACATCACACTCCTACTTGAGCGATATTGCTTAAATATATCATGGCCATACAGGCTAATGTAGTTTCAATTATAAAGGAGACACTACAGGTGAATAGAGTTATATTAGTTTTTTAATAACACCATCACCACATTAATATGCAAATTGGATGTTTACAAATTATAATATGCTAATGAGCATACATTTAACAAGGCATTGTATAAAATAGGGAAAAAATAACGAAGCAAGTAGATCACCACACAACTTCATCAAGAGTGTGAGAGAATTAAAATAAATTGATAAGGATGGCAGAGTTATGTTCATAATATGTAATGTTTTTTTAAAGGTTTGTTGGTTAATTATGATAAGTGCCCTATTTTCCGCTTGGGCTCCTGCCCCAGAAAATGTCTGCGCATGTGGCTGTGTATTTTAACACAATATGGCAGGCTGTTTTGACCGCTCAGCATCCAGGGCCATAATAAGATGATCTATCCTGTCATTGCACACACTGACAATGCGTCTCAAGTTTCTTTGGCATCATGCTGACAGTAAAGAGATTCATCTAGTGCTCTGCTCCCATCACTACACAAAAACATTTAGCTTTGGTTTCACAGACAAGGCTTAGCTAAAGCCAAGACCAGGCCTTAAATTAAATTAAGATACTTAAGCATCTTTAATAAACATGCCTTAGAAAAAGATGAGACAAATCAATGGCACTGGCTTAAGATCTGTTAGTAAAAGTTATTATCAGTTAAGACAGCTCAAACATGTTTTAGTCTAGGACTAACCTTAACCCTTGTCTGGGAAACCAGGGTTTAGTCCCACATGTCAACAGTTAGACCATTGGTGTTCAGTTTTACTGAAGATTGTTTCTTAACTCAGCCAAAAAGGGTTGTCCAACAGATGGCATGGCATGCACAAATCATACTAAATTTTATCTGACATAAAGTAATAGCTGAAGATGTATGGAGGAAATAGTTTGTGGATACTGACTTTTTTGCAGCTATCTGCAATGAGCAGAAAAAAAGGAAATTAAATACTGTATTATACTCCAACTTCTTAATATTACATAATATTACACTTTATTGTATTATTGTATTTATTGTTTTTATCTGATGGTCAAGGGTAGAAATTTCTCTTCATATACATCTTTTGTACTGAATTTGCTTTTGCTTTATATCAAAGCAGCTGACCAGGCATTCTTGGCCTTTCTTCATGTTTGCCTTAGGTTGGAATGATTAAAAATGCCATAGAATGTAAAACTGTACTCACGTAGGCACAGATGAATAATATAATAGTTAATAATATAATAAGTTCAATAATAAAAATAATTTGTTACATTTATATAGTGCTTTTCTGCAGCACTTACATTTATATATTTGTTACTGCTGATTTAGCGCTATATGCTAGTTAATGCTATATGCTAGCATTTAGGCAGTAGTTCTACTATTGACGTTACAGTTACGTTTTGCAGGTCCATACTGGAAAAAAACACAAACCTACCAACCTACCAAAATGTTCATTAACAATCTCCAAACAATTAATTATTCCTCAGAATATGTATCTTCGTCTGATCCAGGCTTAAACATAAGGTCTGTTACTGTAGTAGCTGCTCTGAGAAACAGCCAATCAGTGCAGATCTCAACATTATAATTCATGACCCTTTGAAATAAGGTAATAATAGACCATTTTAAATCTAAAGGCAAATCCTAGGGTTGTAAATGGACATGTAAAAAGTAGTACAACTGTGATAAAACAATAACGAAAAGAAAAACATTGTCTTTGTGTCATTTTAGAAATTTGGGATTCAAATACCAGTGTTAGGTGCCACATTCCCAGTCCATATAGAAACCAGCCTTATCTACAATTATACATTAACATACAAAAACATTACTCTATATATATATATAAAGATCTCCTTATTGTTTGTAGCTACTGTAGATGCTAGCACATTTCTTTAACCAGTTGTGGTTGCTACTAGTTGTGGCATAACTGGACTAAATGTCATGTAGTTGAGAGAGAATCATTACCTGTGAATGATGCGTTTGTTGCGCAAGTAGTGCAAAGCGAGGGCGATTTCACACACATAGTGCTTCACTGTGCTCTCTGTAAAGTGAACGTTCTGTTGCAGGTGGTAACGTAGATCTCCGCCCAACAGCAGGTCAACTACCATGAACATGTCTTCTTCATCCTGAAATGAGTACCTGTGTTAAGAAAACACAACAGCTGAAAGATTACTCAATACACAGACACACTTTTTTTCATAAAAATAAGTCCATCAAATGAAAATATTTATCCTGCCAATAAACATACAGACATGGTCAAAAACTTTAACCTTAAAGGACAAGTTCGGTATTTTAGACTTAAAGCCCTGTTTTCAGATTGTTTATGGTCAAATAGAATGGTTTTGACTGAAATTTCGACATTTTCGGCTGCCCTGAGAATTTTCGCGTGTTTGTGTTTCAGCTCAGACCTCTACAATGGGTTTATAGGTGCACTGGAACAATCCTTCCTAAAATGCATTAAACTTTCGTTTACAAAGACGTGAAACTCACCGAGTGGTCAGGGGTGTTCACTGATATGCTCACACAAAAATCGCTGCAAAAGATGCTTTCCAACAGCTGTTTTAGCATTCGTTGTTAACTTGTGGACCTATTTCCCCAAACGCCTCACACCCGTACATTCTTCCGCTTAGAGCTTGAATAATAAACACTCCAGCCCAGGTGGTGGCGCTAATCCGCCTTTGCCAATTGCAAGAATAGAAACAAAGTTCCCGGCGCGGAGTAATACCGTACCTCACAGGACGTCTAATACAGTCAATGGAGTTGGTAAAAACTACGATAAAACCTGTTGGAATGCGTCTTTTGGAGCGATTTTTGTGTGAGCATACCAGTGAACACCCCTGACCACTCGGTGAGTTTCACGTCTTTGTAAACGAAAGTTTAATGCATTTTAGGAAGGATTGTTCCAGTGCACCTATAAACCCATTGTAGAGGTCTGAGCTGAAACACAAACACGCGAAAATTCTCAGGGCAGCCGAAAATGTCGAAATTTCAGTCAAAACCATTCTATTTGACCATAAACAATCTGAAAACAGGGCTTTAAGTCTAAAATACCGAACTTGTCCTTTAACACAACATTAAAAAAGTTGGAGTTTTTCAGATTTTCATGTGCAAGAGAAATCCAATGACATCCCGCAAGGAGAAAGAGAAATGAAAGAGATGAATGAAGAATGTCCAAATGGAGGATTATGGGATTTTTAGTTAAAGATAACAGAGCAGATGAATGGAGATTATGACATAATGAGACTGGAGTTAATAAACAAAAGTAGAATTTTCAATTTTGGGGGAAAGTGTTCCCTTTAAAAAAAAACACAGAAACACAAATCTAAACAGCCACACAGCCCAACATCAAGAACTCAAGAACCCTATACAGTTTATCATATATATTTTAAAAGTATTACACAAGTAAATCTTAACCTGCTTAGACATTACTACCTGACGCACATTACTACCTGACGTGCCTACGAATTGGCCAGGTACCACCGTTCACTTTAAAACCCAGACAGTCCTTTGTTGGTGGAGCAGTGACATGGATGTGTCACGAAGAACAAAGAGGACCAAAGGCAAATTAGCAGGTGAGTCTTTTGCTTTAATATACACAGTTCGAGCCGTACAGGTAGTGGTACTTGGGAAATAAGAGTTTAAAACAAAACATAGGCAAAGCCACTCAGGTTATGTAACTTAGGAGGTCACAGTCCTTTAAAAGGTAAAGCAAAACTTGTCCGCGTGGCTGTGTAACCAAGGGTAGGCAGACAGACTTGGCCGACTCCGCGGCGTTCAAAAGCAGGCTGTGACCGGCTGCGGCAGCAGCGACGGGCTCGTGAGAGAGAGGGGAAATACTGGAGCGCCTGAGTAGCCTAGGCTCGTTCCACACACCTCCTCAGCAGAGTAACTGTACAGAGAGCAGACTGGGTAACACACAGGAGAAACTGCTTATCACTGATATTAACAAAGACTCGACTCGACAGGACAGGACAGGAGCACGGCTCCGTATCTAACACAGAGTGAGACACAACACAACGTGACCATCAAATAATAATCCAACAGAGGAAGGGAAAAAGAGGGAACTATATATAGGGAGGTAAATAACAAGATGAGGAGCAGGTGAGGAAATGAGGAACACCTGGGGGAAGCGCTAATAGGTTAACAAGCGAGTAAATGAGAAGAGGTAAAATAGAGAAAGAACCCAAAGACGTAACAGTATCCCCCCCTCAAAGTGCGTCCCGGGCAGGAATCCAGTATCTCTCCTCCGGACCGTAACCTTCCCAATCTACCAGAAACTGACGACCACGACCCCGGGGGCGGACATCAAGGAGTCTACGGACACGATAGACAGGGGAACCCTCTATGCGAATAGGGGTGGTAACGGGGCGAGGGGGGGGGGCGAATGACGGGCTTGAGACATGAGACATGAAACACCGGATGAACGCGACGAAGGTTAGAGGGCAACCGGAGCTTAACAGAAACAGGGCTAAGAATCTTAACGATACGAAATGGTCCAATAAACTTGGGGGCGAGCTTGCGCGAGGGGAATTGGAGAGGGAGATTGAGGGTGGAAAGCCAAACCCTTTGTCCGCACGTATAACGCGGACTCTTAATGTGATGCCTATTGGCAGCACGACGGGTAGCGGACCGAGACTTACAAAGAGCGGACCTAACCGGTCTCCAGGTGCGTTTGCAGCGTTCGATAAAAGCCTTGACAGAGGGCGCCTTAGATTCAGTATTGGAGGCTGAAAACAGCGGGGGTTGGTACCCTAGACAGCTCTGAAAGGGCGATAAACCGGTGGCAGAAGATGGAGCGGAGTTATAAGCATATTCTGCCCACGGGAGCTGTTCGGACCAAGAGGCGGGGTTGCGAAAAGCGAGACTGCGTAAGATGCGCCCTATAGTCTGATTAGCGCGTTCAGCCTGTCCATTGGTTTGCGGATGGAAACCAGAGGAAAGGCTGACAGAAGCCCCGATGAGGCGACAAAATTCCTTCCAAAACAGGGAGGAGAATTGTGGACCCCTATCTGACACGACATTTTCGGGGAGACCGTGGATCTTAAAAATGTGGTCAACGACTATCTGCGCAGTCTCCTTAGCGGAGGGAAGCTTAGGGAGCGGGATAAAACGGGCGGTCTTAGAGAAGCGGTCGCTAACGGTGATAAAGTCAAGCGCTATCTGAGCCCATGGTCGCGACGGAATGGGTAAAGGTCTAAGGAGACCAGCGGGGGGCCGGTTGCTAGACTTAGTCTGGGCGCAAACAGAGCAAGACGCGATAAAGCGGCGGACGTCACGTTCTCGAGTGGGCCACCAAAATCTTTGGGAGATCGAGGCAATAGTACCTCTGACTCCAGGATGCGCAAATATCTTGGAGGCATGTCCCCACTGGAGAACGGCACGTCGAGCGGAAGACGGGACAAAAAGTAAGCCCTTAGGGCAGAGACGCGGGGTAATAGTGTTGGAAAGAGCGCGTTTAACCAGACGTTCGATTCCCCAGACCGCCGCTCCCACCACCATTTGCGGCGAAACTATGCCCTCCACGGTGGGAACAGAATCGGGGGGAGCGAACTGACGAGAGAGGGCATCAGGCTTTATATTCTTTGAACCGGGTCGAAAGGAAATGGTGAAATTAAAACGCGTAAAGAAGAGAGACCAACGGGCCTGACGAGCATTGAGCCTTTTAGCCGAACGGATGTACTCGAGATTACGGTGGTCTGTCCAGACCACGAACGGCAATAATGACCCCTCGAGCCAGTGACGCCACTCCCCGAGCGCGAGACGTATGGCCAGAAGTTCGCGATCCCCCACGTCATAGTTACGCTCGGCCGGCGAAAGCCGGTGGGAGAAAAAAGCGCACGGGTGTATCCTCCCGTCAGCGGGCGAGCGCTGGGAGAGGATAGCCCCGACACCCACCTCGGAGGCATCCACCTCAACGATAAATTCTCTAGAGACGTCGGGGTAAATAAGAATGGGGGCTGATGAGAAAAGAGACTTAAGGTGATCAAAAGCCGACTGGGCAGCGTTACTCCAACTAAAGCGGGTCTTAACAGACGTAAGCGCAGTAAGGGGGGCTGCTACCTGACTGAAATTCCGAATAAACCGACGGTAAAAATTGGCAAACCCTAAGAACCGCTGAAGCGAGACGCGAGAGTCCGGGGCGGGCCAATCAGTGACGGCACTAACCTTAGAGGGATCCATACTAATGCCCTTGGGGGAAATCACAAAGCCTAGAAAAGTAGTAGTGCGCGCATGAAATGTACATTTCTCAGCCTTAACAAATAACTTGTTCTCCAGGAGACGTTGTAAGACCTGGCGAACGTGCTGCACATGCACCTGGAGAGAGGGGGAAAAAATTAGAATGTCATCAATGTAAACGAACACGAAAATATTCAACATGTCTCTGAGAACGTCATTGACCAATGCTTGAAACACGGAGGGGGCGTTGACGAGCCCGAAGGGGAGGACCCGGTATTCGAAATGACCAAGGGGGGTATTAAAAGCCGTCTTCCATTCGTCCCCCTCCCTGATGCGCACTAAGTGATACGCGTTACGTAGGTCCAGTTTTGTGAAGAACTGCGCCCCCTGCAAGATCTCAAAGGCTGATGACATAAGCGGTAGCGGATAACGATTCTTAATGGTAATGCTATTAAGACCTCTGTAATCAATGCAGGGGCGCAACGAACCGTCTTTCTTCTTCACAAAAAAGAACCCCGCACCAGCAGGGGAGGAGGAAGGGACAATAGTACCGGCCTCTAAAGATTCAGAGAGATATTCTCAAGAGCCTTACGCTCGGGACCCGAAAGGGAGTAAAGGCTTCCCCGGGGGGGCGTGGTACCCGGGAGGAGCTCGATACAACAATCGTAAGGACGGTGCGGAGGAAGAGAGGCAGCCCGGGAACGACTGAAAACCGCTCGCAAATCGGCATACTCCTCAGGGACCCCAGATAAATCCCCCGGTTCCTCCTGAAACACAGAAACAGAAGAAACAGGAGACACAGCAGAAACTAAACACTTCACATGACATGACAGGCCCCAAGACAGAATGGAGCTCTTTAACCAGTTAATCTGAGGGTTATGTTCAACCAGCCAAGGATGGCCCAAAACAATAGGGGTAATGGGGGAGTGAAAAACTAAAAAAGAAATAGTCTCTCGGTGGTTGCCAGACACGATGAGACTCACAGGTGCAGTGACACGACCAACCTTAGCTAGTATCCGCCCATCCAAGGCAAATACAGTAGTGGGTTCCTGAAGGTTCACCAGCGGAATGCCGTGCCGTAAAGCCCATGCCTCATCCACGAAGCTACCCTCGGAGCCAGAGTCAATGAGGGCCAGACAAGAAGCCGAGGAACTCGGCCAGCGGAGGGAGACCGGTAAGGTAGTCCGAGAGAGAGGAGGAGGGGGAAAAGAGGCGGCGCTCACCCGTATCCCTCTCTCTACCGGTGAGCCCTGGCTTTTAAAGGGCAGGAGGAGGCAAAGTGGTCATCCGAGCCGCAGTAGAGGCAAAGCCGGTTGGAGATGCGGCGATGGCGTTCGGCAGCAGAAAGGCGAATCCCGCCTAGTTGCATCGGCTCCGTGTCGGGGACGACTGAGGAAGGGGAACCGGCAGCCGGGGAAGAGAGGAGTGACGTCTCCACGTGACGCGTCTTCCGGCGCAGCTCGAAACGTTTCTCAACACGTAGCGCTAGGTCGATGAGAGGGTCGAGACGGGATGGAACCTCACGAGCCAGTACCTCATCCTTAATATCAGCATTAAGACCCTCAATGAAGCGAGCCACCAGCGCCGGCTCATTCCATCCACAGGAGGTGGATAAAGTGCGGAACTCCACGGAAAAATCTGCCACCGAGCGCCTGCCCTGGCGGAGGCTGGACAACAGGCGGGAAGCCTCAGGCCCATGGACAGACCGGTCAAAAACCCGCAACATCTCCTCCTTAAACAGGATATACTGAGCCAGACAACCGGCATTGGTGTTCCAAACAGCCGTTCCCCACTCACGAGCCCGTCCCTTGAGAAGAGAGATGACGTAGGCGATCCGGGAACGATCTCTGGCATAGGTGGCAGGCTGAAGCGAAAAAACAACCTCACATTGCGTCAGAAATGATAAACATTCAGTCTGCTCACCAGAGTAGCACGGGGGATTATTCACACGAGGCTCCGGAGCCTCCGGGAGTCTCGGAGGAGAGGGCTCAATGCGGAGACGGTGAAGCTGCTGGGAGAGATCGGTTACTTGGGCAGCGAGAGAATCAACGACATGACGGGTGGCAGCAAGTTCCTCGTCATGTCTGCCCAGCATAGCACCTTGCAGCTCAATGGCAGCCTGGAAAGGATTATCCTCCGCGGGATTCATGTGGTATGGTTGGATTATTCTGTCACGAAGAACAAAGAGGACCAAAGGCAAATTAGCAGGTGAGTCTTTTGCTTTAATATACACAGTTCGAGCCGTACAGGTAGTGGCACTTGGGAAATAAGAGTTTAAAACAAAACATAGGCAAAGCCACTCAGGTTATGTAACTTAGGAGGTCACAGTCCTTTAAAAGGTAAAGCAAAACTTGTCCGCGTGGCTGTGTAACCAAGGGTAGGCAGACAGACTTGGCCGACTCCGCGGCGTTCAAAAGCAGGCTGTGACCGGCTGCGGCAGCAGCGACGGGCTCGTGAGAGAGAGGGGAAATACTGGAGCGCCTGAGTAGCCTAGGCTCGTTCCACACACCTCCTCAGCAGAGTAACTGTACAGAGAGCAGACTGGGTAACACACAGGAGAAACTGCTTATCACTGATATTAACAAAGACTCGACTCGACAGGACAGGACAGGAGCACGGCTCCGTATCTAACACAGAGTGAGACACAACACAACGTGACCATCAAATAATAATCCAACAGAGGAAGGGAAAAAGAGGGAACTATATATAGGGAGGTAAATAACAAGATGAGGAGCAGGTGAGGAAATGAGGAACACCTGGGGGAAGCGCTAATAGGTTAACAAGCGAGTAAATGAGAAGAGGTAAAATAGAGAAAGAACCCAAAGACGTAACAGGATGTTTGCCTGTCACCCCCTGCAGCATGTCTCTGTGTTAGGTGATGCCCTAACACATATCCTTCTTATTTATACAGAGCTATTATTCTCAGTTTCTAAGCCCGATCTTTGAAGGCCTTCTGAAGGCTTGCTCCAGACACTCTCAGATCTCTCATGAGGTGGACAGCTGATGCCCCCATGAAGCCACACCATCCCACCTCTACAGGGTAAAGGGTGGTTCTGCATTCTGCCTCCTTATACTCTTCTGAAGATCTGCATATTTCAGCCTCTTCCTCTCCCATGGAGCCTTCAATACTGCTTCTAAAGGAATGGGTAACTCTAAAATGAGTACCGCTTTGGAGCTCTGCCCCACATCACATTGGCCCTCAATTTTCAAAAGTGCGTACACCAAATTTCCAGCGTACACCTGGCGTACACCTAAAACCATGGTGACTTTCACACAAGAAAGTAATGTTTAATTTAAAGGGGTTACATGTGTAAGTAAAAATCTAATTTAAGATTGAGCAGGGAGAAGAAATTGAAAGGGACTGTGGAAAGACTGTAAGAGTTAGCAAATATTCAGTACGGACACAAATTAACAATTCTTTTTTATTTAGTCTAAAGTATGGCCATAAATTTAGAATTTGTTTCCCAAAATTCAACAGTTTGGTTCTTGAAATGAATTATTATAATATATCGTAATTACTATTACAATTATTATTATTATTAATATTCAAATTATGAATTAGCCTAGTAAAACATGTGGATGTCGTGGAAACAAATTATTAATTTGATTTAGATCCGGAGCTCTGTATCAAACTGGATACCGTCATGCAGCCTGACAGAATGTGGTGGAGGCTTGCACTTGGGATGTTACAAAGACAGCAGTATTCCTCCTACAAGGCACAGGTTCCGCGGACAGTTTCGTAATCAAAAAACTGAGCCTTGCCTGCGGGAGCTTCCAGAGGTCTACCAAACTGATGTTTCTGGCTACTAACTTCTCCCAAGTCATCCAGTTCCCTAGGATCCCTGAGCTATGGCCTTAAACTTTAAACGTTTATTATCTATGTTTGTCACCCCTGCAACAACCAGCTTCTTTCTCTCTTTTCTGCTGGCCCTGGACCAGAACTTTGGGACTTCTTTATGCCCAAGGCGAGCCCTTCCAGTTGGACTCTGCTGGTGATTGTTGTATAAAGTCAACAAGAAGGGGAATCTTCACAACGCCTACAATGGAAATGGTGCAGTCATTTTTAACTCCCTTTTTGACAGAGAGGCTTCGGGACATGGCAGGTTTGATATTTATCCTTGTCCAGGACATAAGCTTGTTCAATCTCTTCATCAGCCTTGATGTACATGGGGCAGTTGATAGAAGGCTCATGATGTTGCCCATGTAGCCTCTTGGGCTACATATCCTTCATCTAGAGCCAAAAGCTACCCTTCTCAGCTTTCTCAGGCAGACCTTAAAGGGCCTTCCAAATAGGCCTGCCAAACTCGTTTCCTTTTAAGGACCCATGATATTGTGAATGACTCATTAAAGTGATCCAGGTTGTGTGAGTCACTTGAGTCAGTATTGCTAAATCGCCAAAGGAAACTCAGTACAGACCCACTGGTAAGCGTCTGATCAGCACGACTCGAGATTCTCAGAGCCGGAAACATTGCAGACTCGCAGACAATGGGACTCATGAGACTTCACTCGCTCTACAGATCCACCAATCGGCTGATGTTTCCGGCAGATCTGCGAATCTGCAGTGTTTCCGGCTCTGACTCGAAAGACAGTTCGCGCATATCAGCTGGTTACGAGTTGAGAGATTCTCGAGTCAGAGCCGGAAACATTGCAGATTCACATGTCTCTCGAGTCCGAAATGTTTCCGGCTTTGAGTGACAATCTCAGGTCAGTTCGCAGCTTGCCTCTCGAGTTTGCAATGTTTCTTGCTCTGAATGAGAATCTCGGGTCAGTTCTCGCGCAGATCAGCCGGTTACGAGTGGATGTGTAGGGCGAATGAAGTCTCATCAATAATGTTGCAAGAGGTTTGTGTGTGCGGTGACGCTGTTTATGGTTTTACATTGAATTGTAGTAGGACTCAACTGATCCGGGTTAATGACTCGCGACTCATGAGTTAATTTAAAGATCCAGGTGAAAGATCCGAGTGAGTAACGACTCAAACAGCTCTACTTCCAAAGGCTTGCTGCAGACACTCCCAGATCTTTCATGAGGTGTTCAGCTGATGTAAAAATGAGGAGTAGAATGTGTGCACATCCAAAAATATTTTGAGACAGGTGCTTGCTCACAAAAACACTAATCACGAAAAAACAAAGAACGGCACACTGCTACTATGGCTCTCAATATTTATTATTAATAATAATAAATATTGAGAGCCATAGTAGCAGTGTGCCGTGTTCAGCTGATGTCCCCACAAAGCCACAGCATCCCACCTCCATAGGATAAAAGGTGATTCTCCATCCCGCCTCTCTGCACTATGCAACAAGATCTGCATATTTCAGCCTCATCTTCTCTCATGCTGCCTCCAACCCTGCCTCCCAATGAATAGTTAACTCGACAAGTAGTAACACCTTGGAGCTGCTGGACCACATCACAATGTCATGCCATAATCAGTAAAATACCTCAAGCGGCAAAAACGTGTGCTACAGAAAAGCATGAGGTAAAAGAGAAAATACACGGATGACAAACCAGACAATTGCTAAACAGTTTTTTTCTTTATTAATGAAATAAACTGCATGTCAACTTGGCAGAATAAAGCTTTTATTAAATAAAAATCTAAGAATGGCCTTTTTGTATTTAACAGGGCCGGGTTTCCCAAAAGCATCGTAAGGCTAAGTAGATCGTAAAAACGATCGTACGAATCATCTTAGAATTACGGGCTGTTTCCCAAAAGCTTCGTAACTTAAGTTGCACTTGAAAATCATCGTAGATCTACGAGTGGTCTGGAGTAATCGTTCATTCATAAGTGCATCGTAAGACAACAGAGTTACAAGGTCACCTACAGGACAACCAGCAAATTGCACTCCTGCAATGACGATAATGTAATGTTTTCAATGTAGGCTATATTTATTTATTGGGTTCGTCTTTGTTTATTTTATATTAAATATATAATATAATATATTTAAAATTCAAATGAGAAATAAAATTTAAATGGCTAAACATACATTTATAAAGAAGGAAAACCCAGCTGCGAGCGATCGTTTCACGTGCATCTTTGGGAAACGCACGTAAATGAACAACAAATGTTCGTTAAGTAGCTCGTAGAAAGCGCTCTTAAGTGCTAAGTTCAATCGTTATCGGGAAACCCGGCCCTGGCTAGTAACACGATAGTACTATAAGGTGTAGTTCTTTTATTTGGATGGGTTTCAAGTCTGTTTTGCATGCCTGTGACTTCCACTGATCCTCTTGAGGCCAAACAGAGGGCAAAAAAGAAACCACATACTGTAAGCTTTTGTGTCTTTTGCAAAACACAAACAACGGAATTTTACCAGAAGAATTTTCAGAATTACACATGTCTGGTGTTACTCTTCATTCTTCTGTCTTATGTGTCAGGCATTCCCTGAGATCCTGCATTACTGTTAAATAACTAATGACCAGGAAAAAGTTGTGTGTTTCAGATGAGGTCTGTGACATTGATTTCAACAGTGCTTTGATTGACAGCTCTATATGTAATGCCTGCACTGCTGGCGGTTTTAAAGAGACCAAATTACAGCATCATGCTGAGAAAGCGCAAGGTGTGAATCTAATCGAGCGTTGCTTTTCTGTCCAAGCACTTCTGTAAAAGATTGATTCACCTTGAGAACATTTTTATAATGAAGCTGAGTCAAGTTTCCTGTTTAAAGAATAAAAATTATGTCATCATTTTATAGTACATGCGTGAAATTGCTTAAATGCTAAAAAACATGAGTTATTACAATACCTACTGTAAACCTACTGAAACAATGGCAGTCACAGTTTGTGATGCTTTTATTTTAAAGTTAAAGAATTCAGGACAGAGGATCATTCAGGAGAAGAAAACTCTATAAATGTTTTGTTTACAAAGTGATCTGTGAGATGAAGGTCTGCTTAAAATAGTAAGTAAAATTATTAAAAATCCTTTCCCATGTCACAGTTGGGTCAAATGTACACCAATGTAAATGCGCTCTTTGTGTCTTTAAGTGGAGTCGGAAAAGTCATAATTTAGAGTTCAAAGCACGTGAACGATCAAACAAAGTGGTATTTACAAGTTTACATCTCGGGATTACAGATGATACACGAGTGACGAGTGGGCTATAATGTTCTACAGGGTGTGACAATTTCCAACATGATGGAAAGCAAGACTGTTGTTAAAGGGACTGTAAGTAGGATTTCAAGTGTTTTATTCATCAAAATCAATGTCTTTATGCATAAATATGGCCTCGTTGGTGTCAAATGACCTTTGCCAGTGATCTGACTTTTCTTTGTAAGCTTAGAATTTCTTTTCTTTATTTACATTGGACAGGTAAGTCCAAGGAGGCTTCCATGTCGTTCAGCCGTATTGATAAACTATAATAGCAGAGAGGGACAAGGAGATCAGTGAGTACATAACGGCTACCGTAGTTGCAACACGCATTTGGAAAAGCGAGGCGCTAGAGAGCACTGTTCATTTGAACGCAAAATACAATTTCTCCACTTTATGGGGGTAAATCCTACTTACTGTCCCTTTAATGGTAATGAATGATTTTGAAATGTTATTTCAGTTTTACATTTCAATCATTTTAAATGTGCAATGTAAAAAAATAGCTCTCTGTCATGCGGTGTTTACACCAGCTGCGCTAGAGGCGTCAAGCGTGAGTGATTTCAATGTTAAGTCAATGTGAAGACGCGTTGACGCGCGTCTGGAGGTCTCGCGGCGCAAATGAAGCGTTTAGCGTGGCGCGGTAGACACAATTCCGCCTCATTCACGCATCTAGATGGTGCTTTTTGTGCATTTCATGCGAATTTGCGTCTGACGCACGAGTTGAAAAATTTGAACTTTGGCGGATTTTCGCGCTGTGTTAACCAATCAGGAGCCTTGCTGCTGTGGCGGCAGCCCCGCCCGGAGTCACTGATTCAACAGGGAGGAACGCTTGAAATTGTCCGTAGCTATACGACACAAGTTCTTATTTCTATAGAGACAGGAATAAAAAAGAGTGTCAGTGAGGACATTGGGCAACCTGGTAAGTTGTAAATACACATTTCACTTTTGAGTCACGTGACATTTATCGACCCACGGCATTCCCACCGTTTTTTAAACAATTTTCCCCCTATAGTACGGTGACCAAATACAAACCGATAACTATCTCGATGAATGCACGATCAACATCAGCCATCTTGCAAACAGACAACCGCATAGCACTTGGCCCTTCCACAAGAAGCGGATTTTGCGCGTCAAATGCTTGCTTTTTCTGCGCGTCTAGAGCCAAGTAGTTAAAAGCATTCAAAATGTTCACGCGGCAAATTAAATGCGATAGATGCGATTTTGATGCCTCAAATGTGGCTGGTGTGAACCCACGGTCAGACCTCAGAGGGCCAGACTCTCAGAGTCATCTCTCTCAGCTGAGCTTGTTCAGACCATACTTCAATCATGAAAGCTTTACACTTTAAAGTGATCACTTCTTGGTGCAAAGAGCACCTTTGAGAACTAGATAACTGCCAAGTTGATACAGTGTTGAAATTTCTGCAGGAGCGATTCTTTCCAGGACAATCTCATTCCACCCTAAATGTCTATATGGTGGCCATATCTCCCACTTTGGGTGGTCAATCAATTGGGAGAGACACGCTGGTAACTTGCTTCCTCTGTGACACTAAATTAAAGTGTATTCAAAATTTCAAATAGTAAGTCAAAATGACTCACACCAGTCTGAATAAACCGAAATATTTTAGGCAGGTAAAAACGTTTTACAGTGTGATACTAATTATTTTGTGTAAATGTATTATTCCATTAGGTTCCACTGTGGTGCAGAAATTACACACTTCAGCTACAAATGTTCAAGATTTATCAGAGAAATGAAAAGAAAACTGTGACTATTTTCCTTGTAAATATCCAAAAAAAATGACGTATCTTTAAGAGAATTAGAGAAAGCAAATAGAAACACAAGTTAATGAGAAACTGAAAGAGAGGGGGGAGAGAGAGAGACTCACACTGTCAACCAAATCAGAAAAATAAGGTAAAAAAAAAGATGGAAATAGAAGCAGATAAGAAAACCTTTCACCCATCGGCAGATAAACTATTCACATTATCAGAAAACACAACTACTGTTTTAAACACAATCCATCTACACACATCCTTCTTCATCAACCTTTCTTTAATTGTAATGTCTTTGGGTGTTTTTGTTTTTCAGTTGTCATGTCTTTTTATTTTGAAGTCTTTGTTTACATTTGTTTGTTTTGTCAATAAACTGGATGTGGGGTGTAGGTGTTGTCTTATAAGGTGTTATATGGAGGAGTTTTCTGGACTATATTACAATTTATTGACATTGCAGTAAAAGACGATGGCTTAAACAATTTTTTTTATGATGCCCAGAGGTTACATCAGCAGGACTTTATTGCAATAAACTGATCATACTCTGTTGAATTGCAGATGTCTGCAATCCCACAGTGTCCACCACACCTCCTCACATCACGGTCAGACCTTTAAATTATTATTTTGGGAGGGCAATAAAGGAGGGTAAGTGCACCCATGATGCCAGTAGCACTGAGACGCCTGGGAGCGCTGAGGTCCAGAGGAAGAGCTCGGCCGCCGCTGCGGCTTTACCTGAGGTGATGAAGGATTTTAAATCATGTAGTCATGTCTATGGTCAGTGTAGTCTTTTCATGTCGATTTTTTAAGCTTTGTTTGTGTCATTCTGCTGTCAGTGAGTTTTACAGTCAAGTCTTTATGTCTGATTTTGAGTTATTGTGATATTCTGTATTTCTTGTTTGACATTTAATGGTAATATAATGGCAATATCATAACTAAACACAATAATGTCAATAAGGTACATTAACCTGAAAAAAACGGAGAGAGAGAGAGAGAGAGAGAGAGAGAGAGAGAGAGAGAGAGAGAGAGAGAGAGAGACTTTGACCTTGACTCTATCTCTCAGACACAGCAGAACTGCACTGCAGGAAAGCACACATACTGTACTGTATTGTTCACTGCATTAACATTCACTGCATGCCTTTCTTATCAAATTTATGCTCCTATACAGCACAACTATTATTTTAAGGTGTTGTTTTTAATCTTCTGCACTGTTTGACAGTTTTGTTTATACCTGGAGAACAGTACAAACAAGCTAAGCCGGGTTTATCGATCCGTTTATATTTGTCAATTTTTATGTGACCATTAGCCAATAGCCAATTTTGCTTCTTCCCATGTGCCTAATAAAAAAACGGATGACACCCTTGTTCAACCCTAATACACTATGTTTTTTTAAATATTGAGTTTTGAATTTTCAATAAAGGTTTTCACTATTTTAGCAAATTTTCTCATTTTTGACTCATTATAGTTTCTGTTTGGTCTCAAAGGAGTGAAGAAAAGTGAAAAAATTATGTATTATAATTATATCAGTATTATATTAACTGCCAGCATGCTGCTTTCTAGATATTTGTATTGATATATAACACATTAAAAACACATCCCAGTGAACTGTTACCTGATGAGCACGCTTTAAACCTCTGAAATGGCCATAGTGTGAAAAACACATAGAGTGCTGTCCACTAATGCTGCGTTTACACCAACCGCGTTTCAGGCGTAAAAATCGCGTCTACCAGGCCTTGTTTGCCGCTTGAACAATTTTAATGCATTCACGCGTCAAGAGCGAAGTAGACGCACAGAAAAGCAAGCATTTGACGCGCGTCAGAGGCAAACTCCACTTCTTGTGGGAGGGGCAAGTGCTATGCGGTTGTCTGTTTACAAGTTGATTGTGCATTTGTCGAGAGAGTTACCAGTTTGTATTTCGTCCCCTTACTATAGGGGGAAAATAAACGGCGCGGGACGATAAACATCACGTGACTCAAAAGTTCAATGTGTATTTACAACTTACCAGGTTGCCCAATGTCCTCACTGAAACTCTTCCAAGCGAGGTCCTTTTTATTCCCATCTCTATAGAAATAAGAACTTGTATCATATAGCTCCAGGTGACTGCTCACGGACAATATCAAGTGTTCCTTCATGTTGAATGAGTGACTCCAGGCGGGGCTGCCGCCACAGCAGCAAGCAGCCTCCTGATTGGTTAATGCAGCGAAAAGTTCAAATTTTTCAACTCGGGCGTCAGGCACAAATTCGCGTCAAATGCAAAATGCACAAAAAGCACCAGTCGCTCGTACCACGCCATACGCTCAATTTGAATGAGGAGGAAACGTGTCTCCGGTCCACGCTAAACGCCTCATCCGCACCGCGGGACCTCCAGACACGCGTCAACGCGTTTTCACATTGACTTAACATTGAAATCACTCGCGCTTGCCGCCTCTACCGCGGTTGGTGTAAACACAGCATAACAGAGCCTTTCTGGATGTGCTCATGAGCATACAACCTTCCTGACACCTTATTTTCAACAAAATATTGAAGCAACATTGTATGCATTCATAATAATAAAGCAATCCCATAATTCAGTGCAATAACCTCAATGAACATTTCTACTATGAATAGAATAATGTATTTAGTTGTTTAAAGTATCAATAGCTTATAGTTCAATAAAGAATATAGTATGATTGAGGCATATATATTTGCATGTGTTAGAAATTTTTTACTCTTAAGGGCGATTTATAGTCGTGCGTAGGTGCCGGCGTAGGCTATCCGTAGCCTGTGCGTAGCTCTGCGTAGCCTGACGCGCATCTCACAAAATTCCTAACAGCGCGTCGGCTCTACGCGGACCGCAAGCTCTGTGATTGGTCCACCAGAACCCCTCCCGTCAGGTAAAAAAAACTGCGTCATAGGTATTTCCGGTTGAGACGGTGAAAACAAAGATGAGCCAAGTTGAGGAGTGATTTAACTCAAACTGCAACATAAGTCGCTGTTTATTTACTTCCATCATTGCTGGACTTCTCAAATTATACACAACAAGTTGCTATTTCTTCTTCGTTTGTGGGTTAACTTGCTTAGCTTCTTCTTCTCTGACGACTTCTGCTGCTACTGTGGTTACACGCGTGATTACTGCCAACCAGCGGTTTCGCGTGTGTTTGCATGTCGACGCGGACGGCGACGCACAAGTATAAATGAAAACCGACGCGGAACCTACGCCGTCGCTGCTACGCCGTAGGACCTACGCATGACTATAAATCGCCCTTTAGAAGAGTTTTGAATCATGTAGCTAATCGACATCGAGTAACATTCAAATCAACTTGGAGATTTTTCTGTCTTATACATTGTCCTGTCCTGTCCAATCAACAAAATGATCCTATAAGTGAATATGAGAGTGATTTTCAGTATAGAAAGTAATTTCTGTTTAAATCAGATAAGTGTTGATATTGACAGCTGCCCACATAGACAATGATGTACAGTATATTGAGACACACAGCCATTACTAGATGTTGTTTGACCGCCTCTTAAACACAATAAAACACTCACCAGAAGTTCACCAGGAAAGGATGTTCAAGGTTCTGCATAATCTGAAGCTCTTTGAAAACATTGCGCACTTCATTGCGCTCTATACACTTCAGTTTGTTCATATACTTCATGGCATACATCTTCTTTGTATCCTTCTTCTGAACAATGCATACCTGTAGAACATCAACAAAAACATTTTACTCATCCAAATATTGTAAGAAATATTATAAAATAGCTCAAAAAAGTAAAGTTGCCAAGCTAAAATCCCATTAAAGGAGTAGTCCAGTTTATAGATGGGGCCCATTGACTTACCATAGTATTTTTCCTACTATAAAAAGTCAATGGACCCCATCTTTAAAGTGGACTACTCCTTTAATGTTTTCAAGAAAATGCTGAAGAAAAAAGTAATGTATAAACCTTTCAGGGCAGAACTGTTAGAAATCAATGGCCCTCATTTATCAAAAGTGCGTACACCAAATTTCCAGCGTACACCTGGCGTACACCCAAAACCACGGTGACTTTGAGATTTATCAATATGGACGTTGGCGTACGGCATGCTCAAATCCTACGCCAGCTCAGGAGGTGGTGTACGCACATTTTGAGTTAGTGCAGAAATGCGCAAACACTTCCTAACACCACAAAACGCACTGACAAACTAAAATATATGATATATTATGACCCACTGTAAAAAAAAAAAAAAAACTAAAACATAGTAATTATAAACTTCAGTGTTTATTTTTATGCAACATTAACTTCAATGTTGTGTGACTTTACCAAAGCATTTGATTTGTATGCATATGTATTCCTTAAGTTGCGAGCCGTTTCAGGGCAGAGCACGTGAGCGGATCGGAGCGTTGAGCGGTGCGGTAATACCATCAGAGCGCCTTTTTCCGAAAATTCCGTTCGCTCAGGACCGCTCGTTTAATCCAGAACGCCCTTTGATAATTTGTTCGAGAATCTGTAGAAACGTCTAGCAATAAGTTATGGAATTCAAGCCTTATACATAAATGTAAAGTAAAATTCAAAGTAAAGATTGGACAGGAAGAAAACATTGAAAGGGACTGCGGAGAGACTGTAAAAGTTTAGCAATCCTGGAATCTGAAGCGGCACATTGCAAGAAAGCACAAGGATCTGCTACGAAAACATGGTAATAATGCATCAAAAGGTAAGCTAGTTACATACCATTCGATGATAAATAAATAGCTACACATTAATAGGAAAGGTAAAATGCTTGTGTTGAATGGAGCCATAAATCCGATCATATGATAACATGCGGACAAAATCATGGCCACGAATTATCTTTTATGCTACATTATGGACACTTCCTTTTCTTATTTAGTCTAAAGTATGGCCATAAATATAAAATTCGTTCCCAATATTCAACAGTTTGTTCCTTGGAATTAATTATTATAATATTTTGTAATTACTATTACAAGTATTATTACTTCAAATTATGAATTAGCCTAGTAAAACATGTGGATGTCGTGGCAACAAATTGTTAATTTGAATTATATCCGAAGCTCCGTATCAAACTGGATCTTAGCTAACAAACAACTGCATGTAAATACAGAAAAACACACTACAAAAGTTACTACATCATTTAAAAATATTATTTTAAAAAAACTTAACCGAACCATTAAGCAGACATATAATTTAGATGTAGGCAACAGTAAATAATAATGATAATAATAATAATAAATAATTATTCTTCTAAATATCATTTAAGCGTCATTAATAATAAAAAATAATAATACAAATATTACAAAATGTCATGCAATTATTAATGTCTTTAATCCCGCTCTTTAAACTCCCAAATAAAATAATTTTGTTTCTTTCCAATTCCCCTGTTCCATGTGTCAATGTCGTAAAATGAGGGCGTGGGGGAGGCGGAGACTTGAATTTATATGGGCGTGTTATTCTAATGACGATCGTTTTCAGCCGCGGCATTTATGAAGGGCAGGTATTGCGTACACCTGAATATCATCGGTACGCACAGTTTCATAAATCAGGCGGTGAGAGGAGTGTAAGCATAATCTTACGCCAACATATACGCCCGTTTCTACGCAAGAATGATAAATGAGGGCCAATGTGTTTTCTTAAAGGGGACAGAGAATGAAAAACCATTTTTACCTTGTCTTTGTTGAATAATGGTAGTCTACCCACATTCACAAACATACAAAAAGTGCTAGACATGCTAAACATCTCAGCCAGAAAACGGCCCAATCTGAAAAACTGATGCTTATGACATCACAGGCATCTCACTGCCCCTCCACTTTAAAATAATTGGCTACATTTTTTGAGTTGCAGCAAAGTCAGCCAATCAGTAATGAGATTGCAAGTTAAGCCAGTAGGGGGAGCCAAATAGGTGCAAAACCACTTGTTTAAAATCCCCCACCCTAATAGAGCTATCTGAGAGAGGTTTTTAGGAAGCTTCTAAGGCACTGCGGCAACGCTCAATTCGCGCCATTCGCGTGAACTAGACTAGACGGTGAATGAGGCGGAATCGCGTCTACCACGCCTCGCTAAATGCCTTATTCGCACCGCGAGACCTCTAGACACGTGTACACGTTTTTATATTGACTTAACATTGAAATCACTCGCGCTTGACGCCTCTACCGCGGCTGGTGTGAACGCAGCATGATGAGACGCGCTGATGGATCTACAACAGTGGTTCTCAAAGTTTGTTATGTGTAGTGGTACGCAGGGGAATCACTAAATTAAATGAAAAATCATGACTTCGCGTGCCCATTCAGTCTTAACATTAAATGGTAAATGAACTTGATGTACTTTTAAACCAAAACTTCTTGTTTAGCAGCATGCAGCACAACCTTATGTATTATGTAATCATGTGGAAAGGTCATGCGTTACATATATGAAACGCACACTTGCAGACCATTTTAAACAATAAACTGACACAAAGACATTAATTAGTATCATTCCACATACAACAACGTCGAAATGGTCCTCTTTCTCCAAACTTGTAAACACTAGAGCGGTAGTTTCGCATACGTCATGTGAACACTTGTTCTACAGTAACCATAGTTTAACGGGTATGCTTAAAGTGTAGGTTTGGGAGGAACCTAAACATTCAGTCCTGTTTCAATTATATAATCAGCAGTCTCCATGCCTCCGCACCCAGCGCAATTCTTCTGGCATCCCTCCTTTTCCCCATCTACTCCTTCACTGCTCTTTTTTTCTTGATTCTGTTACTTGAACTTGGAGCTCGAGCCTGGGCCGGCCTCAGGTTCGAGCTGCCTGTGAGGACAGCAAGCCAAGTTCATTTACCATTAATTATTAAAACTAAATGGGCAGGCCAGCTTGCGAAACAATGAAGTAAAAGCAATCTGCCAAAATATGGTTCTACTAAAATAAAGCCTGTGAGGAACTAGGCATGGAGGTGTCGTTAGAATCCATTTGCAGAAGGTTTATTTAAACACAGCAACCAAATCCAAATCAACTGCAAGAGCTGAAGCAGTCAATAAGGAAGGCAAAGATCCATAAACCAAATAACAGTCCAACCAGGAAAACAAAACAGTAGGGCAATCCAACAGGCAAAATCCAGAAAACAGACACAATAATCATAACAAGAAAACAAACATAAGCAATGAAAACGCTTTGTATGGCAGTGTAAATTGGCAATACTTTGCAAAGACAAAATGAACAAGCATGGCTACATGTGACAAACAGGAAGTGACCAATAAAGAAGTCAATGATCAATATTCAGGAGATGTTCCCTCTGGCGGTTGGCTGAATGCGAAACAGCGTCAGCTGTTACAAAGCCGTTAATAATTTTCCTAATGTATGGTGCTTCTTTAATTCTGTTTAGGAGGATTTTCAGAGTCACTTGCACAGAACCCCAGCACCACCCAAATTTTCCTAGCTGAAACCAATTCATGGTGTAAAAAAGTTTGGGGACTCCGGCGCCGCTGTATTTTAATGTTGGTCATTATAATGGTACCTGGGGAGCCGAATATTTACTGTCGTACTTGGTGTGAAAAGTTTGAGAACCACTGATTTGAACTACAGAATACAGTGAAACATCCCAGTGCTGAGATTTTAAAATATCACTACTCTACAAACACCACTTAAATCACATTTTTATCTGATTTTGATCTTTTTTTTTATGAACTCTTCATGAAATTTTTTTGAAATCTTAATGTTTCAAAATGAATGGGAGAATACTTCAGAAAGTAATCGCTATCAAAATACTGGACACTGCTGAGAAGTGAAGAAAGGTTTAAAGAGTCCCTACAACAGGGCTATTCAATTGGCGGCCAGCAGGCCAAACCGAGCCCCAAAGGTAATTTGATTCGGCCCTTTAGATGTCTTTTTCAGCCTGGGCAGAACGTAACAGATTGGTAGGGTAACCCCGGATTTCCACCGACTGCGGAGCAGCTGCAGATCAGCTCCGCTGCGTTACGTCTCCACACTCTGCCGTCCGCCAATACCCACCAGATCCGTTTTTGTTGCAGAGCGGCTGAGTGCTGAAGTGCCGAGGACCCATGAGGTCTCGCAAATTCACGTGATGATCGCACGATACCTAGTTCTGTCTCTGCCCATTATGCCGTTGAATTATGACGTTTTTACAAACCAGCCCAGATCACAACACAAGATCTCGCGTAGACAGAGCAGTACATCAAATCCATCCAAAATTCAAAAAATAAAAAGGCTGCTAAAACATTTATATATGCTCTATCTTTAATGTATTCATTTTAAACTCCCCCTGGCTCTGTTCTTGTCTATTATTTGTTGTTTCTGTATTAATGACTTTATTTGTGTGTGTTTGTAATGTTTGTATTGCAAAGATTTAATAAAAAAACACGAGTTCTCGTGAATTCAGGTATGATCACGCGATAAAGTCATGGCTCCGCCCTGCGGAGCTGTCCGGCATCCGTCAAAAATAGAAGCTCTGCGTATTTGTGCCGGAGGGCTGCGGATGGCCGGAGCTGTGACTGATTCAGAGCGCAGTCAGTGGAAATACACACATTGACTTGAATGGAAACCGATTGACTCCGCCGCCGTTCCGCAGTCGGTAAGGGGTAAGGATACTAAAACATAAAACCATGTCTGCATTTGTGATCTTGGAAACAGCAAACAACAAGCGCTTCTCTGCACTGCTCAAAACTTATTATATCTCATATTATTCACATGTACTAACTTTAAGGATCCTGTCGTCATGTATGTGTTTAGTCTTGTTTCTAGTGTGGCCTGTGTTTTGTGTTATGTGTGCCTCGTGCCTCGTGGTCTCCTGTCTCTAGTCTTGACCCCGCCTTCTTGTTTCCTTGTTAATTATTCATTATTAGTTAAACCCCTTCACCCTAGTTTAGTTTCCCCCTATTTAATGCCATTGTGTCTGCTGTCCTAGGGTTAGGGTTAGAATCATTGCTGAATCATTGTGCATCTTTCGATGGCGTTGTGTGTTCTCGTCTTGTTCTCTGCCCTGCTAAGTGTCATGTCATGTCATTTTATGTTATATTATTTGGATTATTGCATTGAGAATATTTTTGTTGTGAGCTGTCTACTATTGGATTCTGTCCACACCGCACATTACACTAACACACACTTAAACCCAAAAAGAAATGTAAAATTATTAAAAGAAAAATAGAGGCTCTTTAAATGCAAGAAAAATGACACCAAGCACTAAAAGAATTGTTGACTTCTAGTAGAGTTTATCTGATATGGTACAGTATAAATTAATCAGATTTCAGTAGGCTGGCAAATTTAATCTAGAATCTGTTAATCGAATCTCTCGAATTAAGTGTTCATCAACAGTAAGATCAAGGAAGGTCACTGAGGGTTTATCTAAAATAAAAGATCAGGATTTTAAAGTCAAAGTAAATATTTTCTAATAGTCAGGGTTGTATGTTTGATAGTCCTTGTTCATGGACATAGTTCTATCATGCATCATGTTCTCATTGGTTTATTGTCTTTAATATGGTTAAGTCTTGATAGATGTTAGTTCTTGTGTGTGTGTATATACAGTATATAGCCCCCATCTTTTCATTGTCTCTGGTCTAGCTTCTTTGTCTAATCTGTATCTTCAGTGTGGTTTGATTTTTGTAATAGTCTGTGTTTATTTGTAAATAAACTGCACATCTTGTCTTGCAGTAGACTATTATTGATGCTTCAACTTACCTTCCCAAAACTGCCTTTACCAATGGCCCTCAGGATCTGAAAGTGCTCGAAGTTAACTGTGGAAAGAAAACCAACACTGTTAGCATTCAAAAGTACAATCAAATAATGAAGCAATCTTTCTCGTAGTTAAATCATTTTAAAGCACATTATTGCTTTTATACAATGTTGACAACAGCAATATGATGAAAGATTTTCCTTTTCATGAAGTCATTGCCAGGGTGTTGCTTGTATGTGGATCTTAGGGTTCTGAAAGGAGTCATATTATGTGGCTAAAAAGCACATTACTTTGTGTATTTGGTGTAATACAATGTGTTCGTGTGGTTTATGGTTAAAAAATCATTATTTTCCACATACCATAATTTTTTTTAGCACCTCTAAGTCCCGCCAATCTGAAACAGGTTGTTTGGTACAAAGCTCATCGTTGTGAGAAAGGGCGGTGTCAACGGGTGTGAACTGATTGGCCAGCTATCCGGTGCGCTGTGATTGGCCGAATACCTCAATAACGTAAACGAAAATATGACGCTCCTTGCCAAGTTTTGGAAGATGAGCTCCCAAAACAATAGTGAAAGCCACGAGATACTATCATATTTACTACTACCTTATCAACATGAGCCTGAATCTGACCCAGAAAACACGGATGGCTAAGCTAATCAATCAACTTTACCAGCGCGATGTGAGCAGAACGTAACAGATGGTAAGGTAAGGATCCTAAAACATAAACCATGTTTGCATTTGTGAACGTAGAAACAACAAACAAGCACTAATCTGCACTTCTCAAATCTCGCGTTTGGATCATCATTAGGAAATGCATTACAACACAGGCGCGTCTCTGCACCAAACTCGTCTTTGAATCGTCAGTGAGGAAATGTATTAAATATGAAAACATCAGCTACTTACGGGATGTCAGTGTAGTTGCAAAGTTACAATTGCTCCACTTTTTAGACGAAGCCTTTGTGTACATCCAGCGGTTGTACTCCCCGATGTTTAGAAACTAATCCTCCTTAAAATGTGCAGCACACAATCGAACATTTCGGCTGTACTGTTCTGAAACAGTGTTGTAAATAAAACCTAACCACTGGATTCTTAATGTTTACTCTGTTGGAATGCCAACCAAAGTAGTTTTGCAACGAAACACAGCGTCTGCTCAACATGGCGGAAACAACAATACTACAGCGTGATTGAAAGTTACACCCTCTATCTTTGCGTATATATGAGTGCGGTGTTATGAAAATGTTCAAACCAGTATGACGTCAAACTGCATGGCGTGTTAAACGAGCCATTTCAAGTGGGTGTGGACAAGGCTTCACGTTTAAAAAGAATATCTCTTTGGATCTGAAACTTTAATTTATGACTTTACAGATCTTTTATGTACACAGACATAATTTAACACTCTAAAAACAAAGGAAAACATAAAATCTGACAATATGACTCCTTTAATGATTTCTAGGTCAATCCAAGATGATATTATGGCAGGTAAAATTTCTGAATGGTTATTAGGGTTTTGTGAGAATGTTGATAGATGAAATCCTAACCCCAGTTTGTACAATATCTGTCAGAAAATAAATGGAGGACCCATGGGCAAAGGCGGATAAACAGACTTTTTTAAGCACAACAAAGGCAGTGTGCCACTCTCCAGCCATACTTGGCGAGCGCAGAAGTAAAATAACTCAGGAGTATAAGCACATTAACGAAGGCAGGGAGAAAGTGGATAGCGTCCAGGCAACAGGTAGGCAAAGCGCGACTTAAACATTGCCAATCATCAGGCTCTCACAGCGACTAGAGATGACTGTACTAGCTTTAGACCTTTATTGTGCCTTTGATCTGAACTGTGACTATGACATGACTATGCCTACTTGCAGACAAAATAGCAGCAGACTATCGGTTTACTAACAGACAGGAATCATCAATACTCTGGCGAAAGGGTAATGAAAATCAAAGGAAGAAATAGGGAGGATAATCAGAAGAAAGAGAGAACAGGTGCTGTGCTAATCTGTGCAAGTGCTGACTAAAATGATCAACAGCTCCACTAGGATATACGTGGAAAAGAGAGCATGAGACAAGAAAGAGAAAGTCAAACCCAGCTCATGACAGTACCCCCCAAGAGCAGAGGAAGTGCTCTAAGAGCGAGCGGTCCGGAATGTCCTTAGAACCACATCCTTCCCAATTCACCAAGTATTGAAAACCCCATCCGCGCAGGCAGACGTCCAGCAAACTTTTGACAGTATAGTTAGGGGAGCCTTCGACAAGAGCAGGGGAGGGGGTGGGAGCAGAGGGAAGATGAATAATGGGTTTAATACATGAGACATGAAAAACAGGGTGCAAACGTTGCAAATAACTAGGTAACCTGAGACACACCGCCACAGGGCTAAGAACATTTTCAATAGGAAAAGGACCTATAAATCTTTCAAGAAGTTGATACAAGTAAGTAAGTTACACATTGAAAGCCACACTCTCTGACCACAAACGTACCTAGGAGCTTAAATGCCTGGACTGAGAGAATGGAAGCTGCAGACTCATGAGAAGAAAACAGAGTTGGCTGATAACTCAGACATCATTAAAACAAAGATAATCCAGGAAGATGTTGGTAGCGAGTTATAAGCCTACTTAGCTCATCCTGGCTGTTCGAACCAGAGAAATGAGAATCAGATGGACACATTCGGCTAGACCAGTAGTCTGCAAGTGGGAACCCTGATTACAGAATAGTGGTAGCACCAATCATCCAGCAGAATTCTTTTCAAAACTGAGATGCGAAATGTCCAAAGGAAGCCGGTGGATTTTACAAACATGATCAAAGATGGTCCATGCAGTCTCCTTAGCAGAATGGAGCTTGGGAAAGGAGAAAAAAGGAAAAGGGGCTGCTTTAGAACAGCCATCGATGACTGTAAGTATCACAGAATTGCCGGCAGAGGGAGAGCCTTAAAGGGATACTTCAGGATTTAGCATTAAGCTTTGTATCAGTAGAAAACCAGTAGTATTTTCGAATTACCGAGCCTTCATATCGCCCCAAGATGAGTGATGTGTGTATTTTTAGTTTGGAAAAAATCTTCAAATGACGCAAAAACGTCATTTTGCATCATCGGAGGATTGTTTTGGCCAAGAGGCTTAAAACTACAGACAGTATTAGCAGCTAGTTCCACATGTTTTCACCACGCCCATATGGGGTGGGATTTCACTCACAGAATGTAAAGATAGTGTCAGCCATCTTTAGAAGCTAAGCTAACAGGCTCTTGCTCCGTGAAGAAAGTTTGAATAACAATGGCGGAAGGTAGTTTTGAGGTTGAAATGGCAGAAGGGAATTTCGAAGAACTGTTGAGAGAATCAGGTGTTTCTATCTTAGAACTCTCTTAGAGCCAACCGAATAGCCAGAGGTTTGTGGTTACCTACTGTACAGTGAGGAAAATAAGTATTTGAACACCCTGCTATTTTGCAAGTTCTCCCACTTAGAAATCATAGAGGGGTCTGAAATTATCATCGTAGGTGCATGTCCACTGTGAGAGACATCCTCTCTTTAATACAGTGCAGTCGCCCTGTCCCATGTGCAAAAAAACAGCCCCAAAGCATGATGATACCACCCCCATGCTTCACAGTAGGGATGGTGTTCTTGGGTTGGTACTCATCATTCTTCTTCCTCCAAACACGTTTAGTGGAATTATGACCAAAAAGTTCTATTTTGGTCTCATCTGACCACATGACTTTGTCCCATGACTCCTCTGGATCATCCAAATGGTTATTGGCAAACTTAAGACGGGCCTGGACATGTGCTGGTTTAAGCAGGGGAACCTTCCGTGCCATGCATGATTTCAAACCATGATGTCTTAGTGTATTACCAACAGTAACCTTGGAAACGGTGATCCCAGACCTCACAAAGTGAGATCTTGCATGGAGCCCCAGTCCGAGGGAGATCGACAGTCGTGTTTAGCTTCTTCCATTTTCTAATGATTGCTCCAACGGTGGACCTTTTTCACCAAGCTGCTTGGCAATTTCCTAGTAGCCCTTTCCAGCCTTGTGGAGGTGTACAATTTTGTCTCTAGTGTCTTTGGACAGCTCTTTGGTCTTGGCCATGTTAGTAGTTGGATTATTACTGATTGTACGGGGTGGACAGGTGTCTTTATGCAGCTAACGACCTCAAACAGTTGCATCTAATTTAGGATAATTAAAGGGAGTGGATGTGGAAATTTTAAAGGCAGACTAACAGGTCTTTGACGATCAGAATTTTAGCTGATAGACAGGTGTTCAAATATTCATTTGCAGCTGTATCATACAAATAAATAGTTAAAAAATCATACATTGGGATTTCTGGATTTTTTTAGATTATGTCTCTAACAGCAGAGATGGGACCAAGTCACACATGTGCAAGTCTCAAGTAAGTCTCAAGTCTGAACCGTCAAGTCTTAAGTAAGTCCCAAGAATTTTTTTCTTGGGCAAGTCAAGTCAAGTCGAGTCACAGGCTATGTCAAGTCAAGTCAAGTCCTGTAGTAGGTCAAGTCAAGTCCAAGTCAAGTCAAGTCACCTTATTATTGTAATTTTACCTGCAGAATCTGATCTTAATAAAGTGACAAGATATACAGTAAGTAACTATCAGTAAATTACAATAATTTGGATTTGCATTGTAAATACTCATGTTCAGTAAAATACATCTTGGAATCAAACAAAATTGTAACTTCATAAATTATTTATTTTTCACTTCTGCCAACCGTGTTTGAAATTTTCCACATTGAGTCCATAAAACAAATAACAGCTTAACATCCAACAGACCCCTCTCTGAACACCTCCCTCTCTCTCAAACACAGTTTATGTACAACATTAAACTTTGTTACATTTTCTCCTCTCTATCTCTCTCTCTATCTCTCAAACATGTGCCCAGAAAAAACGAGCATGTCGCACCTCTTCCGTTCGCACGCCTAAATTTGAAATAACGAACTTGTGCGCGCAAAAGACATGACATGTGAACCGCCCCTAACATTGTAGAATCAAGTAATTTTTCTCTGTGTGTGTGTTCAGGTGGCAAACTTGAAAAAGAAGTATTCAAAAATAAAAATAAGTATTTTAAAAAATAAATCAAAATTATTTTGCCCACATTTGTCCCCAACACAGTATGATGAGGGCTACATTAGCTATTATTACATTAGCTAATACCAACTAACCAGATATTAACAAATTGACAAGTACTTACTGGGCATAATGGCTCTTTAAATGACGACCAAAATTGGAGGTTGCCGTCTGGCTGCCTGTGATTTTATTGTTGCATGTCTTGCAACGCACTGTTCGTCTTTTGCCATCTTGTTGAAGCCAAAAGCCCCTCCGTACCCCTCCGGCTGACATGTTGATATCTGATCTAAGTGGGCGTGGTGTGCGTAAGGTACGAGAGGGCATGGCGAATGATAGTGTCGTGATTCAGTCATGACAACACCATTCTCAGCCTGCGCTCCAGCTGGGTCGACTTTATTTTTTAAAATAATTTATATATTTTATATTTAAACTGAAAACATGATGTGATTAACACTCAAGTCATTCAAGTCATCGTGTCTCAAGTCAAGTCAAGTCCCGAGTCTTTAACTTCCAAGTCCGAGTCAAGTCTCAAGTATTTTATTTTTTGTCAAGTCAAGTCACAAGTCCCCATGTCTGTCTAACAGTGGACATGCACCTACGATGACAATTTTAGACCCCTCCATGATTTCTTAGTGGGAGAACTTGAAAAATAGCAGGATGCTAAAATACTTATATTCCTCACTTTACATCATAATTACGTTTAGCAGACAAGAGCCTGAGAAAACCTTTTCATCCTGTGGACAGCGCTGCAACAGCACAGCCCCCATACCAACGTCAGACACATCCACTTCAACTATGAACTGTCTCTTAGGGCAGTGGTTTTCAAACTGGGGGGCCGCGAGATGGTGCTAGGGGGGCCCCAGTTTTAATGACATTTTATAAAAATACATTAATGTATCATGAATTCTGTGTAATTAAACCAAAAAAATAAGCCTACTAACCAAAAGCACTACTTTTTTGTATAATTTAATGTATTTTTATTAAAATGTTGAGTTTTAGAAGAGTTTTTTTGTCACAAATTTTCTTTGGGGGGCCGCAAAGGAATGCACCGTACACAAGGGGGGCCGCACGCTGAAAAAGTTTGGGAACCACTGTCTTAGGGGACGTATCATACACCCGGCGCAATGCAGCGCAACACAGGGTAATGCAGAATAAAGTGCGACACATGTGTTTTTTGCAAGTTTTAGAACAACACAGTTGTCATTTTCAATTTCAGCACCATTTAGCTTAAATAGCAAATACAATACGTTCTGGTCTGAAAATAAGGTGTGTTCAGGCGCAATGGTGGCGCGTTGCTACATTTTAAGGCAACTTAAATAGACTACGCCATTGACCAACTAAAACCTGAGCTAAAGTCAATGGAGCAATACTGTTTTTGTTATTTAAAGAGCGCAAGATGCTTTTAAAATATGAAAAAATAAAGGATTAAAATGTAAAAGATTATTATTGAGTCTCTTGGACATAAATGGTAGCCTAAGTAATTGAATGTTTTGCTTTAAACAAAAGCAAATATTGCATTTATTAAAAAAACTTAAATTCTACCCCACAGATTTATTGTATATGATGACTTTGCACCTCTGGATATGGTGAGATGAGAAACTTTAAAGTGCCCGTATTATGAAAAACTCACTTTTTCTGGGTTTTGGGGTGTTCATTTGTGTCTCTGATGCTCCCACACGCATACAAACTTGGAAAAAAATCCATCCATGCTGTTTTGAGTGAGATACAGGTTTCTGAATGTCCTCTGCCTTGAGTCTCAGATTGCGCCAGTTAAAACTCAGCTCCGTTGTGACGTAACAAACCGTTTCGTCACATTCAGTTTGAATTTTCCCGCCCACCACCCCACTCGCAGGTCTCCACCCACCAGGTAGCTAGAGAGCATAGAGCAGTCACTTGAATGAGACCCTCTGTGCTGTTATCATCTCTCACGGAAATAACAGCGCTATTTGGATATTATGGATTATACTCCCACCTACTTTTAAAAACAAAGTTTTAACGCGTGGTTATTGGAACCCGGAGTAATCTTATATACACTGTGATACGACGCAAACAGTCCTCAGATTGTAGGCGATAAGACCTTCATGCGAAATCTGATGTAAACAACAGACTATGTATCTATATTTCACGGATTATAAGCATTTGTGGACAAAAATGGTAATTGGATGTATTTTATTGGACTTTCATGGATCATTCACACATCTGAAACAGACTGGATTCGATTCGCGATCGCGTTGTTTCTTCACAAAAGGTAAGAAGTCACGTTATATTTTGCATGTTGTCATCTTCTGTCACAAAATACTACATTTATGATGCTAGAGCTAAAAGCTTTTTGCCAAACTAACCGAGACCGTACGCCCCGGCTTTTCTGACGAGGCGAGCCTCTAATAACTTTACGGTCTGCATAGATATATGCACGGTCCGGACCTCCCGCTAGCTTCTAGCAATTAGCACGCGGTCCACAAGCAGTATACATCCCCCGGCGGGTCTTAATTTCTGTAATTTGTGAAAATAATGTGTTTGAAAATGTTTATAACGGGAATATGTTAGTATTGTCCAGGGAAAACGAGTGTATTGTTCAGACTGCTACATCACAATTTACGCTGGAATCTTTGTGTCATGATGAGTTTGACACACCGAGACGGGGCCTTACAGCCCCGGCTTTTCTGACGATGCTAACCCCCGAGCCTCTTATAACTTTACGGTCCGGACCTCCCGCTAGCTTCTAGCAATTAGCACGCGGTCCACAAGCAGTATACATCCCCCGGCGGGTCTTAATTTCTGTAATTTGTGAAAATAATGTGTTTGAAAATGTTTATAACGGGAATATGTTAGTATTGTCCAGGGAAAACGAGTGTATTGTTCAGACTGCTACATCACAATTTACGCTGGAATCTTTGTGTGTCATGATGAGTTTGACACACCGAGACCGGGCCTTACCGCCCCGGCTTTTCTGACGAGGCTAACCCCCGAGCCTCTTATAACTTTACGGTCCGGACCTCCCGCTAGCTTCTAGCAATTAGCACGCGGTCCACAAGCAGTATACATCCCCCGCCGGGTCTTAATTTCTGTAATTTGTGAAAATAATGCGTTTGAAAATGTTTATAACGGGAATATGTTAGTATTGTCCAGGGAAAACGAGTGTATTGTTCAGACTGCTACATCACAATTTACGCTGGAATCTTTGTGTGTCATGATGAGTTTGACACACGGAGACCGGGCCTTACCGCCCCGGCTTTTCTGACGAGGCTAACCCCCGAGCCTCTTATAACTTTACGGTCCGGACCTCCCGCTAGCTTCTAGCAATTAGCACGCGGTCCACAAGCAGTATACATCCCCCGCCGGGTCTTAATTTCTGTAATTTGCGAAAATAATGCGCTTGAAAATGTTTTATAATGGGAATATGTTAGCATTGTCCAGGGAAAACGAGTTTATTGTTGTGACTGCTAACGTAACATCACAATTTACTCTGGAATCATTGTGTGTCATGAGTTTCTTCTCCTGTAGTGTACTTATTAGTGATACTTTTCTGTATGATTTGTCTGTTGGCAACATAAACCGTTAATAATAATAATATATAAAATAATAACACAGTATGGTCTGTACTGCTCACGATACCACTGAGCACGCGCACGGGGACATGACGTTAGTAGTGGGGCGTGATCAAAGGAGCAGCAGCTCATAAATATGTAAGACTAGCTCAAAACGGCACAATCTGAACTGCCCTGAAACAGAGGCTACTAGAGATTGGTAACAATCTTTTCCTACAAGCTATTTCGAGCAAACAACTTTTGAAACATGCTTTATGGAACTCATACACCTATATAACTTGTGGAAAAGCAGTCATAAGATGGGCACTTTAAAAGTAATGCTTAAATATGAGCCTGAAAATATGACCCTTGGTTAATTAAAACAACAGTAATGTAATGTGACAATTGAAAAACGAAATAAAATAAAGTGAAATTGTCACATAATGTGTATTCAGGATGACGAGGGAGTTGAGGAGTTTAATTAAATTATCATCTTTAATAACAAAACTAGGAATATAAACAGACGGGTAGCATACACTGACTAAAAGAAAGGACAGCAGGATTGGACAAGTAACAGAACACAGGCAGAAGAATAAATACAAAGACTAATGAAGACTAAACGAGACACAGCTGAGGACGATAAGGAACATAGGAGGAGCTAATAAACAGGATAATGACTATGATGATAAATGAAATGGAAAACATGAGGAACAGACTAACAAACAAAGCTATGACTATGACACCATCCGCCAATGTTGCATTTGTCTAATAGTCATCCAAACCAAGGCCAAAAGTCTAGGTTAAAACAAGGCAAAATTTGGGCTGTCAGTGAAAATTGAATAGATGTCTAACCATAGGCAAAAAATAAATGTAATCAAATAAATAAACGAATGAACGCAAACACTGTAATTACTGTTGACTTTGCTTACATGATGGGCTATCATACATCTCATGTATCCTCAAGTTATTTTGTAAAAAAAAAACAGGTAACTTAATTCAAGTTTATTTTGGCTAGAAGTGGTTTACTCATAGATGGACTACATCGGCTCTATAGTTAACCTAAACGGCGAAATGGCCAGGAATTGTGTTAACATTCTAGTCTAGAGATAATCATATCTCAATATTTTGTAAGTGAGAATGTTACTCTTTTTAAAAACAAAAGGCAGAAAAAATGTAGACACATTTTTATTCCATCTATCTATTAAGTGTGACCATGATGATTTCAGCCAGCCACTTAAAGGAACACGCCCACATTTTGGAAATTTAGCTTATTCACCGTATCCCCCAGAGTTAGATAAGTCCATACATACCTTTCTCATCTCCGTGCGTGTTGTTACTCTGTCTGACTCAGCCCCTGCTAGCTTAGCTTAGCACAAAGACTGGAAGTGAATGGCTCCAGCTAGCATACTGCTCCCAATAAGTGACAAAATAACGCAAACATTTTCCTATTTATGTGTTGTGATTTGTATAGTCACATCGTGTACAAATAACAACGTCATATGAGACAGTCATCTTTTAACAGTATACATACTGGGAACTATATTCTCAGAAGACGAAGCACTGTGCCATTCACTTCCAGTCTCTGTGCTAAACTAAGCTGGCGGGGGGTGCGTCAGACAGAGTTACAGCACGCACGGAGATGAGAAAGGTATGTATGGACTTATCTAACTCTGGGGAAAACAGTGAATAAGCTAAATTCCCAAAATGTGGGCGTGTTCCTTTAAGCCCGGTACACACCAAAAGATAAATGGCAGAATTTGTGCCACTTAAGACAATCTTGGGTAAAGTCCCGATAATTTTTGTGGTTGAACGGATTATCCTATCAGATTTTCCTGCGTTGCGCTGTGTGTCAAGAACATTTGAATCTGTTCGGAAACATGGCAGAGGCGCTCCAATTGCAAATTGCAAATATTCAACATGTTAAGAATATTTACGATCAGAGATCCTGATGTGTGGGGGAAACCTTGAGGACAAACGCACATGCATACTGTAGATTGTCACATGAAACAAAACAATATCCAATCAGAAAGTGAGCTCATGAAAGATAAAAGACGAAACCATAACAACCCCAAGTCATGGCACAGCAGGCACAGTCCAAAGTGAGATTGACATCAGAAATGTTAAAAGCAGGCCACAGAATAAATGACATGTCTTATTGCCACATGTTTGTTTACTGTCAAGTTTAAGTCACGTTTGACCACGAGAGACATCGGCAGATTTCCATGAGATTTCCTTTGTTCTCCGTCAAGACTTGCATTTTCATCATGTTTGTGGTCTCTCACATTTTGAAAAACTGATAAAGTCCTGGCTTATGAGAACACTGTGTTCCAGAAGGGTCATATTTATGTCCTAAATAGTAAATGTCCCATCTTTATTTGACATTTTATCACAGAGTGAACAACATCAGGGCTGTAATCAATCCAAATATTGAATAAGGATCTAAAACCTCTCTTCCTCAACTTTCATAAGAAGCCACACACTTTGTAAGGATCTCAGAAGTGGTACTTAGCCTGGTTCTGGTTCTGCACAAATATTTTATGGTTGTTTGCATTTCCTGACACATTTTTTTCAGGTCTCTACCAACTCTACTAACTGACTTATGTGTGTTTATTTAGTCTGCTCCAGAGTTTTTAAGTATTAGTTGTGAATTCTCTGAATGTGGATAACAGAGGCTTGGTTAAATTTCTCAAGATCTGTTTATTATGTTAATGGGCCAACCACACCAAAAAATGGTTTACTTTGTTTTTTTCCATGATTTTGAGGTTTGTAATGTTCGCATTAAGCCAAGATTGGTCAAACTTCTTGTCGCTCTACAACATTCACAGGTATGGGTTCACTAAAGTTGTCGAATGCTAAACTAGCACGTATTAACAATAATGAGTGACTAGGCTATATAGACCGGGGCAATAAGCAATAGCAACAAAACCATCTGAAATCCTCTACAATTGTCAGTTTCAGACATCATCAACATTAGCTAATTGTCTTTGGATGATCAAGCATACGTTTTTTTAACGGTCCACCTGGAACAAATCTGAACTGTGATTGGTTGCTTTACATGTCAGTCAGATAGACCTTCAGCTGTAAGTCTGCATGTGCAAGCAACACTCATACTGATAATCATTATCTGCTGTAATCTACCGTCTACAATAGAAGTTTGCTTTTGAGAAATTATTCACTCTTATAATAAAGTAATAGTGAAAAGTAAAGGCACTTCTGGAGGAGACATCGGTTGTGCTGTCAGCAAATTAAACTTTTATGACTGTACATGGCACATCACGATCAGTTACCAGACATGTAAGGATCAACGGGCTTCTATTTTGAAGCTTAGTACACTTTTTAGTTTTGTTATTTTGTTGTTTTACTACAAATGTAGCAGCATCTGTTGTGTTACACAGATCCATTATGAAGAACAGTAAATAATCACAGTATTTTCATTCTTGCGTAAACTGTTCCTTCATGACTTCTATATCCTTTATGAATTTCACAATGCATTTTTTAAACAGAAAGTCTTCAATATTGCAGAAGATATAAACCAAGGACTGAAGATATATGTTCAGGACCTTAAATAAACCTAACCAATAATATGCACTCATCCCCGTTAATCAAGTATCCTTAAACACTGATCACTATCAACTGACATGTAATGACAAGCACTGCATACAAATCTACTGAATAACATCACAAGTAAATTATTATTATGACAGTTATTTGCTTTCATGACATGATGGCTGATTAATTTATTTGTGATGTTATTATTTATTGAATGCTTACCTTCTGCTGTATTATCATTGGCTGATGTCCTAGTGGACTGTCCTAGTCCCATCGTGTCACAAGAGGTGAATGTCTTCAGTTTAAAAACACAACCATCCCTAAATGAGGATCTAAACCTCATGAGTAGATGGACCTGAGACAGAACAGATGACACAAGCTGACTGAACTGATAATGTAAGCACAACCGATAATGAAGTATTGAAGGCTACCTGTTATGTAAACCATGTTTCTGTCACACATATCACTCAAAGCTGTCCTAAAAGAATGATTTTGGCTTCAAACTAAAACTTTACCATCATCATTTAAAGTCAATAAAACCCCACTGGTATACATTAAAACAAAGGGTCAAATAAACAACCGAGGTAAACTATTCTATGTGACAACATGCCCCACATACTGTCAATGCATCTTTAATCCACATTATCTTAATTGTAAGATATCTGTAAAAATTGACATTGTTAGGTTTTTCTTTTGTTTGTTTGTTTGATGTACTGTAAATAAAGTTTGTATAAACTTAAAGTAGCTATGTGTCCCTAGCCTAAACCCAATTTATTGAGACAACTAGCCCCAATGTCTAGAAAACAGTCTTCATAGGCTAACATAGAAAAATGTACAAAAGCAACAATGAATTTGTAATGCATAATTGTTAAGTAATATGTTATTCTCTCATATTATTCTGTATCTGCAGTTAAATGTGACCAACATAAATAAACTCGAGTCAGTGTGACTACACATAATAATTGACTGAACAGATCTGTATAAACACACAGACACACACAGACCTGTAGCTGAAGATCACAGTGTTTATAGCGCTATATACACAAAAACAAACACACAAACATACACCTACCGTATTACATCACCGTATCATTCAGAGCTCCGCTGATAAAGCCATAACTGATCCTAGATCAGACGCAGTTGAAATGGGAATGTTGGGACAAATATATGAAGACTATCCCGCACAACTTCTGCACCGCAATGCTGAGAGAGAGAGAGAGAGAGAGAGAGAGAGAGAGAGAGAGAGAGAGAGAGAGAGAGAGAGAGAGAGAGAGAGAGAGAGAGAGAGAGAGAGATGACGCGCACGCAGCCGCGCGCACACACGCGTACACATGCAGCATCCTGATATAACCTCCTGTCATCGCACATATCACCTGTCTGATCACAGATCAGTGCGTTAGGGAGAGCTGATCACAGATCAGTGCAGCTGTGTTTTTAATGTTGTTGTGCTGATCAAAACTAGTGTTATAACTGACATTCAGGAAGGCATTTTGTTTTCATGTGACATCAAAATCATACAAGAAGCTTGAGAGACCTCACAGATGAATCTCTGTCTGTGTCAGGAGGTTACATAAATGAAAATATCTTTTACTTGTATAAAACTTGTATGAAGTCAATATGAAAACTGAATTTGTTGGAGACTGACATGTGCATTTTAAACCATTTCAACCCTCATCAGTCATTATTCTTAAGGTTGTGATGACATGAAGGTCATGGAGGATTTTAATATACATATTTTATCATTCTTCCTGATATTGACACATTAGGCTATAATGAATTTGCTGTGTGTCATTGGTCTTTGTGAGTGTTTAGTAAGTAAATGTGATAGGATCTCTCACATTCAAGCCAAATCACCATTACACTCTTGGCACAGCAGAGTACTTTACAAGATTAGATGCCTCGTGCATACGCAGCTCTTTTAATAGCTTAACTAGCATTTATAAGTGGACAAGACACCTTTGACTAAATAGACTAACACAGCACATATAGGCTACTTATTAGTGTGAATTTTTATATTAGATCTGTTTTCTTATCAGAAGCTAACCTGACTGTTATTTTGTTCTTAGCACCGAAGGTCAAACTCGGTTTAAAAGCAATAAACTGCTACAAAGTTATGCTGCCCTCTGGTGCTAAACACTGAATGATTTCAAACACCTGCACAGTTTGTCCATAGATCAAAATCTGCCTGTTTCTCTGTCTATATGTTAGGGTTAATGTCCTGAGTCCTGACAAATATATCCAGATTGTATATGGTGTTCTAGACATTTATTTCACTTGCTGTAGCAGTTTGTATTTTCTGTACTTCACTCATGTATCAAAATGTAACGGTAGGTGACCATATGAAACTAAACATACAGGTAGATACGTAACATTTATGAAGCTCATTATTTTCTTTAAAACAGATGTTGTGTTAAGTTATTCAACTATTAAAAAAGTATTAAATGATGATAAATAGCAGTATAAGCTTAGATTACTGTTCTGTGACCGTTCAACTTTCTGGTAAAATCTACATTGATTTTATTTTAAGTATATGCTTGTATAGTGTATTTCACCTGTTTACCCAACATTAAGTGTATCATATTTTCATATTTTGCCATCATATTGTAAGAGTTTGTGAACCATTCACCTGGATATCTGTATGCTGTTTTTTTAACCCACTGAAACAACTAATTCCAGTTAACATTTGCCTAGTCTGTTAACACTGAGTTCGTCAGTCTGTACTTTAAAAAAATACTCAATGTCTTCAATAGAAGATTGAGATATACAACAGTTTGTGTTGGTTTATCTATTTGAAAAGTTGATTCATTCTATGAAATGAGTGCACAACATTTGAAGAGATGCATAAGGCACAAAAATGTCCTAAAAAGTCTTTTCAAGGCTGAATGTTATTCAGCTCACTCATGCACACTTACTCACTTACTGACTCACTCAAACACACACACACACACACACACACACACACACACACACACACACACACACACACACACACACACACACACACACACACACACACAAACAATCATTTGCACATTCACTCATTCATGCACACACACTCACTTGCACACTTACTCACTCACTTGCACACACATGCACACTCACTTGCACACTCACTCACTCTCTCTCTCTCCCACACACACACACACAAAAACAAAAATTTGCACACTCACTCATCCGTGCGGGCACACACATACTCACTCACTTACACACTCATTCACGTGCCACCACACACACACTCGCTTACTTTCACACACGCACACTCATTCGCACACACTTGCACACTCACGGACACACACAAACACACTTACTTGCACACACACATGCACTCACTTGCGCACACCACTCACATATACACTTTTTAGCTCACACACTCACTCACACTCACTAAATCACACACTGTCACTCGCATACAGTACATACTCACTCACTTACCCACTAACGCACACACAAACTCAAAAAACAATCACAGGCTCACTTGCACACTTATTCAGTCGTACACACACTCACTCACTCACTTACACACACATACACACACCAACATTCATTTGCACACTCATAAACTCACTCACACACACTCGCCTCAATCACACGCTCGCACACTTACTCATTTGCACACACTCATTTGCACACACATACGCACACACACAAACAATTATTTGCACAATCATTCGCGCACACACACACACACACACACACACACACATGCTCACTTGCACACACGCACACTTGTTTGCACACATTTGCCCACACACGGACACACACACACACACACACACACACAATCACTTGCACACTCATTTACGACACACTTGCAAACACTCACTCACTCACTTGCACACACATGTCAACTCACTCACATACATACTTTTTAGCTCACACACATACATACTCACTCACTAACCCACTAACGCACACACTAACTCGAAAAACACTGACACGCTCACTCGCACACTTATTCAATCGCACACACACACATTCACGCGCTCCCACACTTACTTTGCACACTGACTCACTCACTCACATGCTCACGTGCACACTTACTCGTACACTCACTTGCACGCTAACTGTGATTAATGAATAATGTTACATTTTATAATGTATTTACACTCCTTTCTAAATACACCTTAAACTTTCATTAATTTTTTTCTCAGCGCTTACTGGCCGTTTTTTCACTCGGAATGGTCGATTTTTTGGGCTACGTCATCAAGACTTATTTTAGAAGAGTAACAATTTTAAAGTTGTCTGTTATTAGTTCTTGGTTCTTCTTAGTTATTACTTATCTTAGTTAATCGTAAATTGTTGTAATATGCTTATAACTTGTGAATGTAATGCTCAGTTAACTGATGACGTATGCAGCCTGCATATGTGACCTCTGGAGGCTGCAGCCTTCGATTAAGAAATAGCGACTGTCTCTTCAGTAAGGGAAGGTGATAAGGAGGAGTAGCAGCTCTTTTAAATTTAAAGGTATAGACATGAAAACAGCACTTTTTTCCTCCCCCCCAAATAGAGTGATTTTGGACATGCTAAAATAAAAGATCTGTGGGGTATTTTGAACCGAAACCAGCAGAGAAACATTTTGTTCATACCACCCTGTCACAGTGAACCACCCCACAAAACCAGTTACCACCCAAGGTCATTTTGTTTTTTGGAAGGGAAATGAAATGGTACATAAATTAATGTTGAAAGATGTTCTTGTTGTGTGGACTAATCAAATAAATTCACTTTTTTGATTGAATTTGTTTCAGTGCAAACTTAGAGATTTGATCTATTTGAAATGTCAAATAGATTTTTATGATGAAAAGAATAATCAAAATTTTTTAAATTACAGACTTTCTATTGATGGGTTAAAAAAAAGAGATTTTACTATTAGGAAAACTTTTAAGAAACTATTTCTGTTTTACTACTCTAATGGCAAACATATTGCCCATAATAGGGTGGTACAAGAATGGCTCCCTTGCCTTAAAAGATGATATTGTAATTTTTTATTTTTAATGGTTTTGTGGCCGAGTTGTTGTTTTTTTGGAGAATTATCTTTCAAAAGTTTGTCCTTAATGTACATTTTACCAAACCTCATTGATTAAAATTCTGAATACAGACGTGCATTTTTGGGCCAAAACTAAACTTGTTTCTTTTTACAAACTTTTTCTGATTATTCTTTCAAGATATCTGGCTAAACGAACACCAGCAACAGCATTTTGGCAACATACTTATAAGAATGTGGCTAGAAGAATGATGTGAATTCCTGTTTAATTGGTTCATATATCATGTCATGTGTTTGTAATGAACACAACATGTTTAAATCTGCAGAGTATAAATGCAGTGATGAGCAGTGAGGTTTTTGCAGACTGCAGTCACTATGCTTGCATACAAGTACACGTGGTTGGTTCTGGTCCTGATACCCGTGGCTTGGGCTCAGCCGTACCCCATACCACCGACCTGTTATACCAAAGTCTTGACTATGGCTAGAGAGATCACTAGAAGAGCGGAGGACATTAAACAAGACCCTTACACTGTAAGTCTTATAAAAGTCTCAGATATGAGAACACCTATCATTGCTCTTATTTTCTGCTTTCTGTTGCAGTATAGATGCACAGCTCATCTGCCTGACCTGTACATTGATGTTCATGTAAGTGAGAAAGACAAATCTGCAGATATAAATTGCTTTTAATTGTTTCTAAACATTGTATTTTAAAACATTTATATATGTGTATGCATGTATGTACAGTATATACAGTATGTAAAAGTGCTGAGATAACACTTTTATATTATTACTGTAATGATGACAGAACGCCTGTGTGATGCCCACTATGATCTCTTATCTGTCTGCACTGGATAACCTGCGAGAACGGCGGTGTACAAATAGCAGGGAAGTGCATACCCTTGTTGGTTTGATCAGGCAGCTCTATACCTTCATGTCCCAAAAATGTCATGGGGTAGGACAAGCATTTTTATTTTTGTTATTTAACCATATAACAACAATTATCATATTCATTTTAAATTCTGAATGCTTTTATTTTATTTCAGTGAGATTGAAATGCTTGTTGATGTGTTTCAGGACTTGGTTTTCACCTCTAATAACTGTGCAGCATTACAGCGCAGAAGATGGAGAGGTTAAAATAAAGAAGTTGGATGAGGGTGATTTTATATTCATCATGGAATCAGATGTAATCAATCCTCAATCATCATTTGACACTGTTTTTCCATATTTTGAGTTGTATAGTGTCAATAAAAATTTAATAAATGAACAAGCAAGCACTGAGTTACTTTACTGTAAATAATTTCAAACTATATATTTCATAAGCGCCTTATCTAATACTGCAAATCAGCGTAAAATTCATGTGGAGTGTCACATTATCTTAAAAATTTAATATTTAAACTAACATGAGGTTGTACACACCACACATAATGTAAAAAAAATGAAATATGTTAAAAATAACATGTTTTGATGTAAAGTCACACTCCAGGACACTTTAACAAGCTAGATTTCTTTCTTGAAATTTTATTTTTATTTTATCTTTACATGTAAGTAGTTTCACCATATGTAAAAAAAAGTTTATATTAATCGTGTTTATTTTTTATGTATCGTGATAGTGACCAACTTGATGAAATAGCAGGCATACTCGTTACTGCATGTAACCGCTAGGTGGAGGTTGTGTGCAACAGTTGGTTTATTTCTCTGATAGAGTTTCGGTTAATTCTCTGTTTTGGACTCATAAGCCTAAATGTGTACCTTGACTTGATTTATTTTAAATATCAATATCAAAATAAATAATAATGCCAGATTTATAAGGATCGCTATAGGTATATGCGCCTGTTTGTAGCTAAAGCCCGGATAACACGTGGAAAATAACTGCAAATCCCATAATGCTTTGGGTGTGTAACGTGGGCGTGACTCGGCGGGGTGGGCGTGGTTTAGTGTATCTCTTAAACGCATAACACTCCCAGGCAGAAGCAGCAGCATCATCATCATCAGCGGCAGCGAGTGGACAGGTGAACATGTGAGTTTGTGTCACTGATCTGTGAACAGTCTGTGAAGGACTGCAGTACAATTTTATTTTTCGTTTGAAGTGGTGAATATGTGGAGTACTGGATACTTTTGACCGTTTCTGAAGTCGTCTTGTTC